>NC_084842.1:3103777-3434777 GCF_033115175.1 Lepus europaeus | reverse complement strand
GGTACTCTGTTAGTTGTCACAGATTAGGGAGAACATACGGTATTTGTCCCTTTTGGACTGGCTTATTTCACTGAATATGATTTCCAGATTCATCCATTTTGTTGCAAATGACCGGATTTTATTTTTTTAATTTCTTTATTCAGTCTTCAGGTGATGGGCATTTGGATTGATTCCATGTCTTAACCATTATGAATTGAGCTGCAGTAAACATGGGGTTGCAAATAGCTCTTCTATTTGCTGATTTCATTACCCTTGGGTAAATTCCCAGGAGTGGGATGGCTGGGTCCTATGGTAGGTCTATATTCGGATTCCTGAGATGTCTTTCAAACTGATTTCCACAGTGGTTTAACCAGCGTGCATTCCCACCAACAGTGGATAAGGGCACCTTTTTTCCCACATCCTCCTCAGCATTTGTTGTTTGTTGATTTCTGTATGAAAACCATTCTAATTGGGGTGAGGTGAACCTCATTGTGGTTTTGATTTGCATTTCCTTGACAGCTAGAGATCCTGAGCACTTTTTCATGTGTCTGTTGGCCATTTGGATTTTTTCTTTTGAAAAATATCTACTTAAGTCCTTGTCCCATTTCTTAACTGGGCTGTTTGTTTTGTTATTGTAGTTTCTTGATTTCTTTATATATTCTGGTTATTAATTTTTTATTTTTCCCAATGATCCACCGTTCATTCATAGGTTTGCTGTCTGGTCACCATGCATTTATATAACTTGTAGAGTTTGTTTTGTTGTTAATTTCCAGCTTTATTGTGTTGGGCTGAGAAAACATACATGATATGATTATATTTTTAAAAAAAATTTAAGATGCTTTATGGCCTACTGTATGGTTTGTGTTAGAGAATGCTCCATTGCTGATGGAAATAATGTATATTCTGCAGCTGTGTGACTGAATGTTCTGTAGATATTTACTAGGTCCATTTTGTGTTCAGTATAGATTAGCTCTTACTTTGTAGATTTTGGCCTGGTTGACCTGTCCATTGATGAACATGGAATGGTAAAGTGCCCTAGAACTGCAGTTTCTGCCTCCCTTTCACTCCATTAACATTCGTTTTCTAAATCTGAGTGCTGTGGGATTCAGCCGGGTGCATGTAAAATAGTCTTACCTTCAGGCTGAACACATCTCTTCCTACTCATTACATATTGACCTTCTTTGTCTCTTTTAAGAGTTTTTGTTCTAAGATAAGTTTTTGTGTTTTTATTTTTTCTGATATAGGTATAGCTACTCCTGCTCACTTTTGGTTGCCATCTACACGGAATGTTTTCCATCCTTTCACTTTCAGTTCCTTTGTATGTATGTGTGTGTGTGTGTGTGTTTGTCTGTGTCCTAGTGAAGTGTTTCCTGTGTGAAGCATATACTTAGGTCTTATTTTTTTTTTAAAGTCAGTCTGCATTTTTAAACTGGAGAGTTAAGCTCATTTCCACTCAAGGGTATTAATTAAGTAGTGACTTGGTCCTGCCATTTTGCCATAAAAAATTTATATTGCTTATTTTGAATACCCTTTTTTCTTTTGCTATTGGGTTTCCTACTTTCATATTCTTATGACACAGATGCTGGTTGTTTTTCTCTGTTTCTGTGTGTAATACGCCTTTAAGTATCATTTTTAAGGCTGGCAGGATGGTAATGAATTCTTTCTATGGTTGCTTCTGTTGAGCTGTATTTCATTTTCATTTATGAGTGAACGCTTCACTGGGTAAAGTATTCTGGGTTGGTAGTTTTTATCTTTTAGAACATGGACTGTATCCCTTTATTCTTTCATGGCTTTTTAGGTCTGTTTTGAAAAATCTGCTGTCAATCTAATGGGAGTTCTCTTAAAAGTGAGCCGATGCTTTCCTCCTAACTTTTAAGACTCTCTAAATATTTTATTTTCAAAAGTTTGAATATAATGTGTCATGGTGAGCTTCTTTTCTGATCATGTCCCTGTTAGGAATTTGTATATGTGTTACTCTGAATCTTTCCCCAAATTGGAGAAGTTGTCTGCTACTATTTAATGGAATAAACTTTCTAAACTATTCTTATTTTGCATTCCATCAGAAATTCCCAAAACTCAAATGTTGGTTAATTTGATGGCATCCCAGAGATCCCAAACAGCACTGTCATTCATTTTTATTTCCTTTTGTAGCTCTTTATTTACTTCTTTTTAATATTTCTCCAGGTTTTTAAAAGTTAAAAACCTAGTTTTAGATAATTTTATATAATGTGTTCTAAGTAGTAGTACATGTAAGGGAATTTGAAAGAATATAAAAACATGATAATATTAAAGAAGTACAGACTAAATATGCATAAAGAGATTATAAATAACCTTATGTGACTTATATATTGTTAACAGTACCTATTGTCATGATATGTATAAGTGCATTTAATTGACAAAACAGATAATATACTTTGGGCTACTCTCATAGAAGGTTGGGAAGACATGTAAATTAAAATGGAATGCTCAGCTGTATTATTTGAAATCCAAATTTTTATGATTCAAATTATTTGTATAAATTGAATATAATTTTTCAAAAGTTTACCCATGCATTCATTTTCTCAGGTAAAAGCTTATACCTCCCTGAATCCTATCAGGGTGCACCTAAAAAAAATGGCCTTTTGATCAGTTTCTACATTTATCTACCACTCGTTGTTGTGATTGCTGTCATTGCTCTAAACTGGAATAGAAGGAAGAGATTCTGGCACAGAGAAGAAACTTTGAGTAGAGGGTAGGTAAACATATTATTTTTATGTTGAGTTTTAAAATGAATTATGGTAAGAATTTGAATGTCATTTAGAATATTACAGGTAGGATTCTCAGAAGAATAGGGTAAATTTTTAGAAGAACTGAATAAGAAAGTCCCAGACTTCAGGCACTTGGGTATCCCTCATGTTCACAGGAGCAATCGTGCCAGCTCAGGAAATCCTCCGGGCCTTTGCAGGAGCAGCTACATTGGCTGAAATTGTTTTAGGAGGTTCTGTTGACTTCCCAGGCAACACCACTGCCACTGGCCTGACACCCACCTGTGCTCGGGAGGTGAACAGACACAGTCAGGGAAGCATGTGATTAAAAAATAGGAGCTGGCACAGAATGAGGGAGAAAATACAGGATATTCTAAACTTTGCTCAGAAGTAATATTGTTCATGTGTTTATAAAATTATAATTAAGCTATTGCACAGATTTTTATTTTTACTTACCATAACGACCTTGCCAATCACAATTTGCTCAGTGCATATTTAGGGAAGTATTAACAGAGAAAAGAGGATAAATAAGTGCATCTCATTCTGTGCAAAATAAAAATGGCCGTTTCTCAGGAATGCTGATGGAAGCGAAAGCATGGTTAAAATTTCCATTAACACCTCTATTTATGAAATCAGTGAAGACTTAATTGACTTAATTGAATGATAGCTGGCGTAAGTCTTCCTGACGCCCTTTCTTAAGACATCTCAGAAAGCATAAATAGTCGACAAGAGTAATGTAGACCTTTAGAGAAATATCATAAAAAGGAATCGTTGGTTACAAATAACAAAATGGGATCCCAAGAGCCCTCAGTATCACAGCCAGGGGCGAGAAACAAAACAGAGCTGAAGGGAAGAATGGAGGACACGAGCGGCGTGGTCGGAAGCTGAGACCCTGTCTTCATTACCCAAAGGCTTTAGTCTTGAATCAGCTCATTCTGTTTCTGTTCGGTTCCTCCACGACCGCTCTGCTTCCACTGGGTCCGGCACATCTTCCGACCACTTCCGCTGGAGTCTTCGATGAAAACGCTGACAGCCTACCCACAGCCAGTGCCTTCTCAGTGCATAGTCTCCAAAGACAAAAGTACACAGCCACACTAGGGCACCTCACTCAGAGCTCTGCATGGATTTATCAGCCCAAGGACAGAGTTCAAACCTGTTCTTATCAACCATGGTCAAGGCATCCTAGCTGTCTAACAGAAAGTAGGAAGCCGTGACCCTCCTCTTCCAACACTAACTGTGGTGTGTGCAGCGGTGCTTTTTTTTTTTTTAATTTGACAGGTAGATTTATAGACAATGAGAGAGAGAGACAGAGAGAAAGGTCTTCCTTTTGCCGTTGGTTCACCTTCCAATGGCCGCCACGGCCAGCGCACTGCAGCCGGCGCATACGTGCCGATCCGAAGCCAGGAGCCAGGTGCTTCTCCTGGTCTCCCATGCGGGCTAAGGGCCCAAGCACTTGGGACACCCTCCACTGCCTTCCCGGGCCACAGCAGAGAGCTGGACTGGAAGAGGAGCAACCGGGACTAGAACCCGGCGCCCATATGGGATGCTGGCGCTGCAGGCAGAGGATTAACCTAGTACGTCACAGAGCGGGCCCTCTGCAATGGTGTTCTAAAATAAGTGTGCAGGTTCTCTAAGCACCACAAAATGTGGCCACATGTAACTGGAAGATTTAGTGGCCCTCATTAAGGCTCTCATTAAGGAAAGTGAGTGGTTAGTCCCAATAATTGTTTCTTTAAATAGTTATTTTGCAGAAAAATTATGAGTAGACACACGGTGAGTTGAGAATTTGATGTTCATACACAGGATCTTTCTAACATTTGGGAATTATTATGTTAGATGTAATAATCTTTCCTCATATTAATTTTACACATATTAATTGATGAATTAGCACAAATTTAACTTTTAGTTCTCTAAGTTTTTTTAAGATTTATTTATTTATTTGAAAATCAGAGTTACAGAGAGAGAGAGAGAGAGAGAGAGATCTTCCATCCACTGTTTCAGTCCCCAATTGGCCGCAACAGCCAGAGCTGTGCCAATCCAAAGCCAGGAGACAGGAGCTTCTTCTAGATCTCCCATATGGGTGTAGGGGCTCAAGGACTTGGGCCATCTTCTACTGCTTTCCCAGGCCATAACAGAGAGCTGGATGGGAAGTGGAGCAGCCAAGACTAGAACTGACGCCCATATGAGATGCCAGCACTTCAGGCCAGGCGTTAACCCACTGCTCCACAGCACCAGCCCCTATCCTCTAAGTTTTATTGCTATTGCTCCAGATTTCTTTGTTTCCTAATCCTTAAAAATAAAATGCTTTCTTCGTTTTTACAGATCAGTGTCAGAAGACGGTAATAGTAGCAGCGTTCAGAGTAAAAGGTAAACCAAAGGCATCAAATTACTGACAAAAAACAATATAATCTATGAAGTCCTTTTAGATTATCGGCCCTACCTAGTTCACCAAAATTATTATCCACATATCAATTTTTATTTATTCATTTCATCTCAGTTCTTATTTACTCATTTCATATGCTGAAATAAGCACTCATGTTTATCTGGGCATAATGAATGTTAACTCGTATCAACCTGAGATTTATTAAGCAACTTTTTTTATGACAAGAAATGAGTTTAAAGAGGTTTTAAAGAAGCCCCAGGGGTGTTCTTCTTTTATTCATCTATTTTAAAGACATTGTACATGAAACACCGGAGTGTTAATTTATAATGCTTCCTTTTTATGTGGCCATTGCAAACTACTCATGAAAAAGAAACCATGCTTTACAAATTTCATAGAAATCAAACACAAAATTCAACATAGGCAGTGGGTTTCTTTGTGTGTGTGTGTGTGTGTACCAATCAGCTGCTACACCTTTAGTTTAACAGTGGACAACTTTTATTAATGATGAACACTGAGCATTTCTAATGTCTGTATTTCCCTCACAGCCACTAAGCAAGAACATCAAAAGCCATAGACTGAAGAAAGGGTATGACCAAGAAACTCACTGCTAACTGCCCTGACTCAAGATAAACAACTATGTCTGTTTCTCCTTTTGGTGTGGCTTCAGGCTTTCACTTTCAGCAACACAAATAAACCCTGTGCCTGAAAGTGAGCAGGCTGCTGTCTGTGGTTCTGGTGCCGGTCATGGACCTTCACCAGGAAGTAAGCAGCTTTGCCCTGGAAGCTGCTGTGGCCCCAGCGGGAAACAAGCGCCTTGTCCACTGGGGCCCGCCCCAGGTGCCCTTGGCCATGGTGACTCCTGCGCCTCCCCAACAGCTCTCCCAGGCTGTGAAGCATGCAGTGGGGGAGCATCACTGGGTCGCGGCATCTCCAGAGCCCCAGCTGGTCCTGCCATCTGCTGTATTTACAGGATGGCCCTAGGTGGGTCCTTGCTCATGGATCTCTGTTCCGTCTCCAGGTTTTGCTTCCTGGGCCCCATGTAAACTGATACCCAAGGTACTCGCTTGTCCTTTGGGGACCCCACACTTGCTCTGTCTTCACTGAGCTGAGCTTCCCTGGGTAGGCTTTCCTTGCTGCAGTCTTCCTCTCCCACCCCCTCCTGCTGGGTACCACAGAGCATTGCACGCCAAGTCCAGCCAGGACCTGCAGGGTCTCTGTGCAGAGACAGAGATTTGGGCACTAGTCAGAGTCCTAGATACTCCACTTCTGATCTAGCTCCCTACTAAGGCACCTGGGAAAGCAGTGAGAGATTTCCCAGTTACTGGGGCCCTTGCACCCTTGTGGGGAAACCTCAAGGAAGCTCTTAGCTCTTCACTTCACCATGGCCCAACCCCAGCAGTCACGGCCATTTGGAGAGTGAACCAGCAAGTGGAAAATCAATCTCTCTCTCTCTCTCTCTCCTTCTTTGTATCTCTTCCTTTTAAATACATAAATAAATATTTTAAAGAAAAAAATTCTCCTGGGACAGAGGTGGAAGAACTCCATTGAGAAGGCCCATTCATCCTTTCCATAAGTCCATCAGCTGATAAATGAATGAAGAAATGTGGCACATCCATTCACCATAATATAAGCGCTGATTAGAATCCTGGCGGGGGCCGGAGCTGTGGTATAAAGCTGCTGACCACAGTGCCAGCATCCCATATGGGCGCCAGTTTGAGTCCTGGCTGCTCCACTTCCCATCCAGCTCTCTGCTATGGCCTGGGAAAGCAGTAGAAGATGGCCCAAGTCCTTGGGCCCCTGCACCCATATGGGAGATCTAGAAGAAGCTCTTGGCTCCTGGCCTCTGATTGGCACAGCTCCAGCTGTTGTGGCCAATTGGGGAGTGAAACAGTGGATGGAAGGCCTCTCTCTCTCTCTCTCTCTCTCTCTCTCTGTTAACTCAGACTTTCAAATAAATAAATAAATAATTTTTTTTTAAAAAAAAAGAATCCTGGTGCTCCATTTGTGATGCAGCTCCTTGCTAATGTGCCTGAGAAAGCAGCAGACAATGGACCAAGTTCTTGGCCCTGCCACCCATACGGCAGACAGGATGGAGAGTTAGGATCTTAGGATCTTGGCTTTGGTCTGGCCCAGCTCTGGCTGTTAGAGCCATTTAGAGAGTGAACCAACAGATGGAAGACTTCCGTCTCTCTTTTTCTTTCTCTCTGTGTGTATATGTGTGTCTCCCTCCCTCTGCTAATTCTGCCAGAAGGGAGGAAAGAAGGAAGGAAAGAAGGAAGGAAGGAAAGAAGGAAGGAAGGAAGGAAGGAAGGAAGGAAGGAAGGAAGGAAGGAAGGAAGGAAAGAAGGAAGGAAGGAAAGAAGGAAGGAAGGAAGGAAGGAAGGAAGGAAGGAAGGAAGGAAGGAAGGAAGGGAGAAAGATGAATTTTATATCTGGCAAATTCATCCTTGTAACATAAAGGACAACTAAAGATTTTTTTTTTTTTCAGAAAAAGGATAACTAAAGTCCTCTTTCCACCAGGATCCATAATAAATAGCAAAAGCAGATTGCAGAATATGAAGGAAACAATATTGTAAGAGAATTTCAGTATCATGAGGATTTTAGAAAATCCAAATGGCTAAAAATAAAAAGAATGATGGACTCACTTTTCTTTCATGAGATTCTGAATATTATTCCAAAATTGAAACACAAAATATAATGCAATGGCATGTGACACATAGTGTGCGCAAGTACTTAAGAAACTGAGCAGAAGCGATGCATAGAAAAAGCAGAATAGTAGCTGGCATTGTGGTGCAGCAGTTAAAGCCTCCGCCTGTGATGCCTGCATCCTACGTTGGGTTGCTGGGTGGAGTCCTGGCTGCTCTCCTTCCCATCCAGTTCCCTGCTAATGGACCTCAGAAAGAAGCAAAAGATGGCCCACATACTTCAGTCCCTGTCACCCACATGTGAGATGCAGATGGCGTTCCAGGCTCCTGGCTTCATTGCAGCCACTTGGGCATTAAATGCGCAGTTGGAAGATCTTCCTTCCTTCCTTCCTTCCTTCCTTCCTTCCTTCCTTCCTCCCTTCCTTCCTTCCTTCCTTCCTTCCTTCCTTCCTTCCTTCCCTCCTTCCTTCCTTCCCTCCTTCCTTCCTTCCTCCCTTCCTTCCTTCCTTCCTTCCTTCCTTCCTTCCTTCCTTCCTTCCTTCCTTCCCATCTCCCTCTCTCTCAGTCTGTTTTTCAAATAAATAAAATATTTTTACAAAGCATCAATCAATCAGCAAGATATAGCATAAAATATAGATAAAATAAAAAGATGTTAAAAAGCAGCTGGATACAAACACTGCATAATTTTAAAGGCACACTAAAGTAAATGGCCGTCAGCTTTTCCTGTCAAGATGTGAGGTTGAAATTTCCACATCCTGTATCAAAGTGACTGGGTTTGAGTGCTGGCTGCACTCCCAGGAGCTTGGGAGGCAACCACTGATCATGACTCAAGTTGTTCCACCCTAAGGTCCACGTTGGATATCTCCCTTGAATTGCCAGCCTCCAGCTTCAGACCGGCCTCACTGCAATCTCTGTGGGAATTTGGAGAATGAACATAAAGCACACACTGATACAACTGGATGAGCTAAAAGGCAAAACCCCTATGCACAGTGAGGGATTCAAAACAGTTGCTGAGGCTAAGAAATTTGCTTTATGAGTACAGAATCATTGTAATTCAAAATTGGAAAAATCCTGTACCAAAAAAAACACCTCACTCAAGATATCAGCAAAACAATCCCAGTCATGAGTAAAAACAGTTATACATTCTGGGATGAAGTTGTAGAAAAATTTTCATAGGTGTGCAATCTGTTTCAAGGTTTGAAATTCAGTAGCTAACACCCGTGGGCAAATAGGGGAGGAAAAACATATGATCACATCAACTGTTGCAGAAAATGTATTTTATATACTTAAACACTATTTAATGGGAAAAAAATCTCTTAACATTCAAAAACAGCGTAGAGATTCCTCAGCTTAATCAAGAATATATAAGGAAATCTACAGTGCTAGCCACGTGACCCAGAAATTATGCCACTAGCTTGACACTTGTGTTCTCCGAGTGCCTGTATTCAGCACCCAGATCTGGCTTTTGATTCTGGTTTCCTGGTAATTCAGACCCTGTGAGGTGGAGGCGGTGGCAATGAGTCCACTGGTGATATTCCTGTCTTCCATACTGGAGACTTGGATTAAGTTCCTGGCTTCTCGTCAGCTTGTCCCAGCCAAGTTCAGCCTAGGCTTAGGCAGTTGTAAGCATTTGAAGAGTGAACTGGTGAATGGGAGCACTCTTTGTTTCTCTAATAAATCCATAAACGAAAAGAACAATTCAGGATATAAGAATAAAACATACAGAAGACATTATCCTTAACAGTGAAAGCTTCTCAAATCAATAAAAGAAAAAACAATTCAAGAAATAAGAGTAAAGCATACAGAAGTCATTATCCTCATGAATGAATGACTGATTACTTTCTTCCTTATGGCGGGGAGACGTGGGAGGAGGAAAAGCCTTCCTCTTGTCATTCAACTGTAGATTACAGCAAGTACAAATTGAGGCAAGTTAAATAAATAAAAAAGTATAGATTGAAAAGGAAGAAAGAAAATCATTCCTGCTTCTGAAAGATGTGTCTATTAAAATATCTGAAAGAATCTACAAAATCATAAGCTTACAGAATTAATGTGCATTCAGCGAGATTGTAGGACACAATTTCAATGCATAGAATTAAATTTGTGTCTCTACATAACAGCAACATATATATATATATATATATATATATATATATATATATATATATATATAGAAGTGAAATTAAAACACAATACTTTAAATGTCTGGTAGTATTCAGCAGTGAAACCATCTTGGACTTTTCTCTCTTGGGAGCATCTTTAATACTGATTCAATTGAGGTCTGGATTATCAGTCTGTTTAGGTTTTCTATGTCTTCATGACTCAATTTTGATAGATTGTGTGTGTCCAGGAATCTCCCCATTTCTTCCAGATTTTCCAATTTGTTGGCATATAGCTGTTTGTAGTAATTCCTGATGATTCTTTTTATTTCTGTGGTATCTGTTGTTTCCTTTTTCACCTCTGATTTTATTGATTTGGTTCTTCTCTCTCTTTTTTGGTTAGTTGGACCAATGGTGTATCAATTTTGTTTATTTTTTCAAAAAAAAAAAGCTCTGCATTTCACTGATCTTTTATATTTTTTGTTTGATTTCTTCTCTAATTTTAATTATTTCATTCTTCCTACTAATTTTGAATCGGTTTGTGGTTGTTTTCCTATGTCCTTGAGATGCATTGATAGCTCATTTATTTGATGCCTTTCCAATTTATTTTTTTTTTTTACAGTTTCTTGATGTAGGCACCAATTGCTTTAAATTTCCCTCTTAATACTGCTTGTGCTCTGTCCCATAAGTTTTGATAGGTTGCATGTCATCTTCATTTGTTTCCAGAATTTTTTTATTTCCTTTTTGATTTCTTCTATGACCCAGTGTTCATCCAGGAGCATGTTGTTTGGTCTTCATGTGTTTGCATATGTTCTAAAGACTCTTGAATTGTTAAAGTCCAGGTTCATTCCATTATGGTCAGAAAAGATGCATGGTATGATTTCATTTCTTTTTTAATTTGCTGAGATTTGCTTTATGGCCTAGCATATGGTCTATCCTATAGAAAGTTCCACACACCGATGAGAAGAATGTGTATTTGGCAACTGTGGAGTGAATAGTTCTGTAGATATCTGTTCGGTCCATTTGGTCGATAGTGTCAATGAACTCTGTTGTCTCTTTGCTGATTTTCTGTCTTATTGCTCTATCCATTGCTGAAAGTAGGGTGTTGAAGTTCCCTCATTACTATTGTATAGGAGTCTACATCTCCCTTTAGATCCATTGACATTTCTTTTCAATATCCAAGTTCCCTGTAATTTTATGCATATACGTTTATTATAGTGGCATCTTCCTGTTGAATTTATCCCTTAATCATTACATAGTGCCCTTCTTCATCTCTTTTGACAGTTGTGTTAAAGTATATTTTGTCTGATATTAGGATACCTACGCCTGCTCATTTTTGCTTTCCATTATCATGGAGTATCTTTTTCATCCTTTCACTTTCATTTGGCATGTATCTCTGTTGTTGAGGAGTGTTGTTGAGGAGTGTTTCTGTAGGCAGAAAATAGATGGATCTTGTTTTTCAGTCCATTAAGCCAGTTTATATCTTTTAATTGGAAAATTTTGACCATTTACATTAAAATTTACTATTGATAAGAAATGACTTGGTGCTGCCATCTTTATATGAACATTCCTATTGTTTGCTTTGGATTTCCTTTGTATTTTTACTGGTAAGTTTTCTGCCTTCGCATTCTTTCATTTTGGTGATGATCCGTCTGTGTTTCTGTGTGTGGCACATCCTTAAGCATCATTTGTAAGGTAGGGTGAGTGGTGATAAATTCTTTTCAATTTCTGGTTGATATGGAAGGTCTTTATTTCACATTCATTCATAAATGAGAGCTTTGCAGTGTACAGTATTCTGGGTTGACAGTTTTTTCTCTTAATACTTGGGCTATGTCCTCCATTCTCTCATAGCCTGTAGGGTTTCTGATGGGAAATCAGCTGTCTAATTGAATATCATCCAAAAGTAATCTGATATTTCTCTTATGAACATTGTAGAATAGCTTCTTGTTGTTTTACTGTTGAAAGTTTGACTACAATGTGTCATGGTGAATATCTTTCTGGTCATGTCTATTAGTAGCTCTATGTACCTCACTGGGGAAGTTTCCTGTTAATTATTTTACTGAATAGGCCTTCCAATTCATTCTCTTTTTCCACACCTTCAGGAACTCCTAACATCTTTATATTGGATTGTTTCCTAGTATTCCATAAATCTCCAACACTGTTTCTAATTTTTCTAATTATTTCTTCTTCTTCTTGTCTTTCTTCTTCTTCTTCTTCTTCTTCTCCTTCTCCTTCTCCTTCTCCTTCTCCTTCTTCTTCCTCTTCCTCTCCTTCTCCTTCTTCTTCCTGACTGAGAAATTTCCAAAGCTTTGTCTTCTCACTCAGATTTTTTTTCTGCCTCATCAAGTCTTTTATTTAGGCTTTCCATTTCTAATACTTCAGTTTAATTTATCTCAATCTCATGGGAGAATCTTTCTTCCATGTCATGTATAGATTTCTTTAACTTGTGAATTTGCTTCTCACTGCTCCTGAGTAAGTCTATGATTAAACTTTTGAATTCCTTTTCAAGCACCTCATCAATCTCTTCATCTCCACATTCTAATATTGAAGTGTTGTTGTGTTCCTTTGGTGGAGTCATGTTGTCTTTCATATTCTTCTTTCTTGAATTTCTGCATTTATTTTTAAGCATTTGTGGGAATATTTGTTGGCTTGCTCCTATGATGGATTTTATCGTTGAACTATTCTTCTGTGGCTCAGTGGATTGTCTTCTCTTTCAGTGAATGCCTAGCAGCGTATGCTGGGTTTTCCAGGGAGCTCTAGTCAGTGGGATGAGTATCCAGGGTGACACTCAAGTTGAATGTGCTAGATCTCCTTTATTGTCAGCAAAGAGGAGGGTATGATCACATCTGTTGGTATAATCCTCTCTTCTAATGTGACCAATGCCCTGGGTTAATGGACTGTGAGAACAATATACACCCGGGTTGCAATACGAACCACACAAAGGATCTGTGCAGTCCTCATGTGGACATGGATCTGCTACAATGACTTACCCGAGGCAGACAGCTCTGAGTCTTTCACACCACACACAGTGATTGCCCAGAGACGCAGCTACACCCTGTGACCAATCTAGGAGTCACAGCATCCCACCTTCACAGCACACAAGTATCCCACAGTAATGGGGTACGGAGTATCCACTCTGCCCCCACTAGCCTTTCCTGTCCATGGAGAGGCCAAGACTTTCCAAGAGCCAGCTCCATGTAGGTGCTCCATATTGATGGTTTGAGCCTGTGATATGTTGAGAGGCCAGAGGACCTCACAGTCCCAAGTGGGTCCCAGCCACCTGTCATTCCTCCAGCCAGACTCAGAGTCAGTGAGGAATGCAGATTTTTCCCTATGGTAATATCCCTGGATCACACTCATGCACAAGAACTACTGCAGCCGCTACTCATTTCAAAATGGCACCTTCTCCCCACCTGTTGTCAAGTGTGTGAACAAGAGCCAAGGCAGTCACTACTGATGTCAAAATGACACCCTCTCCCACGTTGTTGCCAGGTGCTATTCTGGGTGGATGGGAAGAGAAAAACACTTTTTTTTTTTTTTGGCTGGGTTATGCTTGTACTCTGTCTGCCTTAGGGCTCCAAGTTGGACTCAAAGACAGTGTACTCCACCAGGCTCTCCCTCCAGCTATATCACCAGTGGCCAGGGCTGACGAAGTCAGGTCTCACCTGGCTCTCCAAAGCTGCCATTTCCTTCAGCTCTCAGCTGTGGAGTTCGGGTGCTGTGTCTGCATATGTTGCTGCGAGTCTGCACCTTCCACACAGGTCCATAGCTGCCCTCTTACTTCTATAGAATTTCCACTGCTGATTTCTCTCCAACTCTCCCCTGGGAATACACTTCCTCCAGATCTTTTGCTGCTATTTCCCCCTATCTAAAAGCAGTTCTTTCTTTCCCAAATATACAATGATATGAATTTTCAGTTGGCATGACTATGTGATGCGTTTACCCAATAATCCTCTGCATGATTCATTTTTTCTCCCCAAAAATGATACTTTTACTACATAAAGCATTAAAATCAACTCAGCAGATTATAAAATGTACCTTTAAGAATGAAGTTTCTCTATACCTTGCTCATGATTTCTTGTGTGACTACACTAGGAAATGTGGATATAAAAATTACCTAGTTCAATAAAAACAATGACACTTCATTGAGATATTATCGATGAAAAATAACTTCCAAAATAATGAAATTAAACTAAATTTACTTGCATTTTACAAATTCAAGCATCCAAAACCTCAATGAGCATATTTACCCATTATCTAACTTGTTTTTAATATTGCATTGCATTTAAACAAAAAATAAGAACAATGTATAACCAGAAATTGGTACAGAAACTGTAATGAATTCAAAATGCTCAACTGGTAAACACTTTTTTTGGTTGATGCCTGGGCATTGATGCAATCATTGCCAAGGACTGGAACAGCCTGGTCATAAGATAAGGTCCAGATGGCAATGGAACACCTCCTACATAACTCTTTCATGACTGATTCACATGGCTAACTTTGTCTTTCCCTATATAAACCTTGCCCCACTTCCCTTTGGTGGAGAGGGTAAATGTGTTTTCCCCATACCTCTTTGATTTCAGCATCCCAAATAAACTTATTCCCTTTCTTTTCCATGAATCCTCATATTCTGAAATACTGATTTCTCTTGATATGAATACGTGATTTTGAGTTCAGTAACAAATTGGTGAAGCTGTTAGGAGGTCCCTGGGTGCGGGTCAATTCCCCCCAATTCCAAAAAAACGGAGCAATTGGATGTGGAAGTGCACCAGCACTTGTCTGTTTGCAGGCTGGGGAGTAAAGATAACTACTTAGGGGATCAAGCCCCTTTTTGGTGTTGGTCTAGCTCCCAGGGAAAGATTAGGGATGACTGCATCAGTGGTCTACACCTATTACCTTAGGGAAACTCCATTTTGCATCTCTTTGTGAAATGCCTGGTCTCTGTTTTTCTTTTTGTTTGAGGAAAAAGAAAAATTATTTTGGATGTGGCAGGCTTTAAAATATGGGTAAGTTCACCTCTGTGTGCACACTGGAAACACTGTTTGTTGTTGGAATTCAGTAATGGGTCCGGGAAATCAGAATCCTAAGGCTTAAGACTCCCAGTTTCAAGATGGAGGAATCTGGAAAATATCATGCTGAGTGAATTAAGCCAGTCCCAAAGAGACAAATATCATTTGTTTTCCCTGATCGGTGACAACTAACTGAGCACCAAAGGGGAAACCTGTTGAAGTGAAATGGACACTATAAGAAACAATGACCTGATCAGCTCTTGTCCTGACTCTAGATGTACAATGTAATTCTTTATCCTTTTAGTATTTTTGTTGTTGTTGTTCTAGTTCTAGTGGTTGAACTCTGTAATTAACACACAATTATTCTTAGGTGTTTAAATTTTAACTGAAAAGTGATCCCTGTTAAATATGAGAGTGGGAAAAAGAGAGGGAGGAGATGTACAATTGGGGACATGCTCAATCGGACTTGCCCCAAATGATGGAGTTAGAAACATGCCAGGGGATTCCAATACAATCCCATCAAGGTGGCATGTACCAATGCCATCTCACTAGTCCAAGTGATCAATTTCAGTTCACAACTGATGACTCTGATAGGTCTAAGAGTCAAAGGGATCACACAAACAAGACTAGTGTCTGCTAATACTAGCTGATAGAATCAAAAAGGGAAAAACGATCCAACATGGGAAGCAGGATACACAGCAGACTCATATAATGGCAGATGTCCTAAATAACACTCTGGCCTCAGAATCAGCCCTTAAGGCATACAGATCTGGCTCAAGAGCCCATGAGAGTATTGTAGGCATGGAAAGCCAAGACACCCTGGAAAAAAAAAAAAAAAGAAAGAAAGAAAAGAAGACTTAAATGAAAGATCTCTGTGAGTGAGATCCCAGTGGAAAGAAAGGGGCCATCAAAGAAGGAGGTACCTTTCTCTGAAGGGAGGAGAGAATTTCCACTTTGACTATGACCCTGTCAGAATAAGATCAAAGTCGGCGAACCCTAAAGGTTTCCATAGCCTTGGTAACTCATGACTAGAGCCTAGGGAGATTACTGACGCCATAAACAACAGTGTCAAATTGTTAAATCAACAACAGGAGTCACTGTGTACTTATGTCTCATGTGGGATCTGTCCTTAATGTGTTGTCCAATGTGAAGTGATGCTATAACTAGTACTAAAACAGTATTTTTACACTTTGTGTTTCTGTGTGGGTGCAAACTGATGAAATCTTTACTTAGTGTATACTGAATCAGTCTTCTGTATATAAAGATAGTTGAAAATGGAAAAAAAAAACCTGGTGCTAAATTGGAAATTGCATAGAAAATTAATCAATTTTTAAAAAAATATCATGTAGGATCTCTGTCCTTAATATGCTGTACATTGTGATATAACGCTATAACTAGTACTCCAACAGTATTTTTCACTTGGTGTTGCTATGTGGGGGCAAACTGTTGAAATCTTTACTTAATATATAAACTGATCTTCTGTATATAAAGAGAATTGAAAATGAATCTTGATGTGAATGGAAGGGGAGAGGGAGCGGGAAAGGGGAGGGTTGTGGGTGTGAGGGAAGTTATGGGGAGGGTGAAGCCATTGTAATCCATAAGCTGTACTTTGGAAATTTATATTCATTAAATAAAAGTTAACAAAAAAAGAACCTTAAAAAAAACTCCCAGTTTCCCCTTTGGGAAAATTTATTTGGGCTTCTTCTTTGAGAGAATATAGTTTGGATAAGCACTCCATTTGTTTCTTTCTGGTAGCTTTCTCCTTATTATTTCTCTGTATCAGATGGAGAATTCCACTCCTCCAAAAAGCCATTGGTAGTGTATTTTGGTGGCCTCATCAAACTTGAACTTATATTTATAACTATTTTATTACATATAAATATATGGTTATTATTATAAATATCATACTACTGTTTGACCCAGGTACATGTTAAATTCTGAATGCAAGTGGCTTCTGAATGAACCAATTAATTCACCATTCACCAGTTGACACTTTTTTGGAGATCAGAAAAATGGGATAAAATGCTTCGTTTTCAGGCTTTTATCTAAAAAAATAACGAGGATTCTGTCAACAAGGGCTCTAAATTACCCGTGAAATAAAGCTGAGGATCAGGTGTATGAAGGTAGTGGGAGTCCAGAGGAGAAGGAAATGAGGAATTTGGCACAGTGAATTCTTTAGTTCCTCCACCAGTCCTGAAGCCCACTAGACCCTCCTTTACCTGAAGAAGAGCCACGTGGAGTCAGTCGTTCCAGGCACGCCTGCAATGCTCTGTGCATGATGGTAATGCCTTCCTGTAATTATGAACACCTGCAGAGATGGTATCTGCCTCTGAAACTCAGCTGGGCACCCATGTGGCCAGGGAGTAGAGCAGGCAAGGACGAGGTCACTCCCCTTGCTGCAATATTCCATGGGAGAACTGAATCCTCAGTTGGCACATTCTGCTTTAAAGTATTTGATGGACGGGAGCCAAAGAGGAGGCAATAGGACACTGTGTCGTTGGCAGGTGCATCCTCTCAAGGGAGAAGAGGGGAGAAGCCCTCCAGGGAAATTGGGGTGTTCATTGCAGAGAAGAGACACACTGGAAAGAGGAGTGCCCAAAATTGTAGCAGATGAATGAAACCACAGACAGATGGTCTCCCAAGTTCAAAACTCAGACAATAAATGATGCAGCCCAGTGGCTCCCTTGATGATATCAGCTTCTAGATGTTTCCCCCAACAAGATCCCCATCCAGGAGCAACTGACAGCAAGGAATCAATTATTTGAGTTTTTGATAGCTACCAGAGCCACTTACTCAGTACTTAATTCAAAACTGAGTAAAGGCAGTGGCAATTGTGTAGCCTTGTGGACTACAACAGACAGTCTCTACAGGGGCCATTTCTGTTGCAGCTGGAATGTCATTTGAGGGAAGAAAAACCAAAGCACTGTTTTCTGTAAATAACTGATTGTCCCATTCTTTTGCTGGGTTGAAACTTGGGCTGCAAACTAAATGTTTAGATAGATTTCTCCCCAGGGTTACAGCAGCTACACCTATGAGTATGGGCTGAACTCTCCTCCATTTCCAGTCACTTCTCACTCAAAAGGAAAACATAGAATGAGTGCTTCCCCCCAGAGACCTGTGAGAACCTGAATTAAACTTTGTGAGTGAATGGGATCTCTGAAATGTCCTTAAATGCAATACCTATGCATGTCTGCTTGAAAAACAAAGTTTCGTCTTCCTCAGAAAATAAAGTAATCTTTAAAGGAAGTAGCACCATTTTATCAAAAAGATTTCCTCAAGTACATTTTAATATGCCCGTATCAGTCACCCCACAATATACAAATTATCTCAGGAAAGAAACCCTGAACCAATGAAAATCAATTTGTCTGAGATCTGTAAGCAATTGATGGTATTGCACAAGACGTCCATATACTGTATGCAGCCCCTCTAGCAGATGGGGCTCAGTGTTGGACTTGAAAGTTGCTGCTATTCTGCAATCCCTTAGAATAACAATTGTTATTCACCTTAGAATGGCAAGAATCTAAGATTAAAAGCATCACCCAAATGCAATCAGAGGATTGTGTTACTACAGAAATTTAAAATTCACCTATCCCATTTAGCAAAGTTCTTGCAAGAGACTTAAGATGCTTATGATTCTATTAGGGGATCTTCCTCCAATATGCAGATGATTTATTGATAGCTCATCTCGATTATGACCATTGCCCAGCCAATACAATCCAGATACTAGATCATTTGGTATAGGGTTGGTTTAAGTGCTCCGTTGAAATGACCATATATGTCAACAACAGGCTGCATATTTGGATTTTTAGTTGTGACAGGGAACTCATAGCTTGATGACTGATAGAATATCATAAAGAATATCAAGACACTGCACTTACAGACAACTCCTGGGAGTGCTGTTAATTCAAAGGATTGTGGCTCAAACATGGATTGTAACATTTTCAGTAACTACTAGGGATTTATGTGGAGAACCCCAAATTATCTTTGCTGTCTTCATTAAGGAAATTTGTATCTCATTCTAATAATTAATTTTTAATTTCAGGCAATGACTTTTTTCCACCTTCCTGGTTTTTCATTAGCCTGTTAACAACACAGGCATGATAGTGGTATCTTTTGTATTTTGTTAATGTATGTCTATTGCTTGGTTATCAGAAATGGTAAAAATATAAATGATTTTACTTCATAAATTAACCAAAAAAGGTAGCCATTTCAATCAGGCAAAGATAAAAAATTTAAACAATCAACTCTATTTCCCTTTTGTTTACTTGACTAAGCAGCAGGAATTTTAGTAAAATTATAAAACCTTTTAGGGGCCAGTACTGTGATATAGCAGGTTAAGCCACTCCCTGCAGTGCTGTCACCCCATGTGGGTGAATGTTCTGATCCTAGCTGCTCCACTTCTGATCAAGCTCCCTGCTAATGTGCCTGGGAATGCAGCAGAAGATGACCCAAGTCCTTGGGCCTTTGCACCCACATGGGAGACTTGGAAGAAGCTCCTGGCTCCTGGCTTTGGCCTGTCCCAGCCCTGGGCGTTGCAGCCATTTGGGAAGTGAACCAGCAGATGGAAGATTTCTCTCTCTGTGTGTCATCTTTCTCTTTCTCTTTCTCTTCCGCTCCTCTTCCCTCCCTCTTTTTTTTTTTTTTTTTTTTTTGACAGGCAGAGTGGATAGTGAGAGAGAGAGAGACAGAAAGGTCTTCCTTTTTGCCGTTGGTTCACCCTCCAATGGCCGCTGAGGCCGGCTCATCATGCTGATCCGAAGCCAGGAGCCAGGTGCTTCTCCTGGTCTCCCATGCGGGTGCAGGGCCCAAGGACTTGGGCCATCCTCCACTGCCTTCCCGGGCCATAGCAGAGAGCTGGCCTGGAAGAGGGGCAACCGGGATAGAATCCGGCGCCCCGACCGGGACTAGAACCTGGTGTGCTGGCTCCGCAAGGCGGAGGATTAGCCTATTAAGCCACGGTGCCGGCCCCCTCCCTCTTTTTCGCTCTCTGCTTCTGCCTCTGTGTAACGGCCTTTCAAATAAATAAGTAATTTTAAAAAAAAAAAATTTAGTACTTATTTATGTTTCAGTAATATATATTAATTTCAAAAATGTATTCAGGTCATTATATTTTCAAAGTGACACAATAGATCCTAAAAATTCCATCAATTTTCATATTATTTAGCAATACATGGAAAGAATTCAGACCATTAGGTATAAAGAAACATTCAAATAGTGCAGTACACAACATAGATCAAACCAAAAATATAATAAAGAATTCCGTAAAAGTTTAGTTGAAATAAGAAACTACACTATTTGAGTTTAGATTTCATTCTGTTATTGTTCACTCAAGTATTTTCTTGAAAAATATGCACCAAAAGTTTGAAAATAAGTGTAAAAATAAATATTTAAAACATCATTCTCATCTCAATTAAATGATTTCCTTTTACAGACTGGTAGAAGTGACTATATTGTATTGTCTAGTATCCAACTACCTGTCAAGTATAAGAGCATGAGAATTATGTGGACAAACATCAAATTATCTGGCAAAAAAATTTCAATGTTCACATTAGGGGTAACTCAAAACTACAAAGGCAAATTAGGGGCAATTCTATTTTGGATCTTTGGGGAAGCAGCCACAGTAGTTACACCATTTTATATTTTCATCAGCATTGCACAGTGTGCAAGTTTTCTGATTTTTAAATTTTCTTTACAATCTTTTTTTAAAATTGTAGGCATTCTAATGGATGTGAGGTATTTCTTCTGTTGTTTTCTGTGGTTTTGATTCTATTTCCCTAATGACAGAGCATCTTTGGTATTTCCTTTTGGCTGTTTTATTTTTTTTTCATGTGTAAACTAATTGTTCATATGCATGTCTTCTTTGGAGGAATGCCTATTAAAGTCATCTGCCCATTTTTAATCAGATTATGTTTTGTTTTTTAAGTTTGGCAATTATTTATACAGTCTAGATTTAGCCCCTTCTGGCAAATGAGATTTGCAAACATTTTATCCCATTCTGGGAGTCAATGTTTAGTGTAAACATTCTTACCATAAAGTAAATATATGCATATACCTATATGCTATATCTATATGTCTATCAGAATCTTGAAGGGATGTCTGAACATCCATTTTCAGAGCAGCACTATTCACAATCACTAAAACATGCAAGCAACCCAGGCGTAGACTGATGAATGAGCATCCAAATGCAGCAAAAGTGTGTAATCAAAGTGTTCCACCTTGAAAGAAGGAATTCTGACACACACTACACCTGAAGGAGCCGTTGACACAGGCTGAATAATCCAGTCACAAAAAGTCAACCACTGAGTCCACTTATATGAGGTACCACACCAACCACATTCATAGACACAGCAGGAATGCTGGTTGCCAGGGCTCTGGGGAGAGAAGAGGAATGGAGAGTGATTGTTGATTGGGTATAGAGATTCAGTTTTGCAAGATGAAAAGAATTCTCAAGATGGATGACAGGGTTGGTAATATACAAATATGAATGTATTTAGCTCCACTGAAATAGGCAAGTGTGAAGTTGGTAAATCTAATGTTCATTTTGTGATAATAAAATATTATTAACAATATTTTAAACAATAACAAATGGATAATAAATGGACTAAGAAACCAAACTTTACTTTATGTACTGAAACGAGAATTTTCCAAGTTTAACTCTGTTGTCTTTTGTTGTGAAACTCCATACCCAAAGGGCAAAAATTCATATCTGGCTGCTCAATGAGTTTTGCTAATAGAAATTTCACTAACAAACACAAGTAAACACAACTAAATAAATTGATTTTGAATGTACTTACAGTCATTTCCTAGCTATAATTTTTATTTGCCTGATCTCAAAGGACAAATCAATACTACCACAATATAATGCATGCATGCATTTTATTTAGCTTTCTATTTGTATGCAGTTACCTGGGAAACAACCTTTTCTGTAGTAGAATAATAGCTTTTTGCTTCCTTGGTGTTCTGTGCTCTAACCTGAGACTGAAAAGCAGAGCGGTAGAAGTGGAAATGGTTCAAGTAGGTCACTGGAGCTGCCGAACTGTGCACTTGGTTGTTTTTGTTCTCCCTCTCTAGTGTAAACCATCCATTGTCCCAGAAAGCTAAGAACCACGTGAACAAGCGGCCCAGGGGAGAAAAGGCGCCTTAATGGCATTATGTGACAGCTGCAGGAATGTAAAGCGCCGCGGCGCTGGCTCCCAGGGGCTCCTGCACCTGCTGCGGGGGGCTGGGGTGCGCGCCCCCAGAGTGCCCTCGGCAGGCGTCCACAGAGTGGGGGCGCCTGGGCCCGGCCGCTGCGGTCTCCTCTCTCAGCCGCCGCCGCCGAGTGGCTGCGCTCCCCGCTCCTTCCCGGCCCTGCCCCTCCCGCGAGCCCGGAGACCAGTAATCCTGAGCAGCTGCCATTCCACTCCCAACGGCCAGACAAGGGCCCCCGCCAGCCTGCCCACGCAATGCTCTGTCTCCTGCTCATCTTCTCAGGTCTTGGCCCGTTGGCATCCGCGGCCCCGAGTAAGTGGGGAACCCTGGGGGGAGTTTCCCCTGCCCTTCCTCACCGCCTGGCCAGGCAGGCGGCCCCCTCCCTGCTCCACAGGCTCAGCTCTGAGCAGCCTCAGGGCCCAGGTTCAGGGCCTCAGCACCTCAGGGCCAGGGTCCGGGTCCGGCTGGGCCTGGTGCCTGGAGGGACAGGGTACACCTGGGTACACCTGACCCCGCACAAGGAGGGAGGGTGGATGGGGCTGGAGACTGACAGCCCACACTGCCTCATTCAGGGCTGAGGTCAACAGCCCCAGAGTCTCCGGACAGTGGTCAGTCAGTCTCCCTCCTGGGGAGCCTCCTCCTGCAATGAGACAGTGTGTACGTATGTGTGTATGTATGTGTGTGTATGTGTATGTGCGTATGTTTATGTATCTGTGTGCATATGTATGTGTGTATGTGTGCGTGTGTATATGTGTGTATCTGTATGTATGTGTGCATGTGTGTATAATGTTTGTGTACGTGTGCATGTGTGCATGTGTATGTATGTGTGTATATGTATATATGTGTGTATGTGTATGTATGTTTGTATTGTGGGTGTGAGTGTAAGTGTGTATATGTGTATGTGTGTGTATGTGTATGTGTGTGTATGTGTGTATGTGAATGTATATGTGTGTGTGTGTAGGCTTGGGTGCTAGAGGAGAAATCAGAGGACGAGGGAAGTGGACGCTGCTATCTCTGGCGGATGCTAACGTGGTTTCCTTTGCTGCAGGTTCTGAAATGCCACTTCTGTACCTCACAGTGCCGCAGAAGGTTGGGGAAACCAGCAGTGATGACCATTCTTCAGAAACAAATGTAATTCCGACATCATTTTCAAAATTTTGGGGTAGTTTACTTTTACTGGACTACATGGCACTAGTCCACTGGTACATATCCCTTATGAAATTTAGTTTGTATTCTAAGTTATGATGCTATGGAGTTGTTTAGTCAAAAGGAGTGTAAATGTTTGATTGAGACAGACTCAAAAAACATGCTCCAAGTCCCTGTAGCACAGACTACCATGTGTATTTCACTGGACTCCATTTTACTAAATGTGTCTATTTGCATATACATTATTATGTAAATGAGCTCATACTGACCTTGCATTATAATTTTAATATGACAGTATAAAAAGAGTATCTTCATAAGTCCTTATGTATACCTAAATCCTAGGTGATAAAAAGTAATGATATTTTCAATCAGATTAAAGTCTTAAAGTATGTACATCGTCAAAGAATCTAACAGACCTTGTGAATAAAGTAAGTATCCCCTGTGGATTTTTGGATTTTTTTTTTGAAGATTTAATTATCTATTTGAAAGGCAGAGTTACTGAGAGGCAGAGAGAGAGAGAGAGAGAAGTTGTTCATCTGCTGGTTTACTCCCCAAATGGCTCATTGGTGCTGATCTGAATCCAGAGGCAGGAGCTTCTTCCAGGTCTCTCACATGGGTGTGGGGGCCCAAGGACTTGGGCCATCTTCTACTGCTTTCCCAAGCCATAGCAGAGAGCTGGATTGGAAGTGGAGCAGAGAGGAATTGAACCAGAGACCATATGGGATGGCAGCACTGCAGGCAGTGGCCTTACTCTCTATGCCACAGCGCTGGCCCCCACTGTGAATTCTAATTGTAGCAAATTTAAACCAAGGGAATATCTAGCTATGCACACATGTATATTTAATTACCATATGATAGTATGCTTGGCTTTTTCATTTAATGGATACACCAACATATATTTTATGAAGGTTTGACATGTGGAGAGTTTCACAAACTTTTTAACATAGGTAAGGATTGCAAAATCTTTTCCGTTAACAAAGAATGATGATACCTGTCTTCTAAACATCTGTGCTCATGTGTCCACAGAAATGTCTCACATTTAACCTGTATTTTTTCAATAAAGACAAGGTAATTATTTGAAATATTTTTCTAGTTATTCCTTAGTGATTACTACTTTTTTCTAGTAATTCCTTACTGATTTTGAATTCTCTTTTCATAAGAGCAGTTCTGATTAAGACATTAGGTTTCCAAGAAAGAAGGGTTGATTTAACAATAGAAGAAAGTCTAAGAGTAATATTCAGTTGTCAATAAAAATTTTCGAGTGATCTGTATGATAGCCTCACTTTCTGGCACCAAAGGAAAAAAAAAAATCTGAGGTTGTGTTTATTATAGCAGCTGCTACACCGAAAACGTAAGTACCCATGGAGGGTAAAATGCTAAGCAGAGACAGACACAATATGCAGCTTGACCTGCTTATTGTTGGATGCCCATCCACTGTTTCAAGCAATTGTGGATCAAAAATATTCAACAGACCAGGGGTTAGCTACCACTGCTTGTGACCATGACATCCCATATCAAGTTCAAGTCCAAGCTACCCTACTGATCCAGATCTCTCTAATGCACCTGGGAAGGCAGAGGATAACATCCCAAGTGGTTGGGACTGCTGCCCATGTGGAAGGCCCCAGTCAAGTTCCTGGCTCCTGGCTTAGGTCTGGCCCCGACCTGGCTGTTACACCATTTGGAGAGTGAACCAATGGGTGGAAGATCTCTCTGTTTCTCCCTCTTCCTTCAGCTCTACCTTTCAAATAAATGCATCCATAGAAAATTATATTTCTGTACACATAGTTACATACAGGTACATGCAGTTATATAGCATTTACAATGTTTAGGCAATCTAGAGATGATTTAAAGTATAAATATTGGTTTTCCCAGTTCTGAGATGTGATAGGACTTGTTACATTCTACTTGCTGCCATCTCTGAGGCTTTTATTTAAGGACAGATGATACGGCATAGCAAGAAGGAAAATGCAGGCAAGCATCAGAAATGTTGGCAAGAGTCACAGTGAGTACAACCAGTGAGCCTGATCCTTGTGCTTCTGGAACATGCAGAATCTCTGGCTTCAATCAGCCATATCGGTGGGAAGAATGTTGGTTTTAGAAGAACTGACCTAAAAAGATTTCAATGACTAGTAGTCAAGACAGCCTGGTCAAATTCATTAGCACACCAGAGGGGCTAGTGAAGATTTGAACCTAAAACAGCATCATATAAATCTACTGTCTTTATCTTAACCAAGAGTTAAACAAACTCAGACTTGAAGGCATCCCCAGAAACACAGGTAGAGTTTTTCCAATCCAGCTGGTATCCAGCTTTATGTCCACAGTAAACAATGCATGCTCTTCCTAAGAATATGAAGATCGTGCAACAAAACTAACCATAGCCAAGACAGAACATGTAGTGCAAAACTATCTGATAAAAGTGAAGTTAAATAGAACAAAAAGATTGGAAAATTCACTAAGAAATATTAAGGGACATTTGTTCATGGGTTGAAGAAGAAACCAAAAGTGACCATAGGTATTACAGAATAACAGAGAAGAATGAAGAATCTACTGATGTTTGAGTCATATTTAAAAGATTCTTAGAGGCATAACCTGTAACTAAAAATGCTTTTATTATTTGAAAAAAATCTGAACAATTTTCAATAAATGAAGATGCTGGAAAATAATTTCATCCTTAAAACTTTTAAGATCCTATTAAAATTTAGATGGAAATAAGTAAAAGAGAAAATTAAGTTAAAATGGGATTCAGAATATTTAATTTAATTTCTGTAAATAATACAAAAGAGAAATTTTGGTTGAGATACTACAAAAAGGAGAGGGAAAATATGTAATATTAGAAATGAGAAATACACCAAAGTATAAAGGGATAATGAAAATATAAGCCCATAACTTATAAAGGAATTTGCTTACTCATGAAAACATTTAACAAAAATGACATGCAGTAAAGTAAAGTCTTAATGCCCTAATAAAAGAGTGAGAAATCAAGATATCTGTAATTACAGATGGTGTGAGTTTGTACATGGAAAAAACTAAGAACTCCACCAAAAAGCTGTCAGAACTGGTGAGTCAACTCAATGAAGTTTCAAGATACAAAATCAGTAGCATTTTTATACATGAATAATGATCTTAGTCAAGGGGAAATTCAGGGAAAAAATCACATTTATAGCACCTAAAATATAAATATTTCAAATAAATGCAACCAATGAATTGAAAGATCTACATAATGAAACTGTAAAACATGGATAAAAGAAATCATCAAAGACACAGTAAAATGAAAGATATTTCTTGCTCATGGATTATAAGAATTAATATCATTAATATGTACACACTGTATAAATCAATCTAAAGATTCAGTGCATTTTCTACAAAATACCAATGTCATTCTTTACATAATTAAAAAAATCCTAAAATTCAAATGGAATCAGAAAAGACCCAGAATAGCCAAATCAGTGTTTAGCAAAACCATAAAAGAAAATAATAAAAGAAATCATGCTGGATGCATCAAATACCTAACATTACAGCATTTTACACAAGGACAGTAATGAAAACAATATGTTAGTGACATGAAACCTGACACATAGATAAATGGCACAGAATAAAGAGCCCAGAAATTAATCTATGTACATACAACTGTTAATCCATGTACATATAACCAATTGATTATTGTCAAAGGTATCAGGGGAAAGAATTGTTTTTTTCAATAAATCATGCTGGTAAAACTGGAAAAACACAGGTAGAAGAATTTATTTAGATCCCTACCGCTCAGTAAATGCAAAAATCAACTCTAGATGGATCAAAGACCTAAATGTAAGCTCTGAGAGCTATGAATGCAAGTAGAACACATAGGGACACACTTGAAGACATCGATGTAGGCAACGATTTTTTGGATAAGACCTCAAAATCTGAAGCAACTAAAGCAAAACAGGACAAATGGGATCAAACACACTTAGAAGCTTCTTCACAGCAAAGCCAACAATGGAGTAGAGACACCTGACACAATGGGAGAAAGTATTTGCAAGTTACTTATCTGAGGAAGGATTACTATCCAGAATATATCAGCAACTCAAAAAACCAGAGCAAAAGAGCCCATACAGTTAGGAAACACTCAAAGGATCCGAATAGGCAGTTCTCAAAAGAAGGAGTGCAATGACAACAAATACATAAAAGTAATAGTATCACTAGCCATCAGAAAAAATGGAAGTAAAAAACACAATATTGGTATACCCAATCCCAACGCAAAAGTACAGGAAAAGACAAAAAGGGAGGTGGAGAGAGCATATGCAATATATAAAAAGCAAGGGAAAAGTCGTATTCTCTGCTATAACAGACGTCATTAATAAAATCAGTGTAATTTTGCAAATCAAGTCAATGCCATTCAGATGGAAAAACTGAAAATTATCGACAGTGTATGTGCTTTTAAGTTATGAATGGAATAAAATGAAAGAATTGCAAAATGGATCTCATTAGAAATCCCAACTGTGGGGCCTGTGTTATGGCACAGCAGGTAAAGCCTCTGTGTGCAGTGCCAGCATCCCATATGGGCTGCTCCACTTCCAATCCAGCTTTCTGCCATGGCCTGGGGAAGCAGTAGAAAATGGCCCAAGTCCTTGGGCCCCTGCAACCGCCTTGGAGATCCGGAAGAAGCTCCTGGTTCCTGGCTTTGAATCTGCCCAACTCCAGCCATTGTGGCTATTTGGAGAGTGAACCAGTGGATGGAAGACCTCTCTCTCTCTTTCTGCCTCTGCCTCTCTGTAACTGCCTTTCAAATAAATAAATACATCTTTAAAAACTAAAAGCAAAAATTGCAATCATAAAGAGGCTAGCACTGATGAATTAGTTTTCCACAAAACAGACTAAAGAACAAGGATATTGCAAGGACAAATAATGATATCTTGTAATGATTACTAGTTTATATTTTTTTAAAGATTTACTTATTTATTTGAAAGGCAGAAAGTTACAAAGAGGCAGAGGCGGAGAGAGAGAGAGAGAGAGAGAGAGGTCTTCATCTGCTGGTTCACTCCCCAAATGGCTACAACAACCCAAGCTGCACCGATCCAAAGCCAGGAGCCAGGAGCTTCTTCCAGGTCTCCCATGCGGGTGCAGGGGCTCAAGCACTTGAGCGATCTTCCACTGCTTTCTCAGGCCATAGCAGAGAGCTGGGTCGGAAGTGGAGTAGCAGGGACTTGAACTGGCACCCATATGAGATGCCGGCACTTCAGGTGGCGGCCTTACCCACTATGCCACAGGGCCAGCCCTGACTAGTTCAATTTTTAAGAATGTATAACTGTCCTGAAAGATCTACAAGTAACAAATACATTTAAAAAAAAAAAAAAGTATGACGCTAGTAAAAGAAAACAGGGGGAACAGCTCAGGACAGTGCTCCAGATGGTAATTTTTAAAGATATGTCCCCAAAAGTGCATGAAACAAAAGCCAAAACTTACTAATTTAGTTCCATTCACATAAAAGCCATCTGAACAGCAGAGGAAATATTTGACAGAGTCAAAATCTATAAAACGGATGAAAATGTTTGCGTAAAAACTAGTCATTTGACAAGGGAGAGACACTCAGAGTATGGGGCAGGCACTGTGGCCTAGCTGCTAGAGCTGCAGCCTGTGATGCTTGGCATCCCGCGTGGGCACCGGTTCGTGTTCCAGCTGCTGCACTCCCAACCCAGCTCCCTACTAATGGCCTGAGAAAAGCAGCGGAACATGGCCTAAGTGCTTGGGCCCCAGCCACCCACATGGGAGACCTGGAAGAAACTCTGGCTCCTGGCTTTGGCCTGGCCCAGCCCCAACATGTGTGGCTGTTGGGAAATTGACTTAGTGGATGGAAGACCTCTCTGTCTCTCTGGCTCTTTCTCTCTAGCTGTGACTTTCAAGTAAATAAATCTTAAAAAAATAAGCCTTGGGCTTATTCACATTTAAGAAATTTCTCAAAATACTATTTGCAAATAGCTATGCACTATATGATAAAATATTAACCTCATTCAGGGAAACACAATCAAAACCACAATGGGACATCATCTTACCCTAGTTAGAACAGCTGTTCTCAAAAAAAGACAAAAAAGTACTTTGAGAATGTGGAGAAAGAGAACTCTCTTATGTGTGGCCCTTATGGAAAACAGAATGTAGTTTTATTTTAAAAAATCAAATACTGGTAAGGGTGTGGAGAAAAATGCACTCTAATGCACTGTTGATGGGAATTTCAACTGTTACAACCATTATGGAAGACACATGGAGATTTTGTATCTCTATACTTGATCTCAGCCAAAAGGCTGAGAAGCGAGATTTTATGCTACCTGGCCCATGCCTGAAAATATATCCGAAGGAAATGAAAGCAGATCTGAGTTTCCTGCGATTCCCATCTTTATAGCAGCTCAGTTCATAACAGTGAAGATGTGGAACCAACCTAGATGTCCATCAGCTGACAACTAGGTAAGGACAATGGTGTATGTATAGATATACATTTTTATATATATGTGATGGAATATTAGTCACAAAAATGAATGAAATCATGACATTGGCAGCAAAATAGATGCAACTGGAGATCATTATGCTAAGTAGAATAAGCCAGACCCAAGACCAAAAAATCATGTTTTCTCTTACTTGTAGTAGTATGTATGCAACTTATAGGTATATAGATAGATAGAAATATACTACCATAGTGCTCGCTTCAGCAGCACATATAGAAATATACTACCATAGTTCTAATGGTGTTATTATTTTAAAATGTACTGTATTTGAGTAAAATGGACATATTTTCATTTGATTATTGTTTATAGTCTTTGCCTATATTCCTGCTGAGCTGTAGTCCTTTACCTTTTACCAGTTGAACATTTTATGTAGTGGAGAATTAAGTCTGACTATAATGCAAATCAAAATACAATATCTCAAAATTAATAAAGAGGAAGGAAAGAAAGAGAGAAAGGAAGGAAGAAATGAGTCCACTGACAGATGAATAGATTAAGAAAACTTAGATGATATGAACAATGGAATATTAATCAACCACAAAAAATAATGTAATCTTGTCATTGATAGTGACATAACTTGACCTGGAATACATCATGTTAAGTGAAAAAAGTCAGGATGTCAAATATCACAGTTTCACATATATGTGGGAGGCTTGAAAAAGTGGACTAGAGTTACTGGAGCTTTGGAAGGGTGCAGTGGTGAGAGAGGTTTACTACTGAGTGTAGGAGTACAGGTAAATGGGAACAATGACTTCTGATGGTCTTCAGTACAGTAGGGAACTATGGTGGACAACAACTAATTGTAGGTTTCCAAATAGCTGGTAGTAGGAGGGTTTGAATGTTGCCAACACAAAAGAATGATAAACATTTGAGGTGATGCCTACCCCATTGGTGGTAACCCCCACAAATATGTATAATTGTTATATTAAATAAAAATTTAAAAAAATGAAATGTTGGGAAGTTTAAGATCTTGGCTCTACTTCTACTTTGTTTCTGGTAGGGGACCCGTGCTGTTTCAAATCATTATGGAAAGCACAAGGGTGAGTGGATGCATTTGGCAGAGACCAAACATGAGGGATAAGCTTGTTTGTAGAAACCGGCTCTCATGTAAGTCATCTGCTTCGGTGAGAAAAAGAACTCTCTCAAGCGAGAAAGGCACGAATGCATTCTCGAGGCGTTCAACCAAACATCTCTCCCAGGCCCCACCTCCCAGCACTGACACATTGAGGAATCAAGGGTGCAATACTCATAACACAGGAACTTTGGGGTCACATTTAAATATAACAAATGGTAAGTCATCACAAACATAAATTTTGGTACTCTGACTTTGAAGAGAGAAAAAAGGGATGAAGAAAAGCTATTGTATTACCATTATGGCTATGTTCATTTCCTTGATCGCAGTGATCACTTCATTAAGTATCTACTTATTTAAAAACATCATGTTCTACTTGTTAAATGTATGCAATGAAAATAAATCATATTACATGACTATTGTAATCAAAATGGCTTTCTGTCAAACAATGTTTGAATGAGTAAAGATGTAGATAGATAAATAGATAGATAATGGAATATTATTTAATGTTTACAAACCATGCATTTCTTATATACAAATTTAGGAACATAGTGACTCTACCCCCCTTTCTTCCTCCTGTCTCTCCTTTTACAAAGATCTATGTTGGGAAGTGGGATACACAGCAGACTCATAGGATGGCAGATGTCCTAAACAACACTCCGGCCTCAGAATCAGCCCTCAAGGCATTCAGATCTGGCTGAAGAGCCCATGAGAGTATAGCAGGCATGGAAAGCCAAGATATCATGGAAAAAAAAAAAAAGACCTAAATGAATGATCTCTGTGAGTGAGATCCCAGTGGAAAGAACGGGGCCATCAAAGAAGGAGGTACCCTTCTCCGAAGGGAGGAGAGAACCTCCACTTTGACTATGACCCTATCGGAATAAGACCAAAGTCAGCGAACTCTAAAGGCTTCCATAGCCCTGGCAACTCATGACTAGAGCCTAGGGAGATTACTGACGCCATGAACAGGAGTGTCAAATTGTTAAGTCAGCAACAGGAGTCACTGTGTACTTACACCCCATGCGGGATCTGTCCCTAATGTGTCGTCTAAAGCCAAGTGATGCTATGACTGGTACTGAAACAGTATTTTTATACTTTGCGTTTCTGTGTGGGCGCAGACTGATGAGGTCTTTGCTAATTATATACTGAAGTGATCTTCTGTATATAAAGAGAATTGGAAATGAAAAAAAAAAAAACCTGGTGTTAAAATGGAAATGGCATAGAAAATTAATTATTTTGAAAAAAAAAATTATGTAGGATCTCTGTCATTAATGTGCTGTACATTGCTATTTAATGCTATAATTAGTAATCCAATGGTAGTTTTTTCACTTGATGTTACTATATGGGCAAAATGTTGAAATCTTTACCTAATATATACTAAATTGATCTTCTGTATACAAAGAGAATTGAAAATGAATCTTTACATGAATGGAAGGGGAAAGGGAGCGGGAGGGGGGAGGGTTGCGGGCGGGAGGGAAGTTATGGGAGGGGGGAAGCCATTGTAACCCACAAGCTATACTTTGGAAATTTATATTCATTAAATAAAAGTTTAATAAAAAAAAAAAACAAAGATCTATGTTCAGTTTACTTTATACTCATAAGATGAACCCTACAGCAAGTAAATAGTTCAACAAATAGTATGAGGAAAAATAAATACTGTTCCTCAACAGCAGAGACAAGGGCTTTGAACAGTCATCAAATTTCAAAAGTCAGTTTCACTCCTATATATTACATTTTAGATACTCTATTATTTGCTACAGATCAGGAGAAACAGATGGTATTGGTCTTTGTAGGACTGACTAATTTCACTATGTATAATGATTTCTAGTTGCATCCATTTTATTGCAAAAGACAGGATTTCATTTATGTTACAACCAAGTAGTATTCCACAGTGTATAAACACCATAATTTCCTTATGCAGTCATCAGTTGATGGACATCTGGGTTGATTCTATATCTTAGCTATTATGAATTGAGCTATTAAGAGGAAATTCTGTACCTGCCATTTATGATCAATGTGTCTGAGGATATTATACTACATGAAATAATCTAGACAAAGATACATACTACATCTCACTTATGTGATACATAAAAAAGAAATCAAGCTCATAGTGATAGTGCTACTAAGGGCAGAGGGAGGTGAGTGAAAAGAAGAGATGTTGATAAAAGTGTAGAAATATTCAGTTGTAAAACAAGTAAGTTCAGTACATCATGTTGGCTATAGTTATTGCTTCCTTGAAATTTGGTAAGAGAGTAGATCTGTTGTCATCACATCTAATAAAATGGCAACTATGTAAAGTGACAATTACATTAATTAGTTAGATTATAGCAGTCATTTCACAATGCCAACATAAAACAACATATCTTATTATGTATAACTGGAATATATACACATATTTTATGTCAGTCTCCACTTAAATAATGTTGAAAAATGCCATCAAAATGGCATCTCTTCTAGAGATCTAGAGATAAAAGGAAACTTATTGTTGATTTGTGGATCAGTTTATCATGAAGAGATCATTGTATTAAACCTGTTTGTCAGTGACAGCACGTTTTCGTTTGATGGGAGGGCTTCTGAAAGTCTGGGCTTCATTTCCATGTCTCTGTCAGCCAACCCTCTAGCTGAAGTAATTCTCAAAAAGCAGAGAGGACAGGGAGATGGGGACAGCATCTGGTAGGGGATAATTCCTCAGTCTAGACAGGGAAGCTCTGTTGTCTTACTTGATTTTCAATTACTTGTGCTGAGAACTGCAAAGGGAAAAACAGGGTCTCAAACTGCTTCTTCAGTGGTTGCTCAGCATCTCTAAACATTTGAAATTCAGATCTCATTATGGCACCTAATAAATGCTAATGAGGAATACTCTAAGATTTGAAAGTCGATTTAGACATTTTGGTTTTATTTAAATTTAATTATGATTAATTCTGTTATACATCACAAATTTTGAGACAGACAGGATACAGTCAATGTTATATGAAAGAGTGCATGTGTTTCCAAATAGTGTGGAACTCTAACAGTTGCTTTCTCTCTGTATACTTTGGAGCAGGTCACTTATTTACTCAAAATTGAGGAGGAAACATTCACTATTCTTCTGAAAAGACAGTAAGTGGTCATCTTTTCTTTTCAGATTGTTGCGTTTAGTGTCTTAAAGCTTTACAATCACTGCCTCAAATTGAACCTAAACAAAAGCGCTAATATTTTATTTACCTAATATGTTATACCTTCTTTGTGATTTAGATTGGCTCTCAACATGAGATTTTAAAATCTCATAATGTAGCCAAATTTTTATCTAAGAATGGGAATATCATGCATATCTAATGAAAATAGCTCTATGTAAATCCTTAAAATACACCATGAAAGTGACAATTGGAGCATACTTTTTATGTAGACATTTTTAATGTTTTCCATCTGCACATATCATATTACACACCCATCTGATTTTCATCATGTTACTGGATATCGCACATGGACACACAAAAATCACTGTGGAGACCAGACCTGAGAAACTCCTGAGCCAAGAAAATCGGCCAGGCCTTGAGGATGGTCCCAATCTTGCTTAAGCCGCAGACATAAGCGAAACTCACCTTGGATCGTTCCTGGTAAACACTTGTGTTAGAGGAAAAGAAAATAGAGCCCCAAGCCATTAAGGGCAGCCTCATGGCCTGTAATTGGGTGCTCAGGGAATTTCCAACAAGGCAAACCAGAACAGGAAATTTTGTACCTGTAACCAATCAAGTAATTTCTTGGTTTGACTTCCAAGCTGATCACATTAGTACTTAGCTCCGGAGCTTCTTTTGGCTTGATGCTCCCCGATTTGTGGTTGTCCTTTACCAAAAATGACTATTGACCACTTTATTGTCCCTGTTAATACAAATCATGTTTTTCCCCATTTTGTTATAAGGCATATTGTTAATCTTTTAAATTCTGTTTCCTACTTTCAATCTGTGTGGAAATCAGTTTTATTCAGATCATAGGTATCCTTCCATAAGTTTGTTGTCTAAATTATATCTACATATACCACATAGAAACCTATAGAAATGTTTGTTTTTACACAGATTTATGTAGTGCACAAGAACTGGCAGTTGTGACTGGCAAATGTACACTATTTATCATCTAAATCTAGGTATCTAGCCTAATTCATTCTTTAGTAGATAACCTCCCATAGGCTGTAATAGGATAGGTAACAAGGGCATTTCCAAGGACTATCACTCTGGCAATAAACCTTCTTACATGTATGTTCTTATTTGATATCAGGAAGTGGGTTTCCTGTTCAAGGAGAGAGGTGACAATGACACCAACTTACAACGAAATTAACTGACATTGATTGGGCACATACTATTTTCCAGGCATATTAATTAACGACTTACATGTACTAAATGATTTAATTCATAAAATATTAAAAATTTCAGAGATTAGTGCCTAATTAACTTCTACAAAAAATGCACCCATTCAATTCTCCAAATAGAGCATGGTGTTTCAAATATTTTATTTCATTTTAACTTGACTTTGTTTTTGCCTAAATAATTTCCCTGGGTGTTGACTGACATTTGGATTTTTCAATATAAGGCTTGTCTTTTCATATAGTTTTTCTATTACTTTATACAAGTCTTTTTTTTCTGTTGAAAGTGCTAAAATGAGATGGGGAAATTATGAGAATAGTCTATACAACTAGTTTCTGACCATGATTGGTGTACCATACATGATTGGTTCACATACTAAAGCAAAATTACACATAATAATATATATAATAATAATATATAATAGTAAAATTATATATGTGAAATAATTGAAAACTGTTCTCTTTATATAAATAAAACATTTATTTTTTATTTTTATATAATATATAAATATTATATATTATATAGTTATTATATATTTATGTATTGTATATATTATATATGAATATTATATATTATATATAAATTATATATTGCCATCCCAATTCATTTCTGTCAATGAAACATTGTACACCTTCTCAACAGAGACTTCAGAACAATTGTGTGATTGTGCATTAAATAAGAGTGTCAATTGTGAAATCAACAACAGGAGTCACTGTGCACTTACTCCCCATGTAGGATCTCTGTCCTTAATGTGTTGTACTATGTGAATTAACGGTATAACTAGTACTCAAACAGTACTTTACCCTTTGTGTCTGTGTGGGTGCAAACTGTTGAGATTTTTACTTAGTATATACTAAATTGATCTTCTGTATATAAAGATAATTGAAAATGAATCTTGATGAAGAATGGGATGGGAGAGGGAGTGGGAGATGGGATGGTTGCAGGTGGGAGGGAGGTTATGGGGGGAAAAGCTGCTATAATCCAAAAGTTGTACTTTGGAAATTTATATTTATTAAATAAAAGTTGAAAAAAATTGTGTGATTGTATAATTATTACACTCATTCTACTAAAATAAAAGCAACTTCCTGGGAGACACAGCAGACTCATAGAATGGCAGATGTCCTAAATAACACTCTGGCCTCAGAATCAGCCCTTAAGGCATTCGGATCTGGCTCAAGAGCCCATGAGAGTATTTTAGGCATGGAAAGCCAAGACACTCTGGAAAAAGAAAAAAAAAGAAGACCTAAATGAAAGATCTCTGTGAGTGAGATCCCAGTGGAAAGAATGGGGCCATCAAAGAAGGAGGTACCTTTCTCTGAAGGGAGGAGAGAATTTCCACTTTGACTATGACCCTATCGGAATAAGATCAAAGTCGGCGAACCCTAAAGGCTTCCATAGCCTTGGCAACTCATGACTAGAGCCTAGGGAGATTACTGACACCATAAACAACAGTGTCAAATTGTTAAATCAACAACAGGAGTCACTGTGTACTTATGTCTCATGTGGGATCTGTCCTTAATGTGTTGTCCAATGTGAAGTGATGCTATAACTAGTACTGAAACAGTATATTTACACCTTGTATTTCTGTGTGGGTGCAAACTGATGAAATCTTCACTTAGTATATACTGAATCGATCTTCTGTATATAAAGATAATTGAAAATTAAAAAAAAAAAACAACCTGGTGCTAAATTGGAAATTGCATAGAAAATTAATCAATTTTTAAAAAAAATATCATGTAGGATCTCTGTCTTTAATATGCTGTACATTGTGATTTAATGCTATAACTAGTACTCCAACAGTATTTTTCACTTGGTGTTGCTATGTGGGGGCAAACTGTTGAAATCTTTACTTAATATATACTAAACTGATCTTCTGTATATAAAGAGAATTGAAAATGAATCTTGATGTGAATGGAAGGGGAGAGGGAGCGGGAAAGGGGAGGGTTGTGGGTGTGAGGGAAGTTATGGGGAGGGTGAAGCCATTGTAATCCATAAGCTGTACTTTGGAAATTTATATTCATTAAATAAAAGTTAAAAAGAAAGCAACTTCCACAAAGCCCGTGAGCATTGCTATATTTCAGAATGAAAGAAGCAAGGAACTGAGCGGAGTAAACTACTGAAGGGAATGCTTACTGTTCTTTCAAGTCATTGAGATTGCAGAATTGTATGTAAAAGAACATATTTTTTGAACCTTTTTTTTTTTTTGTAATTTATTTTATTTATTTGAAAGTGTTACACAGAAAGAGGAGTTCGGTGACTCTTCCTCATCACCACCAGAGAATTAGGCAGGCTGCCCACAGCTTGCCTTGGCTGAGGAGGGGAAGTGCGCCACCTGCCACTCAGCCACCACTCAGTCTCCCCAACCCCGGGCGGGGGGGGGGGGGGGGTAGGCAATAAGACACGGTGGGGAGTCCAGTCGAAGCAGGATCTCACTTTATTGTAAAAGGGAGGTATTTATAAAGCTTCAGTACATAGTGAATGTGGGCAAGGGGTGGGGTGATGTGATGCAAAAGGGCCTTAGCCAATCCTATTATACCACCTCAATGATCATTAGGCAAAAATGCCCTGGGGCTGGGTCGTTTACCGCCAGGGATTTGAAATTTAAAGACAGGCTTTCAAATTTGAGGCAGGCTTAGAAAGTTCCTCTAGGTCTCTCTGGATTCAGCCTCCCCAACAGAGGAGAGGCAGAGAGAGAGAGAGAGAGAGAGAGAGAGAGATATCTTCCATCCACTGGTTCACTCCCCAGATGGCCACAACGGCCAGAGTTGCGCTGATCCAAAGCCAGGAGCCAGGAACTTCTTCCGGGTCTCCCATGTGGGGCCCAAGGACTTGGACCATCTCTGCTGCTTTCCCAGGCCATAGCAGAGAGCTGGATCGGAAGAGGAGCAGCTGGGTCTTGAACTGGCACCCATATGGGATGCCAGTGCATCAGGCCAGGGCTTTAACCCACTGTGCCACAGTGCCTGCCCCTGAACACTTTTTTTTTTTTTTTTTTTTTTGACAGGCAGAGTAGATAGTGAGAGAGAGAGACAGAGAGAAAAATCTTCCTTTTTGCCGTTGGTTCACCCTCCAATGGCCACTGAGGCCGGCTCATCGCACTGATCCGAAGCCAGGAGCCAGGTGCTTCTCCTGGTCTCCCATGCGGGTGCAGGGCCCAAGGACTTGGGCCATCCTCCACTGCCTTCCTGGGCCATAGCAGAGAGCTGGCCTGGAAGAGGGGCAACCGGGATAGAATCCGGCGCCCCAACCAGGGCTAGAACCCAGTGTGCTGGCGCCGCAACGTGGAGGATTAGCCTGTTAAGCCACGGCGCCGGCCCCCTGAACACTTTTTAAATCAAACATATGTGGGCATTTCTGCAAGCTCATGGAAAACACATGTTATAAATATATGCATGAATTCCACAAGTTTTTGCACTAAAATAAACTTTAGTTTCCATTATCCCATGAGCTTTTTGATATTGTGTGTGTAACTAGAACTCATCACTATTATCTAGAAAATATTAACTAAGTATTTAATGCATGCATTTTATTGACTTTTTAATCTAACCTTAAACTGTTGTTGAAACCTGGAAATCCTAGTTATTACATAAATAAATCTGTGTTGGTTGAGCATTTTGAATTTATTACAGCATATATAATAATTTAGGGTAATACTTCTTATTTTTCCTTTCAATACAACACAGTAATGAAAAACAAGCTAGATAATAGACAAATACACTCATTTAGTTTTGGAATATTTGAGTTTGTAAAATAGAAATTAAATTTAGTTTTAATTCATTATTTTGAAGGTTATTTTCAATTGATTCTATTATTTCAATAAAATATCTTTTTTAATTGAATTAGGTCATTTTTACACCCACATTTCCTGGTATATTCATACAACAAATCAAAAAGCAGGTATTCAGATACTTCACTCTTAAAGGTAAGTTTTATAATCTGCTGAGTTGATTTTCATTTTTTTATGTGATAAAGTTGTCATTGTTGGGAAGAAAACAAATGCTTTATCGTCCACAAAATTACTGGGCAAACATCACAATCTCATTAAAGTGAAATTTCCTATGAATGTATATTCTTTTTTTATGTATATTTCTTTTTCATCTTAATGGCAAAGAGAGAAAGAGAGAGGGGGTAGAGGGAAAAAGAGACAGAGAGAGAGAGAGAGAATTAGGTCAGTTCCCAAAGGCTTGCCAAACTGGTGCTGAACCAGGCCAAAACTAGGAGCCAGAAACCCAATCAGGGCCGCCCATGTGAATTCCTCAGCATTGCCCCCCCACCCCCCGGGGTGCACCTTCTCAGGAAGCTGTAATCAGGAGTGTTACCAAAAATGGTACAGAGTGATCCCAGATTCGCCCTGGCTCCCATGTTTCAGAAGAAATCAGCACAAAATGCAGGAGGCAAAAGTTTTCAGAAAATAAAAATAGTTCAGGAACGATTTCTCTGAGAAAAAGAAAGCACAAAGGGTGAGTTTCACGTGTACTTTGGCTTTCTGGGGTAATTTCAGACCTCGGGACAGGGAGGTAGAACTCTTAACAGAGAACCAGGCAGAGAGAGAGAGAGAGAGGGAGAGAGAGAGACAGAGGGAGAGAGAGAGAGAATGAATGAATATCTTTCATGTGCTGGCTCACTCCTCAAATGGTCACAGCAGCTGGAGCTGGGCCAGACTGAAGCCAGTAGCCTGACACTCCAACCTGGTCTCCCACATGGGAGGCAGAGGCCCAAGGACTTTAATTTTATAACGTAGTAGATTGCATTCACTGTTTTTTATGTTCAACAATCCGTGCAGTGCCACCTGCTTATAGTGTATAATCATTGTGAAGTGCTGCTGAATTCAATTTGCTAGGAGATTATGGAGAATGCTTGCATCTATAAGGATCAGCAATACTGTCCTATAGTTTTCTTAGCTTGTGTCGTGTTGGTCTAGCTTTGAGGTAAGTATAAGCATGGTCTCATAAAATGAGTTTGTTGTTCATAATGTGCTCCTTCCTTTTCAAATCCTTGGAAAAATTTGAGAAATTTTTATGTTTATTCTTTAAGTTTTTTTTAGAATTAACCAGTGGAATTCCTGTTTCTGGGTTTTTAGTTGGGAAGTTTTGGTTACTGATGCCATGCCTATGCTGTTTTTAGGCCCCTACGAATTTATTTTATTTTTTGGTCAATATTGAAATATTGTGTGTTTCTAGAAATGTGTTAATTTATCCTAGGCTGTCCATTGTGAAGGCATGTGATCATTCATAGTATTCTCTTATAATGGTTATTTTCTCTGTGGTCTCAGTAATATAGCCTCTGCTCTGATTTCTAATTTTATTAACTTAAATCTTCTTTTTATTGTGATAGGGAAAGCATTGTCAATTTTCATTTTAGAAAATGACTTCTCGCTTTTATTGATTTTCAGTTTGTCTCTTGTTCTTTAGTTTTATTTTTCTTTCTTTCTGCTAATGTTTGGCTTATTTTCATCTCCTTTTCTTCGCTGTTTCAGATAAAGGTTAAATTGTTTAGTTGAGATATCACTCCTTTGTTAATGTAGGTGTCTATTGCTATAAACTTCTGAGTTCTACTTTTGATGCATCCATATGTTCTTGTGTGAATTGTTTCTTCGTTTTGTTCTATTTTTTCTTCTCATTTGTCTTGAGGAATTTTCAAATTTGCTTTTTTCCTTCATTCTGTCACTCAGTGGTGGCTTGCTAGTTTGTTGTTTAATTTCCACGTTTGCTAATTTTTCCTTTTTTTTTTTCCTGCCAACTTAACTATCCTAGATAATCAGCACGTAATGTGTAGTTGTACTGTTAATTATTTGCAGAGCATTCTCTGGTCTTTTCTCTTTTCCCCTTCTGAGATTTCCACCCTCTCTGTTGGCCTGTTGGTAATGTTCCATAAATCCCTCAAATATTTTGATTGTTGTTTCTGACTTTCTCTATGAATTATTTCTCGTGGTCTGCAGTGTTTCTTTTCTTGAGGTTGGTCTTTCAACCCCGCCTCCTGCAGTGAATCTTTCAGTCAGTTATTGTGTTCATTAGCTTCACTATTCCTTTGGGTGCTTTCTCTTTTTTTAAGATTTATTTGAAAGGCAGAGTTACAGAGAAGCAGAGGCAGAGAGAAAGGGTCTTCCATCTGCTGTTTCACTCCCCAGGTGGCTGGAGCTTGGCAGATATGAAGCCAGGAACCAGGGAACTCCTCCAGGTCTCCAACATGGGTGCAGGAGCCCAAGCACTTGGGCCATCTAACAGTGTCTTCCCAGGCCATTAGCAGGGAGCTGGCTCAAAAGTGGAGCAGCCAGGACTTGAACTAGTGACCATATAGGATGCTGGCCTGCTACGCAACAATGCTGGCCCCCGGGGGCTTTTTAATGTTTCCGTCTTTTTGTTGAAATTCTCTGTTCATGCAATTTTCTCATGAGCATCTTCATGAGAGTTTAATTATCTTCCAGGTACATTATACAATTCCATACTTTAGGAGAGTCATTTGAGTTTAGTCATGGCCTTTGTTTGGTTTATCTTTGTCCACTTCTTTGTTTTGCTTGATAATCCATGCTGATATCTGTGCATGAGCTCACATGAGCACCTTTTTCACTCTGAGTAACTGCCTACCTCCAGGAAAATTTCTCTACTCATTATCTGGACAAGGAATTTTGGCCTCTACAGGGACTGTTTCCCTCATTACGGAGAAGCGAGCAGGTATGATTTTTGTTAGCACTCCCTGTCAGGGAGGATGTCGTGTACCAGAGCAAGCTACCACCTCCACTCTGCCCTGAGTGGCCAGAGGGTGACTACTTTCCTAGCTTCAGGCTGGCAAGATACAGGCAAACTCTCTGGGCAGTCCCCATACAAATGGGATACTGGCACTGCAAACGGTGGCTTAACAAACCCTCTCTGCCACATTGCTGGCTGCTCTGTTGTATAAGAAAATTTCTTATTCATTGATGCAGCATTCTTTCAAATGCAGCTTCTTTCAAATCTGTATTTAATAGCTTTAACACTTTCATCATTTTGATATTGGTATCAGTGCATTTTCTTTTCTCATATTTATGAATTTCTCAGTCTTCCATACAAAAGGTGATTTTGATCATTTCCTGTACAAGGCAGACACCCAGTTTAAGTGCAGGTTTCATGTTTTATGCTGTCCTGCTTCCGTAGAATTTACCAAAGTGGGTTGTGCTTCATCTTTTGGTCTGTGGCACCTTACACGGGTCAAATATAGGTGTAGATGTTTGAAATCAACTGAATGCTTTTCATTACAATTTAGCTGGTATTCACTACAGATATAAGAAAAATGGCTGAAAAAGCAAAGAGGACAATAAAACTTGTGTATAAAAATAAAATCGCAACAGAAAGCATTTGAGTGAAGATGGCAGACCTGATTACTCATAGGCAGAAGAAATAAGAGGAAGAGATTTCAGGCAGCTAGCAATGGATGCAAACTTCTGATGAATTGTGTTAAGATAATATCTAAGTTTGAATAATTGGTACTATCCAGGCAGGAAGGATAAAACCAAGGACATACTTTACTAGTTATTTATGAATACGTGTCTGGACTCTTTTCTAGGCTCACTGCTTTTATCAAGGACATGTAGCAGAGATTCCAAAATCATCTGTGATACTCAGCACCTGCTCTGGACTCAGGTAATTGTATACTGGGGAGATGTACACTGAGATAGTGTGAGTCCAGTGTTCAGAATGCTTTTGAACAAAGACACATACACTGCATGTGTTTCCTTCCAAAGGCTTTTTCTTTAACCTCCTTCTCCAATTCATATCCTTCCTCCTAGTTTCTTTGTCTGTAAACCAGGCTTTCAGTCTTAACATTAATACAGAAAAAGTTCCATCTTGCATGAAGAATACATACATTTCCAAGCAACACTTAAACTGTAACCAACCCAAAGTCCCACAATAGAATATAAAATTTGGTTTGCCAGCACTCTGGCCTCAGAATCAGCCCTTAAGTTATTCGAATCTGGCTAAAAAGCCCATGAGAGTATTTCAGGCATGGAAAGCCAAGACACTCTGGCAAAAAAAAAAAAAAAAAAAAAAAAAAAAAAAAAAAACCCTAAATGAAAGATCTCGTGAGTGAGATCCCAACAGAAAGAACGGGCCAAAAAAAAGAAAAAAAGAAAGAAAGAAAAAGAAAGAAAGAAAGAAAGAACGGGCCATCAAAAAAGGAGATACCTTGCTCTGAAGGGAGCAGAGAACTTCCACTTTGAATATGGCCTTGTCTAAATAAAATCGGAGTTGGTGAACTCAAGAGGCTTCTGTAGCCTTGGCAGCTCATGACAAGAGCCTAGGGTGATTAGTGACATCATAAATAAGAGTGTCAATTGTGAAATCAACAGGAGTCACTGTGCACTTACTCCCCATGTAGGATCTCTGTCCTTAATGTGTTGTACTATGTGAATTAACGGTATAACTAGTACTCAAACAGTACTTTACCCTTTGTGTTTCTGTGTGGGTGCAAACTGTTGAAATCTTTACTTCGTGTATACTAAGTTGATCTTCTGTGTATAAAGATAATTGAAAATGAATCTTGATATGAATGGGATGGGAGAGGGAGTGGGAGATGGGATGGTTGTGGGTGGGAGGGAGGTTATGGGGGGAAAAGCCGCTATAATCCAAAAGTTGTACTTTGGAAATTTATATTTATTAAATAAAAGTTTAAAAAAATTTGGTTTGCGGCCGGCGCCGTGGCTCAACAGGCTAATCCTCCGCCTTGCGGCGCCGGCACACCGGGTTCTAGTCCCGGTCGGGGCACCGATCCTGTCCCGGTTGCCCCTCTTCCAGGCCAGCTCTCTGCTGTGGCCAGGGAGTGCAGTGGAGGATGGTCCAAGTCCTTGGGCCCTGCACCCCATGGGAGACCAGGAGAAGCACCTGGCTCCTGCCATCGGAACAGCGCGGTGCGCCGGCCGCAGCGCGCTACCGCGGCGGCCATTGGAGGGTGAACCAACGGCAAAAAAGGAAGACCTTTCTCTCTGTCTCTCTCTCTCTCACTGTCCACTCTGCCTGTCAAAAATAAAAAAAAAAAAAAAAAAAAAAAAAAAAAAAAATTTGGTTTGCAAGTTAATCCATGTAAGATAGAATGATACTCAGATTCTGGACTGCAAAGTTCCTGATGAAATCATACAAATTTTGACTATTGATTTTCACTTCTGCATGGAAAATGTCCTCGAATTGCAATTTTATTTCTTCTTCTATTTGAATATTTAGAGGATTATTGCAGTTTGATAATGTCACATATGGAATAGAACCACTAGAATCTTCAGTTACAAATGAGCATATCCTGTATCAAATAATAATGAATGAAACTGGTTATACCTCCTTACAAGAAATTCAGCCTGCAACTCAATACGCACAGCAGTCCTACAAGATTCTAGTCCAATCAGATGTGAGTAAATTCCTTCATGTAATCTTCATTACATCACTTTTGATAAAAGTATTCATATGGATATATTATGATCTGAAGCATGTGGAAAAGAAATTTAAACTGATCTTGAATAGGTTAATACTTCCAAATGTAGTGTTTTGTTTAAAATTGTTTGATGGTTATCCAGTTAGTTGTTGAAAATTGCAAGATATATTAGGGGAAGGAGAGCCTGTTGTGATACAGTGGGTTAGAGTACCACTTAGGGTCCCTGCTTCCCATATAGTAACAGCTGGGATCAAATCTCAACTCTGCTTCCTATCCAGCACCTGTTCATGTGCCAAGGAGGTATCAGGTGATGGCCCAAAGTACTTGGTTTTCTGCCTCCCATGTAGGACACCCAGATGGAGTTCCAGGCTTCTGACTTCAGCCTTGCACAGCCCTAACTTTAGAGATAATTTGAGGAATGAATCAGCAGATGGAAATTCATTCTCTCTCTCTGATTCTGTCACCAGCCTTTCATATAAATAAATAAAGATATAAGTAAATGATTTTAAGAAGAAAATGTAACCATCATTTATAAATGATTTATAAATCATCAGACATCTCTTGACCTATTTTCCTTGATGAAAACATTTTTATGCACATATGTGTAGTTGCTTTTTTCTGAATTTGCATGTGATTATTGCAATGATTTTCAGATTTCAATGCTTACAAGCATTTTTCTTTTTTTTTTAAAGATTTATTTTATTTATTTGAAAGACAGAGTTACAGAGAGAGGTAGAGACATCCACTGGTTCACTCCCCAGATGGCCACAACAGCTGGAGCTGTGCTGATCCGAAGCCAGAAACCAGGAGCCTCCTCCGGGGTGCCCATGTGGGTGGAGGGAACCAAAGCTTGGGCCATCCTCTACTGCTTTCCCAAGCCATAGCAGAGAGCTGGATGGGAAGAGGAGCAGCAGGGAATAGAACTGGCACCCATATAAGGCCAGGGCATTAACCCGTTGTGCCACAGCTCTGGCCCCAAGCATTTTTCTTACCTGTATATTTTCTTTGGAAAAAAAAGTATTATTTTGATATAAAGTTTAATAGTAGAAAGACCACAAAACAACTTAAGACATTTTCCCAAAATCTGTCTAGAGAGTGTTTGGAGAATTTTAAGTTACTTTGCCTAACCTTTTCATATATCTATTTATCAAAATAGTTTTAATATTATATAGAATTTTTAAAATAAAAATGGCCTAGTCATATGTGTTTCTTTTAGATTTTGCCATTAAAAGAGTAATGCACATTTTACAGATTGAATTATGGGTTTTTGAAGTAAAGAATATTGTTTTTTGAATATGTGAAATATGAAATATGTGTGTAAACAAAGGAAAAAAATAGAATGGGCCATATTATCATTTTCTAGAGCTAAACATTGTTGTGGAACGTATGCTATAATTTCAGATATATATTTGCATACCATTTCCTGCATAAACAAATGTCCTTCTAAAAGTTCATTGAAAATGGAATGAAAAGATAAAAATAAAAAAGATGAACTTTTATTTCTTGAAGTAAGCTTCACGAAGTTCAAGAAACTTTTGTAATTAAGGATATTTAGGTAATTTTACATCACCAAAGAATTTAGAGTCCTAGAATTTTAACATGACAATATAGTCTTTTTTAAATTATCACTGGAAGAAAAATGGGTGCCTTTTTTATTTTTTAAGGTAAGGAAACAGACATGAAAAAGTCATATCAGGACTGTGAGGTGGATTTCTAATGATCTCCCCTTGAATACACACTCACACACACACACAAGTATGCACACACAAAATGGTCACAAAATTGCCTTTGTTTGATGTGAGGTAGCGAACAGAACCATGATTATGATGGAGTAGGACTCTCAGGTGAAGATTTCTTGGCATTTTTTTCTGTTAACGCTCTGGCTAAATTTCTTAAAACTATGCTGATAAGCAAGTGTTATAATTCTTTGACCTTCCCCCAAATCAAGCAATATCCCATGAGCATTCACAACATTCGAAAGAAAAAAAAAACAACTATTGTGATGACCTTTGCTCTTGACTGATATGCTTTTGCTTTGCCTGGACCACGTCCACTTGAAGGTAGATTTTACCTAGATTGTGCTTTGTCTTTAGAATCTCATCGGTATGCTCATGTTCATCTCCTATTAAGTTCCTGGAAGAAATGCTTCAGGAGCTTGATCCCACTTGTTTAAAATCTCCATTGAAATTTTGTGGTACTCATGGTGGCAAAGATTGTGGTACTCATTGAGCAAAAGGTTTGCCTCATTTTAATGTTTCAGCCATAGGAAGCTAGGCTAATTAAGATAAGCAAGATATGGTCTGTTGTTTCTGTTGTGATCCTCAATCAGGATATGAGCAAAAGTAACTTTTTTTATTTATTTGACAGAGTTATAGACAGTGAGAGAGAGAGGCAAAGAGAAAGGTCTTCCTTCCATTGGTTCACTCCCCAAATGGCTGCTACGGCCGGCGCTGCGCCATTCTGAAGCCAGGAGACAGGAGCTTCTTCCTGGTCTCCCATGCGGGTGCAGGAGCCCAAGCACTTGGGCCATCCTCCACTGCTCTCCTGAGCCACAGCAGAGAGCTGGACTGGAAGAGGAGCAACTGGGACTAGAACCTGGTGCCCATATGGGATGCCGGTGCCACGCAAAATTAATTTTTTAACTGAGTTGTTGTGAATGATCTGCGATTGTATTTGTCAACTTGTTATTTTGGGGTGGAATTATTCCATAAACATTTTGGAGTGCATTCATTGTTTCAACAGTGTTACACTTAAGCTTCATGTTCAATTTGATATATTCTCTTGCTTCACTCATAACAAAATTCATATTACTTTTGTAGGCAATTTTTAAAGTAATGTCTTATCCTTCTTAGTGCCTCAAACTAGATCATTTTCTATAAGTTCTGGAAAGTTACAGTGAGTTTATTTCGGAGCAAAAATTTTGAAATTGCTGCATACACAGCTTTTCGTAATACAAATCATCTTTTTCCAATGTGGAAACATAGGTTTAGAGAGGTTAAAATATTATTCTAGGAAAGTAAGTGGTGGAATTAAAATTCAAAACAGATATGACCAGCCAATATAGTCTTCTTAGGCCTCCAGTGGCTTCATAAAAGTTTGTGAAAGTGCTCAGAAAATAAGCATAAGAAAATGATACAAATACTTTTAAATGACATAGTAGGTTAATAATATAGTGGACACTGTGGTAAAATCCCAACCCGTAATAGGGAAGTGTTTGGGTTGACAAACAGATAAAAACAATGAAATGGAGAAAACAGTGATATAAAATGATGGTAGGGAAAAACTAAAAACACGTGCTAGTTAATTCTATGTGTCAGCTTAGCTAGTCCAGGTTACCTGCTTAATTGGCCGAATAACATCATGCCTGGTTCTGAAAGAGATTGGCATTGGTGGACCTGGAAGAAGCAGATTTCCCTTCCTCATGTGGGAGTACCCATCCAATCGTGACCACAGGACTGGCCCTCCCTGGAAAGAGGATTCTCCTGCTGCTGGCCTTTGGGCTTCAACTGCAACTGCAGCCTTGACTCCTGCTTCTCCAACCTCCAACCTCTGGAGGTAACATTGCTCTGCAGCTAACACTGGCTACTCCAGCATCTCCAGGCTGTGGGAATAGCTCCAGATGTTAAAACAGCCAAGTTCTTAGCTCCCATGAGACCATTCCCTAATAACAGTGATTTCCATATGTAGGAGTGAACTTGAAAACATTTTGGTTGAACTGAGTTGGAAGATAACTTTATTTTGGTGCAAAAATTGTTGAGATACATGCAAAGCTTTTCCATAATAGACGTTTCCCGTGAGGTTTTAAAGACCCCTGGCATGCATGGACTTCAACATTTTCTTGAAATAAACTCACCTTTTAATTTCATTTTCCATGGGCTTTTTGAAGCTCCCTCACCTACACACCTATGCATTATGTTTCTCTGGATAGCTGTTGTCCAGTATTGAAAGCTGATCATGGAAATTCAGGATGTTGAGAATTGTTATCGTGAAGGAAATCATATAAAATGGATTGCAATTTAGAACAATAGAAATAGCTTTGTTGAACAAATGATGAAATTGAAAATTTCCCAAGAAACTCTGATGCCAGTTTGCAACACCAATACGAATAACAAATACAACAAACAGTCTTATGGGTATCCTGCACTTAAATCTAATCACTCACAAAGAGAAATGAATAGCCACAATGAATGAAGCCCTTACAAAGCAGTCAAACATCTCCTATCACTTCACTGTGGGACACAAAATATTCCAAGAATTTTTATCTAGTCCGGTTGCCATTATACTACAGTAGCAGTCATGACTTTTTTTTTAAATCCTGAGAATCTAGAAAACCTTATAGAACTTGGTGGCAATGCTACTTAAAGTAATAGATCGAATCTGAAATTGAATCACATATTTTCACAGATATATTTAGAGCCTCACAATAATTTCAGGAAAAAAATATCATTTTCTAACATTTAGCACACATTCATGATGCAAAGTAGGAATACAAAGCTTCCTTGATCTGACGTGTGACAGACCTACAGCTGGCATAAAGACTGTGAGTGACTGAAGGCTCGGTACTTGCTGTGGGTGACATCTCGTGTCCCCTCCCAATTCACGTTGAAGCCCTCTCTCTCCAGGAGAGTTTGTAGAGATGAAGCTTTGGCATATAATCAGAGTGAGATTAGGTGCTGAAGGTGGCAGCCTTTCTGATGGGATTAATGCTCCTGCAAGAAGAGGAGGAGAGAGGCCAGCTCTGTGGTGTAGCGGGTAAAGCCGCCACCTGCAGTGCCAGCACCCCATATGGGTACTGATTTGAGTCCTGGCTGCTCCACTTTCGATCCAACTCTCTGCTGTGGCCTGGGAAAGCAGTGGAAGATGGCCCAAGTCCTTGGGCCCCTGCACCCACGTGGGAGACCCAGAAGAAGCTCCTGGCTCCTGGCTTCGGATCAGCACAGCTCCGGCTGTTGTGGCCAATTGGGTAGTGAACCAGCAGATGGAAAGACCTCTCTTTCTCTCTCGCTCTCTCTCTCTCTCTCTCTCTCTTTCTCTCTCTCTCTTTTTCTCTCTCTCACTTTCAAATAAATAAATAAATAAATCTTTTTAAAAAAAAAAGAAGAGGAGGAGAGATGGGTTCTCCACCTGTGCTGCCAGCCATGTGAAGCAACAAGGGAACACAGCCATCTGAAAACCACAAAAAAGTTCCCTTATCAGATATGAGATACCTCAGCACCTTCACTTTGGAATTTCCAACCTCCAGAACTCTTCAGAAAATCTGTGCCTACTGATCCAGTGGTCTATATTTGTTACTTCCAGCAGCCCAAGACAGGACAGGAAACAACGGAAGGGTACACGGCCTCTGTTTTCCCATCCAACAGTGCAACAGGGAAAAAATGAGTAATAGAGGACATGCAGTTTCCAATGGAAAAAGTGACCTTGCTTTTGTTTAGATGACTTACCTCCTGTACCTGGAGAACTAAGGAATCCCAGCCCAAGCAACAAGGATGAATAAGAGAGTGCAGCAACGTCACCAGAAACAAAAGAATAGGTATCGTGAAGGTGTTCATTTTTCCCAACATGATCATTGGTGGATCCAGTACAATAGACATTAAAATCCCAGAAAATACCTTCTAGGAAATTGACTTTCAGTTGCAAAAGGAAACGCAAAACGCGAAGGTCCTAGGAAAGTCAAAATGTTTCAGGAGTAAGAACAAGAAGAGGGTTCTCATTTGCTACTTCACTCCTCCAAATACCAACAGGAACCGGGGCTGTGTCAGGCTATAACCAAGAGACTGGAACTGAACGTATGACTCCTACATGAAGTGGGTGGCAGTGATCTGACCTCTGGAACCATCACGTGTGGCCTCCAGAATGTGCATTAGCAGGAAGCTGGAACTGGGAACCCTACCAGGATTTGACTCCAGACACTGGGATACAGGATATGGGTGCGTCTCAAGTGACTTCTTTAAGAGCTATGTCAGATATCTGGCCTTTTCCCTAAAAGGCCACACAGTATGTATTTCAGGCTAGGGTGGCACATGATGCATTGCATCTCCCGCATTCTACTTTTATAGCGTGGAAACTGCACAGACAAAAGGTACACGAATAGGTGTTGTTGCGTCTAATGAAGTCTTGTTTATAATAGAAGTGTAGTTTGCTGACCTCTATCATAGAACTATGTATGTGCTGTTAATGTTACCATAGGTGTACAGACCAGTGGAACAGAACAGAGAGATCAGAGGTTGAACCACCGGTTACTGGTCAATTGATTTTTCACAATACAGCTAAGGGCTTTCATTGCCTAAATTTTTTTTTCAAAATAATAATGTAGGAAGCATTGGCTATCCATATAGAATAAAGTGAATTAATGATCCTTACACAAAAATGATTCAAGGCATAGAAATTGTTGAATTTAATATAATTTCAGTTAGAAACTTAGTGAAAACCAAATTAATTAACAAAGGAGTGTAAAAAAAATGATGTTCAACATCATTGATCATCAGAGAATTTCAAATAAAACCTGAATGAGGAGTCAGCTTTCTTGATAGTGAGTTGAGCTACATCAGGATTCCGGCATTCTGTCTCAGAGTGCCTGTGACTGAGTTCTGCCTCAGGTTCTGATCCAGCTTCCTGCTAATGCACACCATGGATGGTACCAGGTAATGGCTTGGGTATTTGAGTCCCTGACACCCACACAAGAGACTCAGATGGGAGATCCTGGACCCTGACATCAGCCTGGCCCAGGCCAACCGTGTCTTGTCTGTTGCTGTGATTTGAAGAATAAGTCATTTAGTGGAAGATCTTGATCTGTCAATTACTCTTTCCTCTCTCTCTCTCTCTCTCTCTCTCTCTCTCTCTCTCTCTCTCTCTCCCCATCCCTCTGTCACTTTTCCTGTCAAATAAATAAAACTACATGAACATTTTAAAAACTCATTGAGATAATAACACAAGTCAACAAGAAAGGATAAAAAGTTTGACTTTTTCATGCTGCTTTATACATTCACAATTACCATATATTTGAGATACTCAATTTCAAAGCTTTTGGCAAGAAAAATGAAATAAATATATGTGTGTGTATATATATATAAAACTGTACAAACTTGCATATTCATACTTAGAAAAGCATTACATGTAATTGCTAAAATATTTAAATAATCCAAATGACCATTAACAAGTTAATTTATAAAGAAATTGTGATGTGCCTCTAAAGTAGTACACTATTTACCAATAAAGATTAATAGAATATTAATAATTCCAACAGTTTGAGTGAAAGTAGCTCAATATCAAAGAGAGTACTTACCATGTGATCATGTGATTCCATTTATATGAAATTCTAGGTCAGATTATTCTAACCTGGGTGGAAGAAAGAAAATTAGCAGTGGTTTTGAGCCATGTGGGCTACTGACATCAGAGAAAGTGATGAACATGTCGCTTATCTCAATGGTGACAGTGGATTCATGGATGTATATATTGTGTTACCTATCATATAACTATATACTTAAAACAGACCTGCTTTATTGAATATAAAGCTCAAAATGCAATATAAAAAAGTTAAAGTATAAGAACAATGAGAAGGGGCAGGCATTGTGTGCAGAGGCTGAAGCCACTGCTTGTGGTGCTGGCATCCGTGTCAGAGTCCCCGGCTGAGCCCGGGCTGCTCAGCCCCTGATCCATCTTTCTGCTGATGCACCAAGGAAGACAGCTGAAGATGCAGAGCTCAAACTCCTGACACCTACTTGGGCTTCCAACATGGTGTTCCCTTCTCCTGGCTTTGCCCTGTCCCATGTCTGGCCTTTTTAGGCATTTGGAGAATGAACCATAGCTGGAAGAGTCGTTCTCTCTCTCTCTCTCTCTCTCTCTCTCTCTCTCTCTCTCTCGTCTTTCTACCCCACATGCCTTTCAAATATATAAGTCAATTAATATTTCAAAAGAGAAAATAAAGGCAACATTTGGGAGAAGGTTGGTAGATATGTGTTTAGCTGGGGGCCGGCGCCGTGGCTCACTTGGTTAAGCCTCCACCTGCGGCACCGGTTGCTCCTCTTCCAGTCCAGCTTTATGCTGTGGCCTGGGAGGGCAGTGGAGGATGGCCCAAGTGTTTGGGCGCCTGCACCCATGTGGGAGACCAGGAAGAGGCATCTGGCTCCTGGCTTTGGATCGGCACAGCACCAGCCGTAGCAGCCATTTGGGGAGTGAACCAACGGAAGGAAGACCTTTCTCTCTGTCTCTCTCTCTCACTGTCTATAACTCTACCTGTCAAATAAAAAAAAAAAAAAGAAAGAAGTGTGTTTAGCTTGAAGGATGGCAGGTTGTGAGTGTCCTATCAGCAATGCAGAATGTTTTGAGAGGAAGAAAACGCAAGTATCTATTTTATTTTTGGAATCCTCTTTTTCAAGAATAGAAATTAAAATACTTCTTATATGTTATAAAGACATTTGGAATATTACCTGTTTATTTATTGAGTGGGAATCCATCCTCTTGTTTTTCCATTTTTTGCTGTCAGTCTCTTTGTGCGCTTATATACATATCAGTGTTATTATCTGTATCTGTGAGGGTGGATAAGTCTATCTCTTCTCTGTCTCCATCTACCTGTACATGTCTATATATAGTGCATGTGATAATTACAATGTAAGAATTCTGAAAATGTTTTGTTTAATTTATGTCCTATACTTCACAGCAAGATTCAGATATTGTCCTACCAAAAAGAACTTTGAAAATACACATCATCGTGGATAAAGCCATGGTATGCATTATTGATATATTTCATTATATGTTCACATTGAGGAAATATGCATAATAAACTTCCAATGTTTTCAATAAAGATGCATTTTACTCTTCAAAATCGGTGTCTTAGTACATCATGACATAAGGAAATGCCATTTGCCCTTAGGCAGATATGGGAGATTTGTAAAGAAGAATGTAATCACATCATTTCTGTTTAATGTGGTTAATCATGTTTAACATTTGTAGCTATTTATAAATGTGAATAATATAAATATAAATGTATAAATGCATCATGTCACATAATCTGTAAGTATTTAATTTTTTTTTAACTTTTATTTAATGAATATAAATTTCCAGTGTACAGCTTATGGATTACAATGGCTTCCCCCTCCCATAACTTCCCTCCCACCCGCAACCCTCCCCTCTCCCGCTCCCTCTCCCTTTCCATTCACATCAAGATTCATTTTCAATTCTCTTTATATACAGAAGATCAATTTAGTATAAAGATTTCAACAGTTTGCACCCACATAGAAACACAAAGTGAAACATACTGTTGGAGTACTAGTTATAGCATTAAATCAAAATGTACAGCACATTAAGGACAGAGATCCCACATGAGGAGCAAGTGCACAGTGACTCCTGTTGTTGACCCAACAAATTGACACTCTAGTTTATGGCGCCAGTAACCATCCTAGGCTGTCGTCATGAGTTGCCAAGGCTATGGAAGCCTTCCAAGTTTGCCGACTCTGATCATATTTAGACAAGGTCATAAAAGACAGAGTGAGGATAGTAACCAATGATCCTAAGAGTGGCATTTACCAGGTTTGAACAATTATACAGCAAAAAGTGGGGAAGAGGACCATCAGTACACACAGGTTGGGAGTAGAGCCATTGGTGGTAGAGTAGAGGTTACGATTACAAAGGAATGAGGCCCAAGTGCACTAGACAGGGCCTAGGACAAAGGAAAGAGTCATTATTAGAGGAGCTAAGAAAGGTGCTGTCTAAGCTACAAGTAATTTTTCTGATTGAGAGGCAAATAGAACCTGACAGAAGGGGCTTGATAATAATCTGTTGGGCTTTAGGCCTTTGTAAGTTAAGAGGCCCAGACCTACCTATCTCTTCACATGGGGTATATCCTAAGGGAGGTGTGAACCTCCTAGGGGAAGGCACTCTGTTAACTTTCATTACTTGGCTGGCCTGGGAGGAGAGCTGGCCAGGTCAAGGCAGGTGGCATCTCTAACAAGAAATTTACAGTTCTGCCTGCAATGTTGCTGACCCTACTTGACCATCCCCTCAGCTGCAGTGGTCACTTTGGAAGTTGGGCTGAGTGAAAGGCTTTTCAGCTTAGAGTCAATAAGATCTGTGGCTCTGACCTGGGCATCCTTCGACTCCAGGGCAGGTCCATTTCCAGTGATCCAACTCTTGGCAGAGCTGCCAGGGCTCTTCACAAGCTGACTTCTGCTGAAGCCCAGCCTTTAAGATTATACTTAAAATGAAAGAGTCATTTCAGAAATCTTAATTATATTTTGGCTTCTTCATTTAAGCACTGCAGTATTTTAACTTGAAACCATTTAAAATGTGTTAGTGATTTTATCCTATGATTAAGAAACAAGCATTTGTCTTCCAGTATGATTTTATGGGATCTGACGGGGCACTTGCAGCTGAAAAAATTGTCCATATGTTTGGTGTTATTAGTGCTGTAAGTATTTATGTTTCATATTTATGTAGGACATATTTTTCATTAACACAGTGATATTGTTTGAATATATTGCATTTAAATTTTTATAAAAAACGTAATTCTATGTGATAGTTCCATTTACCAATGGATTCAACTCCAAATAAGAGTTAATTGAATGTAGATATTACATCTGGGCATAGGGATGTAAAATTATGTAGCATTATTACATCATTTATCTCCTGTTTTCAGATTTTTTCCAAGGTCAAAATAGCTATTATTCTGTCTTCTCTGGAGCTCTGGTCAGATGAAAATAAGATTTCAACAAATGGAGATGCTGAGGATATACTACAAAGATTCCTGTCATGGAAACAAAAACTTCTGTCTCAAAGTCCCCAAGAAATGTCTTATTTATTGATGTAAGCACTTTGTTCAGATTGGCAGAGACTTTATCAAGTTGTTTGATATGTTATCTATCAAAATTATGTAGAGAAATGTTGTTTGGAATAATATTTTAAAAAAAGAAAATTGAAACATGAATACTGTGTTTGCAAAATGCAAAACAGAAAATCAGACAACCCAGGTAAGACACTGTTTACTTCATACTGGGACTTCCCTGTCTGAGTAGACCATTTATGGAAGTGCAGGGAGCTGGAAAAGGTGGAGTCGGGACCATGGTGGGTCCTGAAGCTCTTCTCAGGGGAAATGACTGAAACCATCACCTTAGCATTGGATAAATGCAAACTACCTCACAGAACACAGTGATTGCCCGAAGTGCTCATTATCACAGAAAGCGTTGTAACAGTAACTTCACCATCCTTTTGGTTAGGCTACTTTCTGGTACATTCCTACTGACCTGAGGCGCACCTGTTCATCTTTCTGCATCTTTCAAGATTCTTTCTATGTATTTTTGCTTTCCTTATTTAATTTTTATATTCAGAAACAGAATGGCAAAGGCCTTCTGCAATATGAAATAAACATATAAATCTATTGAGATATCAAGTGGAATCCAAGGAGCTTCTAAAGCAACAATAAAAAGGGACTAAAATGAATGTGCACACTGGCTGCATCCTGTCTCTGTTTCTCTTCGTGCAACTGTTGCATTTTTTATCTCTTTCCTTCCTCTCCTCGGATCTAATGCTCTTAACATATGATTAGGGTCACTATGAACAAGTCAGGGCAATAAACAGCCTTGACTTTTATTTCTTGGGATTACATTCATCCAGTGAAAACAATAGTGATATACTTTGGGTGAGGTGCAGGACAGCCCCTGCTATGTTTTGGGCTGTGCATCTTAGGACATTAAGTAGCCTTTGGAACTTAACTCTTACGTCTCCTATGACTGACAGCTGAAATGGTAAATGACTTAAATCTCTAGATATGCTTTACTCATATTTCTAAAGAAAGAAGAACTTTATTGCAGAATACAAACCTGTAAAACATCATTAAGTTCACCAATACTTTAAAATGTATGTTTTCACCAGAAAAAAAAAAAAACTTTCTTTTTCAGTTACAGGGACCAGGCTACTTTTGTGGGAGCAACATATCATGGAAGGCCATGTGATCCAAAGTTTGCTGCAGGAGTTGCTATGGTATGCATTTATTCCCTTCACTTCGTTCAGAATATCAGGTTTAGAAAGTTATCATTCACATCAGTAAGCACATGTACATTTAACACAGCACTCATACAATTTTGTCAAACTTTGACAAAATGGTCTTTATTGGTTTTGATACTCTAATAATATGATTTTAAATGGATGTGCTATTGTGGGCAATGCACATACATAAAAAAATCCCATCTTAAAATTCTAAGTGTTGAGGCCAATAGAGAATACCTTCACGTGGTGACAAGACCTATCTCCAGGGGTTTCATATTGCAAAGCTGAGGCTCTGTCCTAAAAACAACACCGTTTGTTATCTCTGGTAACCAACATTCTACGTTTTGTTTCCATAAGTTTTTTTTTTTTTAAGATTTATTTTATTTATTTGAAAGAGCCACAGAGAGAGAGGAAGAGAGAGAGGTCTTCCAACCTCTGGTTCACTCCCCAAATGGCCACAATGGCCAGAGCTGGGCTGCTCCGAAGTCAGGAGCCAGAAACTTCTTCCGGTCTCCCACTGGGATGCAGGGTCCCAAGCACTTGGGCCATCTTCCACTGCTTCCCCAGGCCATAGCAGAGAGCTGGATCAGAAGAGGAGCAGCTGGGACTCCAGTCAGCGCCCGTATGGAATGCCAGTGCCACAGGCCGAGACTTGACCTACTACACCAGAGTACTGGCTAGTTTCTTCTTTTATTTTGAGGTCCTCAAGGTATAAAGTTAGGTAGTTGATTTGAAATCACCCTCTTTTTCAATGTGTGCATTTACACATATAAACTTAACCTCTTGTGATGTCTCACTAGTTTTGGTGTATTTTATTTTCATTTCTACTTTTCTTTGGATTTTTGTAATTTTCTTTCTTGAGTTCTTTTATTCAATGGTGGTTCACTAGGCTAATCCTCCGCCTTGCGGCGCCGGCACACTGGGTTCTAGTCCCGGTTGGGGCACCTGATTCTGTCCCGGTTGCTCCTCTTCCAGTCCAGCTCTCTGCTGTGGCCCGGGAAGGCAGTGGAGGATGGCCCAAGTGCTTGGGCCCTGCACCCCATGGGAGACCAGGAGGAAGCGCCTGACTCCTGGCTTCAGATCTGCACAGCGTGCTGGCAGTAGCGGCCATTTTGAGGGGTGAACCAATGGAAGGAAGACCTTTCTCTCTGTCGTCTCTCACTGTCTAACTCTGCCTGTCCAAAAAAAAAAAAAAAAAGAATTGTACCTATGAAATACATGAAATCTATTCTCTTTACATCAATAAAAATGTTTGAATAAGAAAACAAAATATCTTCAAAGATTAAAAAATCATATACATTAGTGAGTACTCAAGGTTGCCTTTTCTGAGTGGATTCTGGTTTTATTCTGTTGGCATTGAAAACAAGTACTCTGTGTTATTTGGTATTTGTTAAATTGTTAATGAATTTTTTGTGTTCTAATTGTTGGTGCTGGAAAATGTTCTGTGTGTGCTGGAGATTATTGTATATCCTGTTATTATTGGGTAGAATATTATGCAAATGTCCTTTGGTTCTAGCTTGCATATTTTATTGTGGAAACTTGATCTTATTTATCCTATGTCTGGTTGCTCTGGTCTTTGGTTGAAATGGAACATTGAAGCCTTCTACTACTCTTGCGCTGCTTTCCGTTCTGCCTGCAATTCTTTCAAGTTTCCCTCCTGAGTATACATGTTCTGGTTTGTGATACTCAGATGGTTATGTTCCAAGTGAACTTATCTTGTTTGTAGGTCTTTAGTTTTTTCATTTGTTTTTAAAGTAAATTTACATGTCAAACTTACAGAAATTTGTTAATGCTTGCATTTCAAAACGTTCCATACCAGATATACATTATGAAAAGAGGTATTATGAAAATAATATGCATTTTAGCATTTCTTTGTACCCAAATAGTTATCTTTTACTTCCATTTTTTGTTAACTTTTTGAAATACCCTCATACATTCACTTTACTAATAGCTTTATAAGATTTTGCTTATCTATTTGTAAGGCAGGATGACAGAAAGATGGGGGGAGACAGAAAGAGAAATGTCTTTCATCTACTGATTCACTTCTCAAATGCTTATGATAACCAGGACTGGGCCTCACCAAAGCCAAGAGTCGGGATTCCATGCAGGTCTCCCACATAGGTTTTAGAAACCTAGTTTCTTGGGCCATGATCTACTTTCTTCCAGTTGCATCAGCAGGAAGCTTTATCAGCCTGGATTGTAGCGAGCACCTTAACCGGGCACTCCAGAAGGGGGTGCATCCATCTCAGATCTCAGATGTCAGCTTCATCCGCTATGCCACAATGCCCACCACCCGTGAGGATTCATAATTTTCTTGTGGTTTGGTATTGCCATCTAATGCATTTTCTTTTTAACTTGAGAGACTTCCTTAGCATTTCTTGTAGTCAGGCCTACAGGACAAAAATTCCCCAAGATTTTGCTTATCTGGAATATTAATTTCTTCAACATTTTTGAATGACTGTTTTGTCCAAAACAACGTTCTTGGTTGAAATTCTTTATTTCAGTATTTGACTGTGTCACTATACTCATATCTGGCCTCAAAAATATCTGTTAAGAAATCCATGGACAATTATATGGAAGCTCTCTTATGTCACAAAGATTTTTCTCATGGTCTTTTAATTTTTAACAGTTCAATTATAATACACTTCCATGATAACCTCTTTGGGTTTATCCTGGTGTTCTTTTTAAGCCTTGTTTCCAAAGCCTTTGGCCATTACTTCTTCAAATCAGGTCTTTGCCCTATGTTCTCTCTCTTTTTAGGACTCCAAAATACATAAATTTGTCCCCTTAATAGTGACCCATGAGACCATGGTGTCCATTTATTTTATTCAATCTTCTTTCTACTCTTTGGCATGATAATAGCAAGCAACTTTCTTGAAGTTTAAGTTTGACTGCATCTAGTAAATTCTTCAATTAATTCATTGGGTTCTTCATCTCTAGAATTTCTGTTGATTTTTTTTTTCAGTTTTTCTTTCATTCTTGTTACTTATAGATTATTACATATATGTATGTCTTACTCAAAAATTAACATAACCACCATTTTAATATAATGAGGAAACTCATATAATATTATTGCTAGATTCAGGAAATAAAAATTGACCAAATCAAAAAGTGTTTTAAAAACTCTCAGCAAACTAGGAATAAAAGAGAACTTGCAAAAGAGAATTGTAACAAGCAACACTTATAACATCACACTTGTTCTGAGAAAAGAATGCTTTGCTGCTAAGATGAACAAGTCAAGAACAAAGACTCTTACTCCTTTTCCACACTGTACAAAGCCCTGAAAAACTGATAGCTCCAAATTTTATAGGGATGTAGAGCCAAAATGAATCTCATTCAATTTTCATGGAGCTATAATAATGGGGCAGACATTTTAGGAGATACTTTGACAATTTCTTGAAATACTGAATGAACTATTATCAGATGATCTAGAAATGATCATCCTGGGTATTTACCCAATGAACTGAAAACATATCTAAGGACTTACATATGAATGCCTGTAGCAGCTTTATTTATAATTGTCGTAGATCACAAGTAACCGAGATAGCCTTTAATAAGTGAACCAATAAACAAAAAGGTATAACCACGCAATGGAATATTAATCAGTGATTTGAAAACTTGGCCATTAAGCCACAAAAAGGTATGAAAAGCTTTATCTGTAAGTTGTTAGTAGAAGAAGCTAATGTGAAAAAGATATATAAAGTATTCACTGTATGACTTTGGGAATCAGCAATACATGGAGATAGCAAGAAGATCATTGATTTGTAAATATTTAGAGAAAGACTTTGCTATGTATTGTATATTGCTTTGCTTTGAGAAAAATTGACTCCTCAGTGTTTTCATTTTTAATATTTATTATTGTTTTAGATTTAACAGTGTTAACATGTTGCCATATACACTTCATAACTGATTTCCAATTAAACACTGCATATCCATTCCAGTTGTGATCTCTTTAGAAACAATATATTTAGTTAACTAAGGCTGGTAAATATAAAAATGATTGATGGTACTTGTTAGATTTAAGTTCAATCATCATAAAATGATGTCATTAATCTTTTATAATAGGTCAAAAAGAATAATATAATGCTCAAAAAGAATAATAAAATATAGTTGTTTGTTCTGTCCTCTAGACCCTTAAGAAAGCAACTAGCTTTGATATAACAATTTGTTTTTTTCTTTAAATATTTGTTTATTTATTAGACAAGTAGAGTTACAGAGAGAGAGAGGGAGAGACAGATAGAAACATCTTCCATCTGCTGGTTCATTCCCCAAATGGCCACAATGGCCAGAGCTGTGCCTATTCAAAGCCAGGAGCCAGGAGCTTCTTCCAGGTCTGCCATGTGGGTGCAGGGGCCAAAGAACTTAGGCCATCTTCTACTGCTTTCTCAGGTCACAGCAGAGAGCTGGAATGGAAGAGGAGCTGCCAAGACAAGAACCATAGCCCACATGGGATGGCGGCGCTGCTGATGGAGGCTTAGCCCACTGCTCCACAGCGCCAGCCTCATAGAGCAGTTTCTTAAATTTGCAATTGTATCTAGGCTGTATGTCCTGAAATTGATTAGTTCAAAACAGGGCAGAAATGATGTAGGATGTAATTTTGTATTTTTCTCTGTTTAGTATGAGAAGATGATAACTTTTGAGGCATTTTCAGTTGTTATGGTACAGTTGATTGGAATTAATCTGGGATTATCATATGATAACATCTATCATTGTTACTGTCCAGGAACTACATGCGTCATGAATCCTGAAGCAATGTAAGTGTTTTATATATCTTAATACAATGCTATTTGCACACATACTATTATACATTATATATTATATAATATATTGTTATGTGTAATATTAATAAAGATGTAAAAATTATATACATATATAATGTTTACATTTATGATTTGTATAATTTAATACATGTGTATCTATATTATGTTTTCCCTTTGGAAATGCTTTAACTATTCCTTGATGTATAATCTCTTACAGCATTACTTGAATATGAGTATCTTTATTAATATCATAAGTGCTTATTTAACCATAGAAAATGAATTTAGGACGTTGTAGAAATTGTGCTAGATAGTTCAATATTCAATGCTGTTTTATAGAGAAAAAGAGGATTTTAAGTTTTATTTTATTTATTTGAAAGAGTTACAGAGAGAGGTAGAGACAGAGAGAGAGGTCTTCCACCTGCTGGTTCACTCCCAAAATGGTTGCAATGGCTGGAGCTGAACCAATCCGAAGCCAAGAGCCAGGAGCTTCTTTTAGGTCTCCCACATGGGTACAGGGGCCCAAGCACTTGGGCCATCCTCTGCTGCTTTCCCAGATGCATTAATAGGGAGCTGGATTGGAAGTGGAGCAGCCAGGACTTGAACCGGCACCCATATGGAATGCTGGTGCTGCAGGCTGGGTCTTTAATTTGCTGTGCCACAAAGCCAGCCCTGAGAAAGAGGATGTTAATAAGAAGTATTAGGGGCTTGCTGGAGATATTGAAAAACTTGTCAGGATAACTGCTGAAGAGATACTGGAATATTATTAAATCTGAGAACTCAACAGACCTGGAATATGGAGATCCAAGAGTGAGGGGGTTAAAGAAATAGCAATTATAAGGAATGCAAAGAACAGCATTTAGGCTTAGGGAAATAAAGTGAAATACTGCAAAGTTAAAATAACTTGAGTCAGGGGCAGAAGTCCAGGAGGTTATATATGAAATACAGTGAGGAGTCTGCTCATGTATGTATGCTGCAGGGTCTGGATCTTATGTTAATTGTAACACAACCCATTTGAATCAACCTATGAGGTATAGGTACTAACATTTTATCTTGTAAATTAATGCAATTTGAATTAGAACTGTTATATACTATTTGAGAGATGATGATTTTTATACTAATCTGTAATATTTTGTTAAGATTGAGAAATAAAGAAGTCAGGAGTTTTTTTTAATGAGTTTTGGGGTATCAAAACTTAGTAACAAGTATTGGAAAAGGTCAATATTTTACGAAAGAGGAAAGTTGTAGGGAGAACTTGAATACAATTTGTACAGGTTGAATCTAGGCAACTGAGTTAGAACTGTGAAGAGTAAAGCTGATTATGTAGGTCCAATTCTTAGAAGGCAAGAGATCTAAAATGCAAAAGCCAGCAGGATATGGATGGGAATGAACACACAATTTTGAAAGAAAAAAAAAAAGCTATAAGATGAGAATAGTTTCCTTCGATAAAATGTTTAATACTTTTCCCATTTACAGGCTGAGTAGTTGAAGGCAAAGCAGCAACATCAGTTGAGAGCAGAAAAAAAGAAAACTGTAGAACAAGAACCAAAACGCAGTTGAGTATTACCTAGGGTGGAATAAATTTTAAGAACAGGGAGCCAGTGAAGTCATTTGGCAAATGCATCAGTATGCTACTTTGTTCTCCAGGAACTCCTTAGCAAAATATAGAGAAATCTAGAAAAGCAAGCAAACAACAACAGCAAAGGAATAAAAATGGAAAGAAAAGCACATACCTCAATTTTCTCAAACTGTAACAAATCCCAAACACCAGCGGGTGTTGTCCATACACTGAGCAAATAAGAGCTGCATGAAATAAGGAGTTATTTGGTGGGAAATAGAAAAGAAAAACAGAAAGCATTGAGAAAACCTTAAAAAATTGAGAACGCAGAAATCGTTGACTAACTTGTGTTCCTCACTGGAAAGGAAATATCAGTAAGTCCATGGCATTAGAAGGGATAACATTGGTGGGGATTTTGCTAAGTGCAAGTGAGAGCAAAGGAACTTTGTACACTGGTAAAGCATTAATTCCTGTCCTAAGCAATCTAAAAACAATGAACCATGTGTTATCCTGATCCTGACTTTTAAATGCTGCTGTCCATCAACAGGAACAGGGTCATCTTGGAAACCTGATTGATTTCAAGGCTAAGGCAGAGAAAATACAAATGACCCTGGAATATTTTGTGTGAGAAAATAAGGAGGGAGTCAAAGATTGATGGAGGTCTGTCAAAAGGCTGCCGAACTTCATTTGGAGCCAAATCTGAGACAGTTTAATTCTAAAAGTCGTAACAGTGGGTTGTGTGTCATGGTACAGCAAGTTAGGCTGCTTCTTGGCAATATGTGCATCCTGTATCAGAGAGCTGGTTCGAGTTCCAGATATCTACTTCCAATGCAACATCCTGCTAATGCATAGAGGCAACTGACAATGACTCGAGTGCCTGCCACTCACATGTGAGACCCAGATAGAGATGCAGTCTTCTGGGCTCTGCTTTGCCTGGTAATGGATATTGCAGGTATTTGGAGAGGGAACCAATGGATGGAAGATTCTCTCTCTCTCTCTCTCTCTCTCTCTCTCTCTCTCATATTCTCTCTCTCTCCTGCCTGCCTTTTAAGTAGATGAAAATAAATATGACTTAAAAATGATAGTGGTGATGATGTTTCACAATCCACTGCTGATAATGTAATTAGGAATCATGTTTATATTAAATCAGAACACTCCTCTGCAAACACAAACTGGAAATAAACAATAATTTAAGAACAAAGACTAGTGGACATACACTTATCACAGTTACTTTTACAAATAATAAAATCAATAGATCAAAGTGACTTTCATCTGTCCTGCAACAAATTAAAATTGCATGCCACTTTTTAGATTGTAATGAAGCAAATGTTATTGCCAAGGTTCCTAACCTCAGTCTAATAATAAGGACGTATTTCACAAATACAAATTGAGGGGACATTCTATGAACGATTGTCCAGGAGTTATAAAACCTTGCATACTCTTGGGAGCTGAAACAAAGCACTTAGGCGATTAGACTAAGGAGTCATAAGAACTAAATGCATGGGCTTATTCTCAACGGATCCAATTGTTATACAATGGTAATATTGTGATATTTGGGTAAATTTGAGTGACATCTGAGGATTAGATACTAGAAATGGATAATTTTTTTCTGATGTTGAAAGAGAATCCATTTGTATGTCAGAAGTATATGCTGAAGTATTTGGTTGTCATATATGTGTGACGGCATCTCAACCTTTCAGGAAAGAATTTTTAGACTAAATTCACTCTGAGTTCAAGTTATTTCAAAATTAAACAAAATTCATTAAACAGTGTACTTAGTAGTATAGAAGAACAAAATGTCAAAAATTACAATCGTTCATTCTAGAGCTTGTGTATTTTGCTCCTGGCTGCTGGAATATTTTATTTATTTTGTTATTCAAGAACAAATGATCCCAATTATTCATTAACACAATTATCCATCTTTTATACTTTGTACATTTCTAGCTAAATTTATCAGTATGTTCCATTTTTATAATAATCATTTGGGCTTCATATAATAATGATGATGTCAATAATAGGATATATTCAAATAGAGCTTATTTTAATCTCTTTACTTTCCAGATGCTTCTTCTAACAAATTACAGTATAAATGAACATATGGCATTTGTTTGCAACCTATGGAATTAAAAGCACTTTCCCATTTTCTCTGGCTGTCTCTCAGTGAAGTAGTTCAGAATTCAGTGTGCTTTATGGGAGAGTGTTACTGCAGTACGGGTTTTTTGCTCCATTTATCTGAAGCATCTAATTTAATTTCAGACTATCCAGAGGTGTGAAGTTCTTCAGCAGCTGCAGCATGGCTGAACTGAAACAAGCAGTGTCACAGCCTGAATTTGGATGTCTTCTGGATACCAAAGTCTCATCAGTGGTTTTCCAAGGAAAAACTGGAACTTGCGGCAATGGAATTTTGGAAGGAAGAGAGCAGTGCGATTGTGGCAAAGCTGAGGTTAGTCATAAACTTTATCACGGTATCCTAAGATGTGTCTGTCTGTTTTTCTCCTGGAGTCTTATGGAGATCCATGCATGCTAACAGGGAAAGACAGTCTTTAAAATGTGTATACTTTCTCAAATATAGGGGGCGTGTGAAAACTGACTCGTCCTCAATTTGAAGCTTTTGAAGGGTGTGCTTCCTGGGTGTGTGTGGCATGGATTATAGAAGCAGACTGCAAACATAAATAGCCTCAGTGATATCATTGGCACCTACATCATCTCCCAGATTCCTCAAAAGTGGCTGTGCAGGTTCACTAAGTTATTAGATGTGTCTCATTATTCATTTCCTCACCTGATTTTGGAACTTTACATCTGTGGTGACTTCTTTTATTTTTATTTGTTTACAGAATTGGTTTAACTACACTTGTTTGCTCATTATCATCGTGATGACAATACAGCATGACCAAACAATTAGCACATGCAAGTCCAAAGTGCTCCTTGTTCTGTATCTTATTGCCCATTCTAGAAATAGACACTATCCATTTTTTGTTTATTATGATTACTAGTAATAGTATGTATTTTCATAAATTTATCATGAGATTTCTTAGGGTTTCGTTGTACATTTTAATACTAGAAATCTTTTTCTGAGACAACTTTTTCTTCTCTTCATTTCTAAAAGTATTCATATTATTTTATGTAAGTGTTGATTCACTTTTCTATCTAAGAATCCACTCTGCATGGGGATTTAGAATTGCCGATGTTTCCAGTTTATGAGCTCTTTGTGTTTTCTAGAGTTTAGAAGCAAAGGAACTCTGTCTTCTGCAGCAAAGTGGATGCACCTGATGCAAAGGATTTATTTTTTTAAATTAACTTACTTCAATATGAACCCTTATTAATAACTTTAGGCTTCTTAAAGATTTATTTATTTATTTTGAAATTCAGAGTTGCAACGAAAGCGGGAGGGACGGGATGGGGAGAGAGAGAAAGAGAGTGTATCTTCCATGCACTGATTCACTCCCCAAATGGTAGCAACTATCAGAGATGAGCAGGGAGTTTCCATGATAGGTTAACCCACTATGCCTGATGCCCGCACCTAATTTCAGTTTTATAGTGTGTACTCTCAGTGGTGAAAATTTTCTTTTCTCTTTAATGGAAGATGGAATTTTTTTTAAATTTTCATTTTATTTTTTTCAGTATTCTCTCTGCCCAGTGGTGTGGACCCCTTTGCTACATTTCAAATCCAGTGAATTTCTCCATCAGTAATTCCTGTCTTTTTTTTTTTTTTTTTTTTTGGACAGGCAGAGTGGACAGTGAGAAAGACAGAGAGATCTTCCTTTTCCATCTTTATCCTTTCGATTTGTATCTTTTTTAAAGATAGCTTTCATTTACTAGAACAAAGATGCCAAACAAGTTCAAGCTAGCAAAATTTATCTGAGCCAACAGCAACTGATGAGTCAGTCATCACTCTGAGCCAGGAGCAGCCCAGAGAGCTCCACCCAGCAACACAAGCAGCAGTATTTATAGACAGGAAAATAGGTGATGTACAGAGAAAGCCTGATTGATTACAATCAGCTCACAGCATTCCTTAGCCGGTCCTGGTGAGATAAAGCCATTGCCTTGGGAAGGCAGGGTGTCAGCAGTTGGCAGCTGCTATGATCAGCTGAGACATGGGCTGCTTGTCCTGAGCGTATCCTCTTCAACCATGATGCAGTTTGTTTGCATGTTAGGTAAGGTTGCAGTTCGCTACTTGCCCAAGCACAAAGCACACGGGCAACTTGGAACAAATTTAGTTGAATTTCATGCCACTCTCTGTCACCTTCACCATGGACATGTTCACTTCAAAAGGGAGTCCACAATTCATGACATAGGTTACTTGAGTGTTCTTTTTGTTCCCTTCATGTTTTCATTATTGAAACCCCAATGAGACCATTCGAGTGTAATGGATAGTTGCATATAAGTATGTTAGAATCTTGAGAGCCACATTACACAAGGGACCCTGTTATGACCCATGAATGGTGTATACCCCTTAATTGGAGTCCCATATATTGAAGCTATCAAAATCAATTACATCAAAAATGAACTAGAAGATAAAACTGTTTATGCTTGTGAGAAAGTATATTTGTTGATTTCTGGCAACTCAGTTCCTCCCACATTGGATGTGTTTACAAAAGATGTTGGCTATCACACACAGTGCTCTCGATGTTGGCTATCACACACAGTGCCCTCGATGTTGGCTATCACACACAGTGCCCTCGATGTTGGCTATCACACACAGTGCCCTCGATGTTGGCTATCACACACAGTGCTCTCGATGTTGGCTATCACACACAGTGCCCTCGATGTTGGCTATCACACACAGTGCTCTCGATGTTGGCTATCACACACAGTGCCCTCGATGTTGGCTATCACACACAGTGCCCTCGATGTTGGCTATCACACACAGTGCCCTCGATGTTGGCTATCACACACAGTGCCCTCGATGTTGGCTATCACACACAGTGCTCTCGATGTTGGCTATCACACACAGTGCTCTCGATGTTGGCTATCACACACAGTGCCCTCGGTTCAGCCATGGGTGGTCTAAGGCAAATATGTCATCTGAAACAACTTTAGCAGGAGAACATAAAAAAACTTTGGCAAATACCTATGGCTTACTCAGTAGAGTCATTGTAGTAGTTAATGTTAGAGAAACATCTCTAATTATAACCTCATTTATATTTATGCTAATTAAAAGCAAAATCCTTCTACAAAAAGATACCTATTCATAAATATTTCATTTGACTTTATTTTTAAAGATTTATTTTATTTATTTGAAAGAGTTACAGAGAGGGGGATTAAGAGAGAGAGGTCTTCCAGCTACTGGTTCACTCCCTAAATGGTCACAATGGCCTGAGCCAGGAGCTTCATCTGAGTCCCCCAGGTTGGTGCAAGGGCCCAAGCCCTTGGGCCATCCTCTAATACTGCTTTCCCAGGAACATTAGTAGGGAACTGGATCTGAAGTGAGGCAGTCAGGACTTGAACTGGTGCCCAGATGGGAAGCCAGTGTCACACATGGTGGCTTAAGCTTCTATACCACAACACCAACCCCATCCATTCATAAGCATTTACATCTGATAGAAAATTCACCTTTGCTTCATAGTTCATATTATTAGCTATAGTCTCAACTTCACTTGTCAATTATTTATGGATTGGCAGTGGTGTGACTAGAATCCTTGCTCAAAATTGGTCCCTTGTATTACATTTATTGAAACATGGAATTACCAATATATATGGCTGTTCTTTATATCTGTTTCTCCACAGATCAGTAAAGATAGGGGAGGGGCATATTTGACATTTCCCTGTGGGTTGCCTTGTTAGGGGTCACCAGCAGGAAATCTCAGATTTGTCTTGGGATCCATTATTGAAATAGTACACAGTGGGAGGCTATTGAAAATGAAGGGATCAGAGTTATACATTCGTATGCAAATTGCTGAAGAATCTTTTGGTTTTCTTGTTCATTTTTTTGGCATAAATTTAAAACCTTCAGATAGGTTTCAGCTACCATTAGACTTAAGCAAATAACCTGAATACACGAAATTTGAAATAAGCAAAGCTTATATCAAGGACCAGATAATGGACTTTGAATATCGGGGAAACCGATTACAAGGTGAATTAGAGAATTCTTTGTCAAATATTTGGCAGTGTTATTTCCAAGTTAAAGTGATCAAGTGCAAAGTCTTACTTATTGAATTTTTTTTGCCACGATCAAATAATAAAGAAACACAATGAAAGGAAGAGAGAGGATGAGGTTTCATGGTGGCAGAAGAGAGAGGGCTTGTCCGATTTTGGGAAAATCAACACATCTCCAGGATATCATTTGCCTTGAAGAGAAACTTTCCTAGTCACAGTTAAACTTTGAGCTCTCCAGTGATATCTGGGCCCAAGAGTGGGGAGGGGGCCATCTGAGTCGAGAGATGTTGATCTAAGACCTGAGGCTCTGAAGTTTTGCTGCAAACAACTTGGTATGTTGTTTTCCATTGGAGTTCAGAGCCAGTGTTTCCCAGTGTCATTTCCAGAAGACCCTTCTCTGGGTTCTTAGATACTGGAAAATCTGGCTCTAGGCAGTTGGGTCACCAAGGCCTCATTATATTGTGAAAATGTGCTTCTGTCTAACATGTTAAAGCCTTCCAGGGTTGAGTCTGTGAGAAACACAGATTCTAAGTGGTTCTCCTATTAGTAGCATAGTCCCTTTATAAACCACACTGTTGCTGTTTCAACCTGTGTTTTCCACTGGAGGTATTGTGATTGCCATCAACAGCTGAGGTTAACACCCTTGACCAACATGATCCACCCAGTTAAGATAGCTCTGGCTCCTACTATTTTGTTAGCAATAACTCACTTAACAGTTTTGTAACTTATCATGTGAACTTGAACTTCAAGAAATATATATTCTCAGCAATGCCCCACGTGGGAAATACATTTTCTAATTACCTTTCAGTTACAGTTAAGCCATCAACCATCCTGCATGGAAAAGCCTGTATAGAACCAAAACCAAACAGCAAAGGTGGCAATTCATTGACATCCATCTTTAAGTTCTCAAGTGATCTAGCAAGGGTGGGAAAGTTATTACCTGCTATATTTATTGTATTGCCAGAATTATGAACTTGACAAATAGAACATTTGTTCAAAACCACTTCAGAAAATTTAGAACATCTATCCACTGTTTTTTTTTTTTTTTTTTTTTTGGTGATACACATCATTTTATTATAGTCCATGATGAGCCCTAGAGAGCAGGCCTTTTAGTAATGGAAACACTTTTCCCATTATTGATTTATTTAATTTTAATTTTTAATAATTTTTAACAGACTCAATGTGCTTTGTAGGTACAACTCTAAGAACATAATGGTATTCCCCTATTCCCTCCCCCTCTCTCTCTTTCCACCCTCCTTCCTTCTCTCTTTCTTTTTAGTTTTTGAGATAACATATTTTAAATTTACATTACAATGAAAAAGCTTAGTATTTCATAGAATAAGAAGTTTAACAACTAAAAGGCAAAATACCTTAGTTTAGTGGGAATGTACACATGAATACAAACAATAATTCAACAGGAAAATGAACAATTCACCCATATACAGTAAATTTTAAGGTAATAATGGATCATTAAAATTATAGTAATATAACATTCATAACCATTGATTTGACAAAGATATAAAACAAAGTTTTACAAAACTATATTTGTAGCAATATTGATACACATAGATATTTCTTTTTTCTTTTCTTAGTTTGTTTGTTTGTTTGTTTGTTTTTAAAATTTTAGCTCCCAAAATGAGATATTTGTATTTCTGGGTCCAGCATATTTGACTCAACATAATGTCGTCCAGTTGCATCCATTTTGCTACAAATGTTAGAATTTCATTTGTTTTTGTAGCTGAATAATGTTCCATTGTGTACATATACCACATTTTCTTTATCCATTCATGTGATGATAGGCACTTTGGTTGATTCCAAATTTTGGCTGTTGTAAACAGTGCTGATATAAACAAAGTAATGCAGGTATCTCTTCGATACATTGTGTTCAAGTCTTTTGTGTATATACCCAGTAGTGGGATGGCTAGATCATATGGCAAGTCTATTTCTAGTTTTTTAAGAAATCTCCACACTGTTTTCCACAGTGGCTGCTCTAATTTACATTCCCACCAACACCATATAAGTGTTCCCCTTTCTCCAAGTCCTTGCAGGCATTTGTTACTCTTTGTGTTTTGGATTTTAGCCAGTCTGATAGGGGTGAGTTGATATTTCAGTGGAGTTTTGATTTGCATTTCCCTAATGATTAGTGATGTTGAGCATTTTTTCATTTATCTGTTGGCCACTTGTATTTCCTGTTTTGAGACCTGTCCAAGTCCTTTGCCCATTTCTCAACTGGAAAGATTGGGTGTTGTTGTTGTTGTGTTTTTTTAAGTTGCTGATATATTCGGGGTATTAATCCTTTGTCATATCAGTGATTTGCAAACATTTTCCCCATTCTGTTGGATGTCTCTTCACTCTATTGATCATTTCCTTTGTTTGCAGAAGCTTGTGAGTTTGATGTAGTCCTGTCTATTTAGTTTTGCTTTTGTTGCCTGTGCTTTTGGAAGTCTTGTCCCTGAAGCTATCCTCTGTCCCAGTGTCGTGGAGTGTTTCCCTATGTTTTCTTCCAGCAACTTCCTAGTCTCGGGTTTTAAATTTAGACCTTTGATCCACTTTCAGTTGATTTTTGTATATGATGAGAGTTAATGGCTCTAATTTCATTCTTGTACATATATAAATCCACTTTGCCAGCAGCATTTATTGAATAACTACCCTTACTCCACTGTATGGTGTGAGTGGAAGCTTTAAGGATGAGGTCATATTTTTTTCCATATGGACATCAAATTGCTGCAGCCCCATGTGTTAGAAAGACTGTTCTTTTCCTATTCTCACAATTGTTGAGAAGCAATTCATCATATTTTTAAGACTTTAACTTGTATTGCTAAGACTCTCATGGATTTGACTTATATTGTATGTGTGTATAAGGTTTTTTTATGTCAAGTTTCAACATGGTTTGTAGGCACATAGAAGTAATGATTCCTCCTATACCAAGCTTAAGGTAAGTTTGATTAATATTTTGGAAAATGTTTGCAAAATTTAGAAATCAAAAACATGAAATAATACCAATGAAGATATGGAAAGAAGTATGCTTTTGAAGTGTATTCCAAAAATAAGAAAAATCAGTAGTTTGTCAACACCTACCATCTAATTGGCAAATGGAAAATTCAAAAGATAGTCAATAATGAAGACATATTTAATGAAAGTTTGGAGAGCTAGGAATAAAGATAATAAAAAAAATCTGGTGTCTTGGATTTTTCAATGACTCCTAAATGGAGCCTCCTTTGGAGAAAAAAATCATCACTAGAGTTTATCACACAACATACCGCTCTAAATCTTCCAAATGGTGCACACACATTCACACACACAGGACTTCCACATATTTACTGAGGCTATGATGGGGGTGGGAGTCTTACCCATAGACACAAAGAATGAAACCACAAAGATTAGATGACAGTTTTTAGATATAATAAAAGCATACTATTTAACAATATCAAAATATAGAAAAATTACCAACAACACAAAATTGAGGTGTTAGAAAAACATGTAAAATGTGATAACACATACAAGGGTACTTCAAAAAGATCATGAGAAATGCACATTACCTTGTAATTTTTTTCCACAATTTTCTTTAAATTAACCTCATATTAATGGCTAGGGGTTAATACTGTTAATATGAAATTGCTTAGTGGGAAAGAAGAAAGGAGAGAGACAATACCATAACAGAAATATTAACATTGTAATATTAAATAAACCAGACTGATCAGATAAGTGGAATTTCAACACATCAATAGTGAAAATGATAAAACTGAAAAAAAAAATTGCACTTTGGTAGTCCCTTTTACTCATTTATAAATTTTACTGTTACCTACTGCTAAATAGAGAAACTGTACAAAATGATATATTTTTTAAAGATTTATTTTATTTATTTGAAAGTCAGAGTTACAGAGAGAGGTAGACACAGACAGAGAGAGGTCTTCCATCTGCTGTTTCACTCCCCAGATAACCACAATGACCAGAGCTGCGCCGATACAAAGCCAGGAGCCAGGAGCTTCTTCCAGGTCTCCCACGAGGGTGCAGGGGCCTAAGGACTTGAGTCATCTTCCACTGCTATCCTAGGTCACAGCAGAGAGCTGGATCGGAAATGGAGCAGCCAGGACTAGAACTGGCACCCATATGGGATGCTAGCGCTTCAAGCCAGGGCATTAACCCACTGTGCCACAGCACCAGCCCCACAAAATGATATTCTGAGAAGACTTGACAATGTGGAAAAGCACTGATAATACAATAAATTAAAAACTATAAAAATCACACTGTATATTTTTGTGCACACAGGAAGACTGAAAACTGATTATGTTTTATCTCTGACATAACAAGATATCTACACCATGGAACTCTGAGTAACTCTATCATGCTTTTTTCTAAAGGGACCATATATTATGAGTGGAGTGCTGATAAATAATAAATACAAAAGTCAAAAGTCGAGGTGAAAGTGTTGTGGCACATGAGTAGCCAGAGAGAGTCCCAGCTGTTTGGCTTCCAATCCAGCTTCCTGCTAATGCTCCTACCAAGGCAGCAGAAGATGGCTTAAGTACTTGGGGGCCTCCTACTTACATAGGAGACCAGGATGGAGTTCTTGGCTCCTGGCAAAATAAATTAATAAGTCCTTTTTTTTATAAATTCAGAAGTTAAATTAGAGGGCTTTTGTAAAATTTTTTTAAAAAAAATTTATTAGTATAAAGAGAACAGATTTCATGTATTTCATAGGTGCAATTCTAAGAAGATAATCATAATCTCTCCCTCTGTCAAACACCCCTCCTTCCTTCCTTTCTTTTTTTTCTTTTTCTTGCAAAAACATAATTTCAGTCCACTCTATAATCAAAGGCTTAATGCACCACTAACCATGATATTCAACAAGTATAACAGGGATTGATAATATGCTGTCATGCATCAGTTAATTTGGGTGCTTTTAGAGAAATGTATTGTTAGGCAATTTCATCCCTAGAGGCCCAGCCTACTACACCTAGGCTATGGGGTATAACCTACTGCTCCTTGGCCTCAAGCCTGTGTAGTATGTTACTCTACTAATTACTATGGGCAGCTACAACACAATGGTAAATATTCATGCGTGTAGATATAGAACATAGAAGCATGCAGTTAAAATATGTCACACAATAAAGATTGCTACAGCTGGATGAGACTTACCATGACTGCACCCTGAACTGTGCTCTGAACAGGTGGGTGAGTTAGCAGTGAGCACAAGAGAAGGCCCAGGACACTGCTCCCACAGACTCCATGAATGCCGCACACTTAACCCCCACACAATTTGCCTGAATATGTTTCTCTCTGTGTTAATAAGTTAACTATAACTTTTTTTTTTACTTTATGAACTTCTAAAACTGTTTAGCTCTTTATCTCTTTTATAGTAACAGCTTAAACCGCACACTGTAAGTCTGTACAAAGGTATTTCCTTTCTTTATAGCTTTGTAAAGTTTTTTTTTCTGCTTCTAATTCTAATTTTTTTACATCACAATTTCATGTTGGAAACTAAGAGAAAACACACATATTTGCTCGCCCTACACCAGACTGGTGTTATAAATGACGGCATCTTCCACCTCCATTTCTTGTCTCAGGGCAATGCCATGCCTGCAGCTGTCATCTCTTGTGGTAACAATGCTGTCTTCTGGACACTGCCTGAAACACTTGCTTGCTTCCTTACAGTTCACTTTCTATTTTCTTCTAAGTAGAAGGAGCGCACACCGCAACAATGACCGGAGCACAGTGCAGTCCATACACTGAGCCACTATCATCCAGTGAATGCACTGTACCGGGTTGGTTGTTACAGTTTAGGTGACTGACAGTGTAGTAGGTTTGTTTGCACCAGCATCAGCACAGCCACTTGAGTAACAACGTTGCACTACAGTGAAGAAGGCCACATTTCTAGGGGATTGGAAGTTTTCAGCTCCTCTACAACTTTATGAGACCACCATTGTACATGAATCTGCCCATGACTCAAACATCGTGTATCATGGGGCTCATGGACGTATCTGTAAACTCTGTAATATCATTTGTGTGAATGAAAATTTCCATATTTAACTTGAATATATTTGCTTTCAGACATGCATATACAAAAAATGCTGCAATCCCCATGCTTGTGAGCTAATTGGATTTGCCGAATGTGGAACTGGACCATGCTGCAATAATAAAACTTGCCTAGTAAGCTTTCAAAATATCACATTATTTAGTTTCATGAAGTTTTAGTCTTCTTATACATTCATTTGTTAGCTATTTAAAACAATCTTTTTAACTTTTTGTCTTTTTGGTAAGCTTTTTTTGGTCTAGTTCTTAATAGCATGCAAATATTTTTGAATGTCCTTAAGTTTTCTACAGAGCATTTCTTTAAAAGAATATGTATTATTTTCTATGGAGCTAGATATAGAGCATATTTTATTATTTTATATATGTGTAATTTCATTTGTTTTTGAGTTAATAGTTATGTGTGCTTGTAAATGACATTTCATAGACAACTGATTTCAGGATCCAGAAGATGTCTTTTGGGGTCTGTCAGTCTTCCTCTTAGCTCCATTTCTAAATCAGTCTCAGTTTCTACTGAAGACACACTCAGTTCTTCCACAGTGCCAACTCCAGGTTATTTTATTGATTAATAAAATTTATTCATTAATCCTTCTTGTTTATGCCTGAATGTAGCTCTTCATGATTAAACAGCGCATGACAAAACCCTGGTTGAATCATCCTATACACATGGGCAATGTTCTGTGAAGCAGAAAACAATAACAAGAGCTCCTGCTTTCCAAACAGCAGGAAGGGGAGCAATGTAGGACACGTGGCGCATAAAGACTGACATGTAACTGGAAAGTGCTTTTTAAGGACCTTCATAGAGTTTTCTATGCATAAAATCAAGGACTTTATAATTAGCAAAAAATAATAAGTACCCTTAAAAAAATGGGGCCCTTGCTAAGAAATTTAGATCACCAATACAGGAGTATAAATTACAATTTTTAGGGTAAAACAAGATCCAACCTAAACAGGAAGCAGAAGAATATTTTGATTTTCGTAAAATTTGTGAGTTCCGAGTTGCTCTGTCATCTTGTGTATCTCTCTCTCTCTCTGCTGAATATCTCACCTTGCTGGTGTCTGGGCTCCTGCAGCTTATTCTTGAACGCAGCATTAATGAGATGTGGGATTGTCACGCTGCCGACCCCAGTGTTTGTGACAGTGACGATGACAAATTTCCCGTGTCAGAAGTTGCAAGGTACTGCTGGGCCGCTAGGTGAGGCTGACCTATGTTTCCTCACGTGCTGATTGGAAGGCCTGTTGCTGTGTGTCAGCAGGCTTTCAAGACTCATTCTCAGTGGCACAATGCCCAGACTTTTGGAGGGCTTCACCACCCTGCTGCCACCATGCTTGTCACTGTCAACTGATTTTGTGTCAGTCAGAAAAAATCTTCTGTTTCTTTTCCTTTTTTAAAAGATTGATCTACTTGACAGGAAGAGGGACTGGGTGAGGGGCAGAATGCCCAGAGAGGTGGGCAAGGGAGATACCTCCCATCTGCTGGTTCACACCCTCTGTGGCCACATCAGCCAGCGCTGGGCCAGGTCAAGGCCAGGGCCCTGGAAATCTGTCTGGATTTCCCACAAGGGTGGCAGGGGCACAGTTACTTGCACCAACATTCACTGCTTTCCTGGGCACATTGGCAGGGAGCTCGAAAAGCAGAGTAGCTGGGACGCAAACTGCCTCTCTGACAGGGGATGCCAGCATGGCGAGAGGTGGCTTCATCTACTTCACTACAATGTTGGTCCCTGTCTCACTGAATCCCACCCTGGGAGCTAAGTACTTCCTCTCAGAGATGGCCTTTCCAGGATTCATGGCAGGTCACGAATATCTTCCAATTCCTTTCCTGACAGTAGGGTTCTGACTGTAATAGGGCTTCCCTTTCTTGAGTGTCTCAACCCTGGTGTTCACCTTTTTGAACTTGCCACTGGCGTTAGCCTTCTTGGCTTGAGCTAGCCTTCTTGGCTTGAGCTTTCTTCTTCATCTCTACTTTGAAACTATTAAACCCAACGCTTTGCAAGATGGGAGGAAATGGAAAGTGTGTTCTTTTTCACTATGGATTGGTAACTAAACTCAACGGCTGTTTGGTTTTCAGAGTGTATAAATATAGAGAGCAGCCTGGGGTTTCTATCTCTAGGCAATAGGTCTTTCTACTTTTCCCGTCATTAGAGCTCTCATCTTGGCCTTTGTCTTCAGAGCAGTGGTACCGAGGCTTTTTCTAAACATTTCACGGCCCCCTGACCACATCCTAAAAGAGTAGGTTAAAATGTAGATCATTGCAAAACTTGGCAGAATGAAAAATCTCAGTGCGAGTTGCCAGGGATGGCCCCAGACCTAACATCTGCAGTGGTTACATCAGTCCACATTGATTTTTACCATGCATGATGGCATGAATTTGACAAAGGTTTCCAGGTGTCTCACAGTGTGTTCCCATTTTTATTTGCCATAGTGTAAAATTCTGTTTACTTCTCTGGCTCCTTCCAGATAAGTGAGTTTACCACTAGGGTTTTTCAAAAATTTAGAGCTTGCACACTCAGCTTCTGGCTTCAGCTTGGCCCTGGTCCAGCTGCAAACACATTTTGGGATTTCTCTCTGTCTCCACATCCCCTTTGTTCTGTCTCTCAGATTCGACGCTTAGTCTCAGCCAAAAGCCCAAGAAGTCTCTCAAATAAATAAATAAATACATAAATATTGATCACAAAAGCCCATTGAAAACAATGTGCACATCTCACATCTGAATATCTGTGTTTGATACCCAAGCTCTGGATCCTGACTCCAGGTTCCTGTCATTCAGACTATGGAAATTGGAAGTAAATCACTCAAATAATTAGGTTCCTGCCCCCTGCTTGTGAGACCGGGTTTGAGTTCCTGGTACCTAGCTTCTGCCCAGACCAGCTCTAGCTATTGTGGGCATGTGAAGAATAACCCAGGTGGTGGGAATGCTCGCTCGCTCTCTCTCTCTCCCCCACTCAAATAAAAAACTAAAAAATGTTAGTGTCCCCAGAATACCAATTATGATTTGATCAGTTGTATCCTGAAGAATGGGCAAGCAAAGAAAAACAAATAAGCTCTTAAGAAGCTTGAACTGAAAATGAGTCTGTCTTTGTAATTGAGTAGATCCAAGCTTCAAACAGTAATGACAGGATTCTTCTTCTAATCATTTTGTTGGGATTTCCTTTTTCCTGTTGTTGCTGACAACTCTCAGACTTTCTCATACGTGATCACAGTTTGCAGCTTTGTACTTTTCTAATCCATAGTGTGCCAATATTTGAAAAAAAGAGAGCTCCTCTTCTCCCCAACATTCATTCATGCATTTTTAATCGTTGAGAGTGGAGGGAAACTGGATACACACACACACACACACACTCAAACTTATATATTCTTCTTTGTCTCACAGATAGCCCATAGAGGATTATCATGTAGGAAAAGTACAGATCCATGTGATTTTCCAGAATATTGTAACGGAACAAGTGAAATTTGTGTACCTGACATAAAAGCTGCCGACTTAGAACCATGCCAGAATAAAACTGCCTACTGCTATAAAGGAAGGTGTCGAGATTTAGATAGACAATGTGCAGACTTCCTTGGAGTGTGTAAGAATTTTATCTTTTTTTCTGGGATTTCTGTTTAAACTTTAGTTCCTCAAAAGACAGTAGTGCATCTTATAGCTGTACTGGAAAATGTTGTTATTTTTCCACCCAAATTTGAAAAGAAATTGCAAATTAAAGCCACTTTGACTTATAATAAGAGGTGAACAGAATAGGACATCAGTCCAATTCCAGTTGACTGGTGGGAAAGTCTAGACCTTTAGAGTAGCATACGAAAGAGCAAATGGCCTACTTCTCAGTTATTTCTACACTATTGTACACATTTTCTCATTTGGATTAGCTTTTAAGAAGTGTCTCTCCTTCTTGTATAGGTAGTAGATGGAAGTCCATTTATACAGCTTGGCATTGACTGGGCATCTTATTGTTACATGCCTCTTTATTGATTTGCTACTTTTGGTTTCTAATTATGTATTTTAAATATGAAGAATTATAACTGTGTCTTCACTTTCAGATGCTAGAGGTTCTACTTATCTGTGTGGACAAGAAATCAATTTTCTACATGACCAATTTGGAGGTTGTCGAGGGCGATTTTGTACTTTCACGTATGTATTTGGAAGATTTTTTTATTTTCCAAATGCACGTCCATAGACTGCAGACTCACTCAGAGCAAAGAGAGAGGCACCTGGTGTATGTGTGTGGGTTAGCATCTGCAGTTTATAGAAAATGCATTTATAGTTTGTTCTTCATAAGTCAGTGTATGCTGTAAAAAGTTTTAGTGTTAGCATCGGAGTATTTTGGATTAACTCTATATTTTTAAATTGTTATTTACCTAATACTTAAGTGACTAATGAAATACTTATGTCTCCAGGAATACCCTTTGTGGGCACCTAGTTTGTACATGGACAAGTGAAAGCATAATACAATCAAAAGAGTATGACTATCAATACACTTTTCTTGGAGGCCATGTATGTGTATCTGGAAGAGCAAGAAATAATACAAACGAGGGTATATTCGTTGTGGAAGAAGGAACTACTTGTGGTATTGACAGTGTAAGTACATTTCTACTTCAAATTGCATATTGTGCATCTGTGTATGTGTGTGTGTGTTGAGGAAGACCTTAAAATCTTATTACTAGTGTGAATTATGGTTGCTGCATCATGATTTTCTTTAATTTTTAAAATGTATTTTCATTTTATTAGAAAGGCAGAGAGAGACAGAGAAAAGAGAGAGAGATTCCATCTGTTGATTCACTCCCCAAAAAACATGCAACATCTGGGGCTCAGCAGAACTGAAGCCAGAAGCCGAAACTCAGTTCAGGTCTCCCACAAGGGTAGTAGGAAGCCAGTGGCTGAAGCAGCACCAGCTGTCTCCCAGGGTGTATATAAGCAGAAAGCAGCAATCGGAAACAGAGCCTTATATGGGAGATGAGCATCCCAGATGGTGTCTTAACCTCTGGGACAATTCCTGCCCCTTGGATCATGATCTTAAAATTCAATGACTAAAATTAAATGGTCAAAAGTGCTCTTGCTCCACCGTACCATGTAGATCTTTTAACTCATATTTTGACCACTTGAGAAGCTAAGCCTCCTTCTTAGGCTGGGAACTGGCTTGCAGTAATCTGTGCAAATCAAGAATAAAAATTATCAATCAATAAACCAAAAAATGTTAAAAATATCACAAAAGTGTCATGCTATTAAAATAATCTGAAGAACACCAACATTATGCATATTAACCTACTCCACAAATAATTCGTCCAAGGAAGATAATATTCTTACCAAAAACTTGGCCACTCCATAGGACCTAATAATGAAATACAGAAACCTAGTAAGGGATTTTCAAAGCAGTGATTTTAAAAAATTAGCTGATTAATGAAAAAATATATAATTATGATGTATTTTAATAAAATAATTTCCATATGCATATAATATTTTAAGAAGTGAACAATAAGGGGAAAATTCCAGTGAACTGAAAACATATCAGAATGAGAAGATGCTGTCACATAAAAATGATAATCATAAAGGAACATACTATCTTAAAAAGTAACATATCAGTATCAAAAAGGCCACTTAAAATTAACTGGAAAATATTTACCAAAACTATCGCAGTGTAAATACATAACTTATTAGCTAATTTTGTAGTGAATAACTTAGAGAAAAAGTCACTTACATATAACATATATGTGATATAATATGAAAATAAATTTGGCTTTTTCCCTGTTTCCTGGCACACAGCTCTGGATAAAACCTGTAGAGAATCATGAGAGTGAGCAGTGTGTTTTGCTATTCATAATAAGCCCCTTCAGTCAAAACAGTTTTTATTCATTTCCCTCACACCTTCACTTCTGCTACTGAAGTAACTTAGAATAGGATCTCTTGGTGGCCTCAGAATGGAGCCGGTTATTAGAATGACAAGTGAGGCCGGCGCCGTGGCTCAATAGGCTAATCCTCCGCCTGTGGCGCCAGCACACCGGGTTCTAGTCCCGGTTGGAGTCTCGGATTCTGTCCTGGTTGCTCCTCTTCCAGGCCAGCTCTCTGCTATGGCCCGAGAGTGCAGTGGAGGATGGCTCAAGTGCTTGGGCCCTGCACCCGCATGGGAGACCAGGAGAAGCACCTGGCTCCTGCCTTTGGATCAGCGTGATGCACCGGCGGCGACGGCCATTGGAGGGTGAACCAACGGCAAAGGAAGACCTTTCTCTCTGTCTCTCTCTCTCTCACTGTCCACTCTGCCTGCCAAGAAAAAAAAAAAATGAATGACAAGTGATTAGAGGGTTAGAACTTTCACCCATTCTCCTCTAATTTCTTGGAAGAAAAGAGGTAAGCTGTGTAAGAACTCCAGGACAAAAGGACCTAAGGTTCTATATCGTGAATCTGCAACTCGCAGGGAGCGTAGTGCACTCATGTGGTCATCCTGGAAACCAGCCTTTACCTGAGAAGACATGGGAGCTCTCCACCTTTCCTCCAACACCTTGCCCTAGGCAGCCCACCCATCTGCCTGTTTGTGACATCTTTTACAGTAAACTTAAATATCAGTAAAGGGTTTTTGCTGAGTTCTGTGGGACTTCCTAACAGATTGTTTCCCCAAGGAGGGAAATTGTGATTGGCATCTGAAATCCAGTCAGTCCTTTGTGGGACTGAGCCCAATAGCTTACAGGATCTGATGCTAATCCTTCCAGGTGGGTATTGTGTGTGCATTGATTTGCTGGACACTCAGTTGCTGTCAGAAAATTGATTGGTGTCCGAGAACTCATGCTAATTTCTGCCTGTAGAAGTTGGGTGCAATCCTTGATGCATAGACACAAAGAATCATCTACACATAGTTCTTGTCTAGTATACATGACAACAGAAAGGCAAAGTCAAATGTCGAGTTTTAAACAGTAAGGAATGTAATGAAGGTTAACATGAGCCAAGATCGAAATTGGCTAATATCCAAATGCCAGGCTCCCTGAGAAACAAAGAGTTACAATTTGAGTAGAGTATACTTTCAAGGAAGTCACATGGACTCATTACATCTGGCTCAAAGTTCCAGAAGGATTATGCATATCCAAAGGGGTGTGGGTGTGGGTGTGGGTGTGGGTGCCCAGTAAGCTATTACCTATGCTACATATGCCATCATATTAAGCTGGAGGTGGGAATTTAGCATTCCAATGAATGGTCTGGGGCTTTTTACTTTAGAAAGCTGAGGTTGAGGTGACAACTGCTGCTTTTGCACAGAATTCTTACCACTGGCTGAAGCCTGGTTATGGCTAGTGGTTCCTCAGCAAAAGGAGTTCACCACTGGATAATATCTTCAACCAGTCAGTTGTGACTTGCACAGAACTGCAAGGATTCTGGTTTATTTTAATATATTCATTTGTATACACACACATGTATGTATGTGTATGTGTGTGTATGTGTGTGTGTATTAGCTTCCTGGTGCAGGGTATGTGAATAAAGAATATGAAAATTTCCCAAGTAATGTGATTAAATAATACAAAGTAAACAAATATTGAGATACTGGTTTTACATATCAAAATCTATGGGATACAGCAAAAAGCAGTGTTAAAAAGCTATTGGAAAGATATCAAACAATCAATCTAGCAATGCATCTCAAAGACATAGAGTAACAAGAAGCAACCACACCCCAAAGTGGTAATAAAAAAGAAATATTAAAAACTACAAAACAAATACACAAATTTGAAATTTTTAAAAAATCACAAAAAATATCAGTGACATGAAAAGCTAATTTTTGAAAAAGTAAACAAAATGGACAAATGACTGGCCCAACTAACCAACTAAAGGAAGAAGGATTAGACCCAAATTAATAATATCAGAGATGAGGGGCTGGCGCCATGGCTCACTTGGTTAATCCTCTGCCTGTGGTGCCAGCATCTCATATGGGCACTGGGATCTAGTCCCAGTTGCTCCTCTTCCAGTCCAGCTTTCTGCTGTGGCCCTGGAGGGCAGTGGAGGATGGCCCAAGTGCTTGGGTCCTGCACCCACATGGGAGACCAGGAAGAAGCACCTGGCTCCTGGCTTCAGATCGGTGCAGTGTCGGCTATGGTGGCCATTTGGGGAGTGAACCAATGGAAGGAAGACCTTTCTCTCTCTCTCTCTCTCTTTTGCTGTCTATAACTATGTCAAATAAATAAAAATAAATAAATAAATAAATAATAATATCAGAGATGAAAAATAAGATATTATAAATGTTACCATGAAAATAAAACGAATAATAATTGTGAATTATTACAAAGAGCCATATGCCAATGTATGCATAAGTGTAGGAGAAATAGATTGAATTCCAGATATATACAATTTACCAAAATTGAGTGATGCAGACACAGAAAACCTGAATAGACAAATAACCAAAAAAGAGTTTGAAGCAGTAATAAAGCCCTCCCAATAAAGAAAAACCCAGAACCAGATGACTTCATTTGCTGAATTCTACCAAACCTTTAATGACAAATTAATCCCAATTCTTCTTAAACTGTTCAAAACAATTGAAAAAGAGAGAATCCTCCCAAACTCCTTCAGTGAGGCCAGCATCTCCTTAATTCCAAAACCAGAAAAAGATACAATCGAGAAAGATAACTATTGACCGATATGCTTAATGAACTTAGATGCAAAAACTTCAAAAAAAATACTAGCTAATCAAATCCAACAACACATCAAGAAGATTTTCAAGCCTGAACATGTGGAATTTATCCTGGGGATGCAGGAGTGTTTCATATATATAAATCAATATACATGATATATCACATTAAAAATCTAATTGCAGAGAAAGTATTTGATAAAATATAACATCTTTAGCAAATTCAGTATAGAAGGAATGTATCTCAGAACAATCAAGGCAATATATGACAAACCCACAAGGAGCATTATATTGAATGTGGAAAAGCTGGAAGCATTTCCACTAAGATCTAGAATCAAACATGGAAGCCCACTTTCTCTGTTACTTTTAAGTACAGTTCTGGAAGTATTATCCAGAGCCATCAGAGTAGAAAAAGAAATAAAAGGGATACAAAGTTAAAAAAAAGTAAATAAAATTATCCCTGTTTACAGATGACATGATCCTCTATAAAGAGAACCAAAAGAGTACACCAAGAGAACACTGGAACTCTTAAGAGAATTTGGCAAAATTACAGGATATAAAATGAACACACAAGAATCAACACAATTTGTACATACCAATTATGCCATGACTGAGAATGAACTCATTCACAATAGCTACAAAAATTTTTAAATATCTGGGGATAAATTTAACCAGAGGTATAAAAGATCTCTACAGTAAAAATTAAAAAAAAACAAAAAACAAAAAACAAAAACATTATGGCAAGAAGTAGAAGACACAAAAAATGGAAAAAAATCTCCCATGTTTATGGAAAAGAAGAGTTAATACCATTAAAATGCACATACTATCCAAAGCAATTTACAGATTCAGTGCACCCCCAATTTGAATACCCAGCACATTCTTCTCAGATATTAAGAGAAAAATGATCCAAAAATTCATATGTAAACACAAGAGACCTTGAATAGGTAAAGCAATCTTAAGCAATGAAACCAAAGCTAGAAGCCTCACGATACCAAAGTTCAAGACATAGTACAGGAGTCACTGTTATAATGTAATGGATTAAGCCACTGCCTGCAAACCCAGCATCCCATATGGGTGCCAATTCAAGTCCTAGCACCTTGGAAGACACTGGAAGATGACCCATTACCCCTATACCCATGTGGGAGATCCACTTGAAACTCCTGGCTCCTAGCTCAGCCTGGCCATGCCCTGACCTTGGCAGCCATTTGGGGAGTGAATCAGTGGATGGAAGACCTCTCTCTCTCCTTCTCTCTCTCTCTCTCTCTCTGTAACTCTTTCAAATAAATGCAATAAATTAAAAAAATACTATAGGACCTATGGAACAGAATAGAAATCCCAGTAATTAATACGTGCATCTACAACCAACTACCTCTTGACAAACTAACTAAAATCACTTCCTGGAAAAAAAGGGCAGTCCCTTCAATGAATGGTTCTTGGAAACTTGGATATCTGTAGGTAGAAGTATAAAACAAGACCCCTACCTTATATTGTATACAAAAATCAACTTACAGTGGAATAAAGACCTAAACCAAAAACTTGAAACCATCAAATGGTAAACATAGGGAAAACACTGCAAGGCATCGGCATAAACAAAGAATTCTTGGCTAAGATCGCAGAAACACAGGCAATTAATGCAAAAATAGACAAATAACTTTACATCAAGCTAAGCGGCTCTGAACAGCAAAGGAAACATTCAACAAAGTTAAGAGTCAACCAACAGAATAGGACAAAATATTTGCAAACAATGTATACATACATACTTACATACATACATACAAGGACATAGAAGGAGCTCAAAAAATTTAACAACAAAGAAATAAAAAATCCAGTTAAGAAATGGGCAAAGGGCATGAAACAAGCATTTTTCAAAGGAAGAAATACAAATGGCCAACAGACGCATGAAAAAAGAAAAAAAAAAAACTCTCAGGGTCACTAGCCATCAAGGAAATGTAATTAAAAATCACAGTGAGGTTTCATCTTATCCCAGTTAAAATGGCTATCATCCAAATATCAAAAAATATGGCCTGGGTGTGCAGTGGAGGATGGCCCAAGTCCTTAGGCCCTGCACCCCATGGGAGACCAGGAGAAGCACCTGGCTCCTGGCTTCGGATCAGCACGATGTGCCGGCCTCAGCGGGCATTGGAGGGTGAACCAACGGCAAAAAGGAAGACCTTTCTCTCTGTCTCTCTCTCACTATCCACTCTGCCTGTAATAAAAAAGAAAAAAAAAAAGTAAGAACTAAAAACAAGATGTGGAGAAAAAGGTACCCTATTATGCTGTTTGTGGGAATGTAAACTAATACAACCATTATGGAAGGCAGTATGGAAATACCTCAGACACCTCAAAATAAATCTATCATATAACCCAGCCATCACACTTCTGGAAATATAACCAAAGGAAATAAATTCAGTATATGAAAGAGTTACCTGTATTCCCCAATAGCTAAGTTATGGAATTAACCCAGATGTCTATCAATTGATGACTTGCTAAAGATATAATGGAATACTATCAATAATAAAAAATGAAATTCTGTCTCTTGTAATAAAATGGAGGCTACTGGAGACCATTATACTTAGTGAAATAAGCCTTAAAAACAAATATTAGCTATAGCTAATATATAGAATACAAAATCAAAGGTTAATGTTTTTTTAGCTAAATTGACATCTTGTGATTTGATTGTTGTCTATAACGCTTCTCTGTACATCTGCAAAAGAGTGATCTGTTTACCTTTCACTTGTAGAGTTCTTTGGTTAGAGGAACAGTGAGCCCGTATTTATAAAGTAAATTGAAAATATCACAAAAAAGCGGGAAGAAAGGAAGGAGGGAAGGAGAAAATGTTGTATTCCTGGAATCATATCGACAAAATTAATGAAATCTATTCTTTATGTATTAACAAATGTAAGAATCTAAAAAAGAGAGATACTGGCTTTGACTTATGAATGGTAACATTGACAATATATTTGGTGGATGAATCATATATATATTATTATCACCATAAGACAAGTATCAATTAGCACACACAATATATGTTATACAGGAGAAAATATCAGGTCACAATAAATGCCAGCCTTAAGATGATCAGATAGCTTACAATATTTCCACAATGCAGTATGATTCCTTTCTCTTAAATAAAATTTGTAGTATGGAAGACGACAAATCAGGAAAACATCTGTAAAACTTGAACTTTAACTATTTGAATTGCAGTGACACATGAACATTGCATGGTTTCCAATTTCTTCAGACAGTATCTTTGACTTAATCATCTTTCTGGACATTCCCAATATGTTATACAGCAATCCACAGTCTTATGTCTTAATTATTTAATATTTATACTGCATTTCATTCAGAAAGACATTTTAGAAGAAGCCCTAGCATCAACTATTGTAGTATTGATTGCATTCAAAGGCATGGAGAACCTGGAAAGATCCAAAGGCACACGTGCAAAGTGGCTTCTACACTGATAATTACAAATTATGATTAGAAAAGTCATAGGAAAAGGGATGCAAAGGGGACCAGTGTTGTGGCACACCTGATTAAGAAATTGCTTGAGATGCTGCCATCCCACATAAAGCACCAGTTAGAAAACCAGCTGATCCACTTCCAGTTCAGCTCCCTGCTAATGTTCATAATGAAAGCAGCAGTTGATAGCATATGCCAATCTTGTGGGAAACCCAAATGGAGAACCTGGCTCCTGACTTTGCTCTGGCCCAGACCTGACTGCTGCATGCACCTGGGGAGAGAACCTTTACATAGAAGATATCTCTCTCGCTCTCACTAGCTCATCATGCTCCCTCTTGTTCCTGCTCTCACATGGTCACCATCACTCTCTGACTCTCTGTCTATCCATCTCTCTGTCCCTCTACTTATCAAATAAATAAATCTTAAAAAATAACCAGAAAATGCAAGAAGACTTATCCATGAATCAAAGTCTCAGTATGATTAAGATGTCAATGATGTCAAAATTAATTGTTAATATGATGCAATAAAAATAAGAACTGCAGGAATGGGGGCATAAGGGACTGACGGTACTAAAAAACCGACCTAAATTTGTATGAAAATACAAATCGCTAAAATAATAGCTAATGCCATTTCAATTGAGAAAATGAAATCAGGAAAGTATTCACTTACTAAATATAGTCTTACTAAAAAATGCAAGTAATTAAGGCAATGCAGTATGGATACCAAGACGGATGAAATGACCTATAGAGTAAAACAAAAGATACTGTTTCAGAATAAGTTCAGATCAAAGTATAAAAATGTTTTTATTTTTTCATGAAGCTCTCTTAAGAAAGCTTATCTGAAGTGTCTAAAGCATTCAAAGGTTTCTTTAGTAAGACAAAATTAATTAAAAGGAAAACATTGCTAAAGGCATCATTTCATGATTAGAAATCACTGAGTGGACTCTTGGGTTCTAGAAAAAATGTACTAGGCATCCTTCACTAAAATCTGGACATTGCTTAAAAACATAGAACTCTAAGGTCTGGTGCTGTGGTGCCCTAGGCTAAGCCTCTGCCTGTGGTGCCGGCATCCCATATGGGCACTGGTTTGTGTCCTGACTGCTCCTCTTCTGATCCACCTCTCTGCTAATGACCTGGGAAAGCAATGGAAGATAGCTCAAGTTCTTGGGACCCTGCACCTGTATGGGAGACCCAGAAGAAGTTCCTGGCTCCTGACTTCAGATTGGCTCAGCTCCAGCTGTTTCAGACATTTGGGGAGTGAACCTTCAGATGGAAGGTCTCTCTCTCTGTCTGTAACTCTAGCTCTCAAGTAAATAAATCTTTAAAAAATAAGACTAAAGATTAGAGAGAAAAAAGGAAGACTAGCAAGAGACCTTGGACTCAAGGAACAACATAGTGGTGAATTTTCTTTAAGGTTTGTCCTACAAATTCCAAAGGGTGTGCCAGAGAGACTAGAAATTCAAAAAAATGTTTAAATACTTTAAGGTCTGGTGCTGTAGTGCACTAGGCTAAGCCTCTGCCTGCAGTGCCAGCATCCCATATGGGCACCAGTTTGAGACCTGGCTGCTCCACTTCCAATCCAGCTCTCTGCTGTGGCCTGGGGAAGCAGTAGAAGATGGCCCAAGTCCTTGGGCCCCTGCACCCATGTGGGTCAACCAGAGGAAGCTCCTGGCTCCTGACTTTGGGTTGGCGCAGCTCTGGCCTTTGCAGCAAGTTGGGGAGTGAACCAGCAGATGGAAGACCTTTCTCTCTCTCTCTCTCTCTCTCTCTCTCTGCCTCTCCTTCTCTCTCTGTATAACTCTGCCTTTCAAATAAATAAATAAATCTTGAAAAAATAGTTGGGAAAATCTTTAAAATGACAGTATTGGTTTGTAGCCTTAATTGTTTAGATGTGTGAGAAAAGCAGCTGCTAAATTTAGAATTGTTTCTCAAACTACACCATGTTAGATATTTAAGAGGTGTTTCCAAATACATGATTCTTAAAATTTATAGAAGGCATTGGACCTTCTGGTAAATGTTTTCTTAAGTTGTTATCTAATGGTTGAAACTATTTGCTAAGTATTCATGTAATATTGCTATTGTCAGCAAGCGATCTAGGACTTGCTCCCTCATTTCTCTATTCTAAAACCAACTTGTTCTTTCATTTCTCTATTCTCTTCAAGGTAGGAAACTAATTCTATTATGAAGGAATCTGTAGGACGCACAATTTAATCTTTAGACCTTATAAAAGAGATGGCTAACATTTTTCTGTAATAGCATAGCCAAAATAAGAGCTTAAATAATAATCTCATAGCTAGATTCACATCGCCATCAGCGAAGTAAACAGTAAGTAGAAAAAACCTCCCTTTCAGACCAAAGGGAAAGAAAGTTTTAAAGTGAGAATATAATTTTCCTCATGGGCATTGTCTACCTTAGAAAAACTACTACAGAACATGCCTGTGACTATAGACTTGTAATTCAGGCCACCGAAGATTAGAGATGGGACTTGGGCACTCCCTTGACTTGCATCCTCTGGTCTGCTTTAACAAAACCAGGAGGAAAAGAAAGCTAGGCATCAGAAGCAATGGGTGGCAGGCCTATTAATGGCTGTTCTGTAGAGTGATCTGCCCTCAAGGAGACCCAACAGGCCAGTCCACTGCAATGGCTTTCAATGTGGTAAGCCTGGGCTTCAGCAGAAGTCAACTTGTGAAGAGCCCTGGCAGCTATGCCAAGAGTTGGATCACTGGAAATGGACCTGCCCTGGAGTCGAAGGATGCCCAGGTCAGAGCCACAGATCTTATTGACTCTAAGCTGAAAAGCCCTTCACTCAGCCCAACTTCCAAAGTGACCACTGCAGCTGAGGGGATGGCCAAGTAGGGTCAGCAACATTGCAGGCAGAACTGTAAATTTCTTGTTAGAGATGCCACCTGCCTTTACCTGGCCAGCTCTCCTCCCAGGCCAGATAAGTAATGAAAGTCAACAGGGTGCCTTCCCCTAGGAGGTTCACACCTCCCTTAGGATATACCCCATGTGAAGAGATAGGTAGGTCTGGGCCTTTTCACTTACAAGGCCTAAAGCCCACCAGATTATTATCAAGCCCCTTCTGTCAGGTTCTATTTGCCTCTCAATCAGAAAACTTAATTGTAGCTTAGACAGCACCTTTCTTAGCTCCTCTAATAATGACTCTGTCCTTTGTTCTAGACCCTGTCTAGCACACTTGGGCCTCATTCCTTTGTAATCATAATCTCTACTCTACCACCAATGGCTCTACTCCCAACCTGTGTGTACTGATGGTCCTCTTCCCCACTTCATGCTGTATAATTGTTCAGATCTGGTAAATGCCACTCTTAGGATCATTGGTTACTATCCTCACCCTGTCTTTTATAACCTTGTCTAAATATAATCAGAGTCGGCGAACCTGGAAGGCTTCCATAGCCTTGGCAACTCATGATGAGAGCCTAGGGTGGTTACTGGCGCCATAAACTAGAGTGTCAATTTGTTGGGTCAACAACAGGAGTCACTGTGCACTTGCTCCTCATGTGGGATCTCTGTCCTTAATGTGCTGTACATTGTGATTTAATGCTATAACTAGTACTCCAACAGTATGTTTCACTTTGTGTTTCTATGTGGGTGCAAACTGTTGAAATCTTTACTTAATGTATACTCAATTGATCTTTTGTATATAAAGAGAATTGAAAATGAATCTTGATGTGAATGGAAGGGGAGAGGGAGCAGGAGAGGAGAGGGTTGCGGGTGGGAGGGAAGTTATGGGAGGGGGAAGCCATTGTAATCCATAAGCTGTACATTGGAAATTTGTATTCATTAAATAAAAGTTTAAAAAAAATTAGAATTGTTTCTGTCAATGTATTTAAACATGTAAATTGAATGATATGTAAAAATAAAGTTGAAGGTTTGGTATGGGTATATATAACAATGCATAAAAAGTGTTAATGATAACCCTAGTCATTACAAATAATTTGTTATTTTAATAATATTTATTATTTATTTATTTATTTGAAAGAGATACAGAAAGAGAGAAGGGGAAAGAGAGAGACAGAGAGAGATCTTCCATCAACTGGTTCATGCCCAGACAGCTGCAACGGCCAAGGTTAGGCCAGGCTGAAGCCAGGTGCCAGGGAGTTTCATCCGGGTCTCCTGCATTGGTAACAGGAACCCAGATACATGTGACAGCTTCTGATGTTTCTCTCATGCCATTAACAGTGAGCTGGATTGAAGTGGAGCAGCCTGGACATAAATAGCAAATGTAGAGGGATGCTGGCCTCGCAGGTGACAGCTCCATCCACTACACCACAACGCCAGCCCCTACATTTCTTCTTCAACCAATTAATAACACTAAATCTATAATTCTACTCCTTCAAGGAGAAAATAGCATCACATTTGAATTATTTAATATTTCATAAAGAAACAAGATTTTAATGTTGATAATAAATCCAGATTCTAGTTGTAGTTTGAATTGATTAAATGAAATACTGATTTGTCTGTTGTGTATATCACCCCTGTAAGTAATTCTTGTATCAATTATGAGTTTCAATACTTGACATTTTTGCTGCTGCTTGCTTGTTTAACATATTTAACTTTAACATACTTGTAGATCTGTATTGGTGTGGACTGCAAACATTTTTCTCAGCTTCCTAACAGATTAGAATGTAACTCCCAAGTGAAATGCAATGGACATGGGGTACGTGACCTTTATATTGTTTTTAATTATAATGCTTGTCAGGAACATTTGCCAGGATAATAAGAACGGTTATAAGTATTTGATGCAGAAATTTCTTTCGGAAAAGTTGGGGTTAAATTCAGAAAGTAAATTAAGTTATTGCTATCCGTGCATATCATTTATATGTGTAGTGTGTGCATAACCTAAACACCTTGTAATTGTGTACAAAAATGTTATAAAACATTTGTTAGTAGTATGATAAATTAAGATATCAAATTTCAGAAATGGATTTGTAAGGATTACCCGCATGCTGTACATTTAAGCATTTACATAATATTCTTTATACTTGAGTGTATTTTTACTTACATATGCACTTTTGAGCACTCAACACAATGTATTCATATTGTACATATATATACAATCTAGTAGGTTATGGGGTCAGAATTTCCTATCCACTCAGATCTGTTGCATCTTCTGACACATTAAATTTATGTGCCAGTATGAATCTTCTATGAAAACTTATTTACTTTTAGCCTTTGAAATAATGTTAAATTTTAACCATTATCAATAATCATACAAGAGACATTGCTATGTAAACACCTTGGTACATTGATCTGCTTTCTTAATTATCAGAAATACATTCTGTTTGAATAGTAAGCCATTGCAAAAAAATTAAAAGAAAGGAAAAAGTAGGGAGGATGGGAGCCAGGGAGGAGTAAAGAAATCAGGGTTTGAAGCGTCTGGAGTTTAGATTCTTTAAGAAACACTACTTCAGCTTTTCCCTCCCACCTGTCATGGCCGACAATGAGAATCTCCCCTCATTCTGGCTTCTTATAACATGCTCACTTCAGTGATAACTGGCATTCACGTAGGAACCGATGACACAGGTCTGAAGTAGGTATGTTCGTGTTGGCCACTTGCCTTTCTGCTGTGTCGCATCAGGAAATCCTGTGCTGATTACGGAGCCTCTGTAAACCTGGTGACTGCCATCGTGCCGTTGGCAGTGACTTCTGCTGCATGGGCGCTTCCATGGTTTACGCAGCAGTTCAGGATGAAGGGACGTTTTCCACAAAAGCGCTCGCATACACTGCTGTTTCTAGTTTCGTTGCTCTCTCTTTCCTTTCATATTTAGTTGCTGTGTGGCTTTATTTCTTTCTGCCACCGACCGTTCTCTGTATTCACTCAGTGATCACATTTGCAGATATTTGCTAACTTTCCGTTTACATTTTGGCTACCTGTATCTGATTATTCAGGCTTCTTTCTCCCTTTAGTTTTTGGCCCCTGTTCATCGTAAAGTTGGAGCTAATCATTTTCTATCTAGACGCTTGTGAATTTTTACTTATTTATTTGTTTACTTAAGAATCAGGGAGGCCGGCGCTGCAGCTCACGTGGCTAATCCTCCGCTTGCAGCGCCAGCAGCCCGGGTTCTAGTCCAGACATGGTGCCGGATTCTGTCCCAGTTGCCCCTCTTCCAGTCCAGCTCTCTGCTGTGGCCCGGGAGTGCAGTGGAGGATGGCCCAGGTGCTTGGGCCCTGCACCCGCATGGGAGACCAAGAGGAAGCACCTGGCTCCTGGCTTCGGATCGGCGCAGCACGCAGGCCGGAGCAGCCACTTTAGGGGTGAACCAACAGAAAAAGGAAGACTTTTCTCTCTGTCTCTCTCTTTCTCTCTCTCACTGTCTAACTCTGCCTGTCAAAAAAATAAATAAAAATAAATAAATAAAATAAAATAAAAGAATCAGGGAGTGAGACAGAGAGAAAAAGAAACATTGATAGTGAGAGTCCCCATCTCAAATGCCCACAACAGTCAGGGATGGGCCATGCTGAACAGGCAGCCTGGAATGTGGGCAGCTAGACCCCAAGGACGGGGGCCATTGTTGTTGCCTTCCAGGGCTTTGATTAGCCGGAAGATGGAATCAGGAGCTGGGGGCACCTGTGGATCCCAGTCACTCATGTAAGGTGCCCATGTCGCTAGGCCAAACAGCCTTTACCAGTGCCAGTGTTTTTGTTTGTTTGTTTGTTTGTTAAATCTATCACAATTTACAAGAAATTTTAATTCACACTCTTTCAATCTTTCTAGTTTCATTATCTCTAAGAAAGTTATTTCTGGGGCCGGCGCTATGGCATAGTGGGTAGGGCCACTGCCTGCAGAGCCAGCATCCCATATGGGTGCTGGTTCAAGTCCCTACTGCTCTACTTCCAATACAGCTCTCTGCTATGGCCTGGGATAGTAGTAGAAGATGGCCCAAGTGTTGGGCTCCTGCACCCACATGGGAGACTTGGAAGAAGCTCCTGGCTCCTGGCTTCTGATCAGCGCAGCTCCAGCCATTGCGACCATCTGGGCAGTGAACCAGCTGATAGAAGATCTCTCTCTTTCTCTCTTTTCCTTTCTCTCCCCCCCCCCCCCCCCGCCTCTCCTTCTCTCTCTGTGTAACTCTGACTTTCAAATAAATAAATAAATCTTTAAAAAAGAAAAGCAAGTTATTTGAAGAATGCTGTCTACTTTTCTTCAGAAATGGGAGGGGCAAGAAGTATGTCTAGGATATCTGAGAAGACACTGCATTCGCACTTGTCATATTACTTTTCATTTGAAACCATTTCCATATTAACTTACCATTTTTATATTAAGTTACAGTAATTTAACAACTTGCATTCTCTAACAAGCATTTGTTTTTATGTTGCATGTGTAGCTATTCTTCTTCTTTTGGTTTTAGATTTGCAATGAAAGGCTCAACTGTCAGTGTGATCCTGGATTTGCACCTCCTAATTGTGAGAGACTTCCGCTTTCGCCAGGTGGAAGTACCGATGACGGGTTTTGGCTCCCGGCAAGTGAGTCTCTAGGTGATTCTGTTCCAACACTATTGTGCTTCTTTTTTAAAAAAATATTTATGTATTTGAAAGGTAGAGTTACAGAGAGGCAGGGGCAGAGAGAGAGAAAGAGAGAGAGAGAAAGAGAGTGAGTGAGCTCTTCCATCCACTGGTTCATTCCCCAGTTGGCCACCATGGCCAGAGCAGCACTGATCCAAAGCCAGGAGCCAGGAGCTTCCTCTGGGTCTTTCCATGCAGGTGCAGAGGCCCAAGTGGATGGAAGACCTCTCTCTCAGCCTCTTCTGTCTCTGTGTAACTCTGACTTCCAAATAAATAAATAAATAGATCTTTTAAAAAAAAAAAAAAAGATGGGATTTCATCCTTTCCTAAGGATGATGAATAGTATTCCACTATGTATATACAAGCCATTTTCTCTATCCATCCATCTGCTGATGGACACCGGGGTAGACTTCATATCTTGGCTAATTGCAAACAATGCTGTGATACATATGGATGTGCAGAAGTCTTATGAACTGACTTAATTTCCTCTGATACTTACCAAGTAGTGGGCATGCTGCAACCCACAGTAATCCTATTTTTGCTTTGTTGAGACATGGCCATGCAATGGAGATAGCAATTTACCTTCCCCAACTGTGAGTCAGGGCCCCTTTTTCCCACGCCCTCACCACCACTTGTTATCGTTTGCTTTTCTGACAATAGCCATCCAAAACTCAAGTGAAGTGGTATGTCACTCACCTTCTGATTTTTGTCTCCCTGGTGATTAAAAATGCAGACCATGTCTTCATGTGTCTATTGTACATTGGTTAGTTTTCTTTTGGGATATGTCTGTTAAGGCTGTTTGCTCGTTTTTTAATCACACTACCTGATTGTGTTCTGTTTTGTTTTGGCTTTTTTCAGTTCCTTACATATTTGGATATCATTTATGTGGTTGAAAAATACCTTTTTGGCATATAACTTATTGTTCATAATGTTCTGTCAGGATCATTTTGTGATGTAAAATAATGTCTCTTTCTTCATTTATCGTTTTATTTATTTGGGTCTCTGTTCTTTCATCTTAGTCTAAAGAATGACTTGCCCACTTTGTATCTTTGTCAGAAATTTAAGATATTGCTTTGCTGTTCTTTTGTATTTTTGTGTCTTTCTGTTCTGATCTTTGTAATTTCCTGCCTTCTATTAACTTTTTCTTTAGTTTTTTCTTGCTTTCCTATTTCCTTGATATAAATATAAATTGATTATTTGAGGCCACGCTTCCTTTCTGATACACGTGTTTATTGGCATAACTTCCCCCTGAGAACAGCTTTTGCTGCATCCCTTAAGTTTTAGTATGTTATGTTTTCATTATCATTGGTTTCAAGAAATGTGTTGTTTCCTCTGTTTTCATTGACTAGCTGATTCTTGGGGAGTAATTATGATTTCTATGTCTTGCATCAAGTTTTCAAGGTCCCTCCTGCTAATGATTTGTAGTTTTGTGCTGTTGTGCTTATAAAAGAGAGTTGGAATTATTTTTGTCTTCATAAATTTTTAAGACATGCTTCATGACCAAATAGAGAATCAATCCTGGCAATGTTCCTTGTGCCATAAGAAGTATTATGTTGCTGTCAGATAAAATGTTCTGTAATTCCTGTTAGGTCCAGTAGGGCAGACGTACAGCCTACACCCATTGTTTACTTGTTGATTTTCTGTTTTGGTGACCTATTCATTTTTGAAACCGGGATATTGAATTTCCCCATTTCTTACTGGCTGTGCTATCTACCTCTATCTATCTATCTACCTCTATCTATCTCTATCTAATATTGGGTATATATATTAAGTGCTGTGTAATGGTACATGCGTTTACTACCGTGAGCTGATCTCATGGAGCAAACGCTGTGTTCGTCTGTCTTGCACAGTTTTGACATACAGTCTAATCTGTGACATTGTGTAGTAGCTGCTCACACTGTCTTTTGGATTTACATTTGTTTGGAGGATCCTTTTGTAAGTTCCCTTGCTTTCAGCCTGTTGGCATCTACGCAGCTGAACAAAGTCACTGCTCAGCAAGTAGATTTTTGGGTCCTGGCTCCTTTATTCAGTCTACTTAACATTGATTCATTGAAGCTGTTTACATCCAGAATTATAGATAAGTAAGATGTAGAACTGTCATTTAAAAATGTTCTATTGTTTTGAGTATCTATTGCTTCTTCCAAGTGGCTATTACAATTTCACATATTTTCATGATAATGGTTACCTCTGTTTCAGACTGTAGGACCCTTTAAACATCTTCGGTTAAGCCAGTCTTGTGGTGTTTAATTTCTCCAAATTTTGCTTTCCTTGCAATATCTTGATTCCCCTTCACTTGCAAAAGATAACTTGTTCAGGTAAAGTAGTCTGGATTTGCGTTTGCTTTCTTGAATAACCATGGCTGTATCATTCTACTCCTTCCAGACCTCTGTAAGAGTTCTAAAAACCTGCTGTTAGGGACCAGCACAGTGGCATGGGCAGGTAAAGCTGCCACCTCACTGCCGTCATCCCACTTGGGCTGCTCAACTTCCGATCAAGCTATGGCCTGGGATAGCAGTGGAAGATGGCCCAGGTCCTTGGGCCCCTGCATCCATGTGATAGACCACGAAGAAGCTCCTGGCTCCTGGCTTCAGATCAGCCCAGCACTGGTTGTTGCAGCCACTTGGGGAGTGAACCAGTGGATAGACAACCTCTCTCTCTCTCTTTCTGCCTCTGTAACTCTGCCTTTCAAATAAATATTTTTAAAAAGATCCCTGCTGTTATTTTAAAGATGTTCTTTTCTGTTGAGGATTTAAAAATTTTTCCTGTGTCCTGAATTTTTGAGAGTTTCACATTAATGTGTTGTGGTGAAGACTTTTTCTCATCATATTTATTTGGGATCCTGTGAGCCTCCTGTGTTTCAGCAAATGTATCTTTTCCAGATTAGGGGAGTTTTCAGCTATTTGATTGAACAGATTCTTTGTGCCATCACTGCTCTCTCATCTTTCCGGGATTTCCACATCTCAAATATTTCTTCATTTAACCATGCCCAAGGTCACCTGTCTTCAGGTTGTCTTCATCTCTTTTATTTTGATTGTTTTTTTGTCTCACTGTGATGTTTCAAGTGACTTAGCTTGAATTTCAGATATTTTTCTCTTGCTTGATCATGTATCTTGTTAGAGGCTTTGACCTGATTCTGTTTTTCAGTTTGATTTATTGAGTTCTTCATTTCCAACATTTCTGATTAGTTTTTTTCAAGATCTCTATCTCTTTGATGAATTTGCCATTTATACCACATATTTTTCTTATGGTTTCCTTTTAAGTGTCTTTCTGTACTATCATCTATCTCCTCAAACATCCTTGTACTCTTTTGAATTCTGTATCAGGTATGCCATTGATATCTTTTTCTTTGGAATTCATTTGCAGAAAATTATTGGGTTTCTTCAGAGGCATTATGTTACTGTGCTATGTTCTGCTACTTGCGACCCTATCTCAAGATCTGCCTGTGTGGCAGATCAGTTCTTCTCTCTCTCTCTCTCTCTCTCTCTCTCTCTCTCTCTCTCTCTTTTATGGCAATCTGCTTTCTCTTGGACATGTGAGGTGACGTGTTAGTGTGGTAGTCTGTGTAGTGTCTGATTTCATTTGGATTCCACAGTCTAGTCTTTTCTATCATTTCTTTGGCTATATCCAGGGCCTGACATGACAACCAGGGAGACACACAGTTCCTAGCAGTCATGTGAGCGTGTCCCAGACTGCTGTGCACACGATGCTGAATGAGAGGGACGTCCACTGTGAGGACATTCTGGTAATGAAGGTGACAGCATTTGGAAAAGGATGGCTATTTCTTATGCAATGTGCAACAGCAGCCCCCAGCAGCCCCAATGCCAAGGTGGATAGCTATCATGCCCCTCCATTCCACGAGCAGGATGGGCACAGGAGCAGTTGACCTGGGCTGGGGAGAGGAATCCTAGCAGAGGGACAAACGCAGCTGCTTGTGGTGGTAAGTGGGATCACAGCACTCTCCTACTGCTACCTACTCTCAGTCTCCAGCAGTGTTAATGTAAAAGCAAACAGAGGTGGGCGAAACAACGGTCCTCACTCTCAGCGCCTGTTCTCCGTCCCTGGCCAAGACAGCTGAAAAGCAGTGGCCCAAGGGGAAGGGATGGGCAAGGTTGCAGTTCTGCCTCTGGGCAACCATCCTCATTCCACAGCAGAGGCCAGAGACAGTGACTCAGATGTATTTTTTTATTCTTTTTTTCTTTGTCTTAGTGAAAACTTACATTACATCTTTGGTTTTTCAGTGCCACTGTGATTTACCAAAGTGTGATTTTCTTTTTAGTTTAGTCTGCATGGATTTGCTTATAGTCTTAAATGAAGACTTGCAGATATTTTGGGATGAGCTTGAAAAAATTCTTAGATTTTGGTTTCTTTTTAAAATATTTATTTATTTATTTGAAAGGCAGTTACAGAGAATAGATTGTGTGTATGTGTGTGTGTGTGTGTGTGAGAGAGAGAGAGAGAGAGAGAGAGAGAGGAATCTTCCTTCCACTAGTTCACTCCTCAAATGGTCTCATCAGCAGTGGCTGGATAAAGCCAAATCCTGGAGCCAGGATCTTCAACCAGATCTTCCATGTGGCTGGCAAAGGCTCAAGCTCTTGGGCCAATTTCGGCTGCCTTCCCAGGCACATTGGCAGGGAGCTGGATGAGAAGCAGGGCACCGGATCCACACAGGTGCCTATCTGAGATTTTGGGATCACAGGCAGAGACTTACTCTTTGCACCACATTGCCTGCCCGTTTTTTATTCTTACTTTTTGTTAAACACATTACATTTCCAATAATTTGTATACAGTAGCATTCACTCTTTGGAATAGAATTCCACAGCTATTGAAACATGGATAGACTCACATTTCTAGCACAATGGTCCTGATGCAGAATAGATCTGTCACCCCAGTCATCCCCATCACTCTGCCAGTCCTTAACTCTGTGTTGTTGGAGAAGCCTTCCAACGAAAATTTGTCTTATACCTCACTCACGGAAAGATATTTGAGTTGTTGCTAGGTTTTCACCAGAGTGAATAAGCCTACTATAAACATGCACACAGGCCTTAGCATATTTATGTTTTGTGGATAAATACCCAAGAAGGAGAGTGCTGTCTCATTTTGAATTGTGTAAGAAAAAGCTAAACTTTTTTCAAAGTGCCTGTGTGTTACCTTTGTTTTGTTATGGGCAGTGACTTTGCAGTCAGTCCATACATCCATCATCACACAATATTGTCAGTTTTGGTTTTGTTGGGCTTGGGGTTTGCTTTGCAAAGCTTTAGATGCCCAGTGATATCCTATATTAGGGCTTTTATTTTAACCTTTTATTTCAAAGTAATTATAGATTCACAAAGTGTTACAAAGGCCCATAGACAGAAATTCTATGCAATCTTCACCCAACCTCTACCAATGGCAAAATGTTGCAAGTCTGTCCTGTAATATCCCATCTGGGAAAGAGATACTGAGAAAATACATAGACCTTAATCAGATTTCACCACTATGTATGCACTCATCTGTGTGCGTGTGTCTGTGTGTGTGCATGGGTGTACGTGTTCTGTGCAATTTTGTCATGTTCAGACTCATGTCACCACCACCGCAATCATGATATTCAACTGTGCTCCACGGCTGCCTACCATTACCACTTTGTAAATACACTGCTCATTTTTCCTCATTGCTAACTCCTGGCAACCCCTAAATTCCTCTTCATTTCTTCAGTTGTGTGATCTCATGAATCTTATATAAATAGAATTATAGAGTTTTTCTGTAAGCTGAGCTCCCACAGACAGCAGAATTTCTGTCACCTACATATAAGTCATTACATTATCAGCATTCATTCATTTTTGTTTTGCATAAGTTCATTGTGATTTATTAACTGTTCACACTGTGAAGGACATTTGGATGGCTATCAGTTTTTATCTATTATGATTAAGTCTGGGATGACTATTCATATAGAAACATATTTTAATTCTTTATGATGTGTGGCCATAACTAAAATTGCTAGGTCATATTTTTAAGCTGATTATTGTTTTAAAAGCAATGGTCAGTTTCTAGTGTCTGTACCATTTGACACTGGCACCCATAATATATGTATGGTCCATTTTTTTTTTTTTTTGCATTTTTACTACCAATCCATGGTACAACTTTTATGCATTTTCTTTTCTCCTTCTTCTTTTTTATAAATTTATTCATTCTGATAGCTGTGTATTGATATCTCACTGCAGTTATAGTGTTCATTTTCCTGTGGATAATATTATTGTTAAGCATTTTTACAGTGTGTATTTGGCTGTAAGAGCACCTTAGTGCTCTTATGTGCTCAGATCTTATGTTACTTCCTAATTGAGTTGATGACATTTGTGTTTCTTTAATGTTGAGTTTTGAGAGATTTCCTGTAGTACATAACTTTGTTGGATGTGTCATTTGTACATATTTTGTCCAAGTCTGTGACCAAGAGTATTTGTTTTTAATTTGAACTTTCCACTTTATTTCCGTATCCGATACTGCTTTGCGTTCAAGTTTATGTACTCTTTGTCCTAGCAGTTGAAGATTTTCTGCTGTTATACTGAAAGTGGTAGGTTTATGTCTTGCATTTAAGTCCATAACACACTAGCAATTAATTTTTATAAGAAATGGGAACTCTTAGTATTGAGTATTTTTTTCTTTTTAATTTCTAACTGTTATTGATACAATGAGAACAGATTTCATTTATCCCATAGGTACAATTCTAAGAAGACAACCATGCTTCCCACCCTCGCCGTCTCCCAACCTCCTTTCCCTCTTTCCTTTCTTTCTTTTTCTTTAATTTTTGTGAAAACTTTAGTTCAGCCCACTCTATATTCATAGGATTAATGCACCACTAGCCATGATATTAACAAGCGAAAGCAGAAAGATCACAGTTCCACAAGAGTGTAAACAAGGATTAAAAACAATTTCTAGGGGACAAAGAATGGTCTTTTGACAAAATTTGTGGAGACGACTGGGTATCCACAGGCAAAAGAAAGAAGATGGATCTCTACAGCACACCATTCTCAAAAAGTAACTGAAAATGGATCGAACTTCAGTATCTAAAGCTCTAAAAATTGTTAGAAGAACACCATTTTGTGGACTGAGCTTAGGTCATGTATAGAAGAGGCTAAGACAGGGGTGAGATAAGAAAACAGTAGATGAATTCAACTTTAACAAAATTAGTAACTTTTGCAGTGCAAATGTTACAAATCAAGAAGTGAAAGGCAAATTACAACAAGGGAGAAAATATTTGCAAATAGGATGTCCAATGTGGGAGCTGGATCCAGCACATATTAAAAAAATTTTTCTAAGTAAATAATCAAAAGTCAACTCAATTAAAAATGGAAAGTAGTGGGTCAGACCTATGTTCCAGCACCTGGAACACTCATGTCTGCACAATCCTGCTTTCACCCCCAATTGAAGCTTCCTAGCAATGCAGACCCTGGGAGGCAGCAGGTGATAGGTCATCTAGTTGGGTCTCTACTACCCATATGGAAAACCTGGTTGCATTCCTGATTGCCAGCTTTGGACTGGCCTAGTCCCAACCATTTCAGGTATCTGGGGAGTAAACTGCAGATGAGATTCTCTCCCTGCCCTTGCTCTCTGCTTTTAAAATAAATAAATTTTCTTTTAAAAGAAAATAATGGGAAGAGATTTAAATAATCACATCTTCACAGAAGATGGACATATGGCCAGTAATCCCATGAAATGTGTTCAATGTCCTGGACAAATTTAAATAAAACCACAGTGAAGCACCTTTTCACACCTCCTGGGATGAGTACAACGAAATGCAGGCAATTTGTGGCAATGAGTTTGTGGAGAAACCTTGTTGGTGATCTTTTCCCAGCAGTGGCCAAACTCCAAGATCCCCATTAAATTATCCGCTAAGTATGAGTGGATGTCCAACAAGGCTCAGGTTGTCTCCTGTTGTGTTTACACGCCTTGCCTCTCTACTGAGCAGTCCTAGGATGTACACATGCACGCACACACATGCACATACACACGCACACACACATACACACTTCTGGGTTCCATGATCTACCAAGCAACTCTGTCTGCGTTGCTGTAACCTAAGGAGTCCAGCCATTTAAGTTGCGGTGACCACAGTCTTCTGCTTCCTCAGCTCAGTGGGAAAGTCGTGAGCTGTGCTTGGTCTGTGCTGAGATTCTTTTTGTACTGAGGTTGGCAACTCATCCTAGGTAAATTACATTAGAGTCAGCCTCACGTGTTCTCCGTCCTTCCTTCTGAAATGGTAGTTTTCACTTTCCTGTGAATTGTAGAAATCACTTCTCTCATGTTTTTACCCTGAGTTATATTTTCTTTTCTTTTCAAATTGCTAAAATTTGATTTATTTTTCTTTTCTGTTTTCTTTTTAAATGTGTATCAATGTAAAGAAAGCAGATTATCTGAATTTCATAGGTACAATTCTAGGGTAAGCATTGTAAGAGGACACAGGTGGCATCATTTAACGCAAGCATTTCATCGTGACTAGAACTGGAAGTATAGTCTTTCTGCCCTTGAATAATGGAATTTCCCAATCAGTTAAAAAAAATTTAAGTCCATTTCAAAAGATTTATTTATTTATTTGAAAGGCACAGTTGCAGAGACAGGTAGAAACTGAGAGAAACCTTCCATCCACTGGTTCACTCCTCAAAAGGCCACAACAGCCAGGACTGGGCCAGTCCAAAACTAAGAGTCTAGAACTTCGTCCAGGTCTGGGACATGGATGCAGCTGCTCAAGTACTTGGGTAATCTTCTCCTGCTTTCCCAGCTGCATTAGCAGGGAACTGGACGAGAGGTGGAGCATTGCTGACATGAACTGGCACCCACATGGGAAGACTGCATCACGGGTGGCATCTTAACCACTGAGCCAGCTCCATGGTCAAATTTTTGAAATCTATTGTATTTTTGGTGAAGAGGTTCTCAAAAAGTGTTGACCTCTTCAAGTGGGTGAGGCAGTTTTTAAACCTTTGTTCAGGACCAGTGCTGTGGCGTAAGTGGGTTAAGCAGCTGCCTGTGATGGCGGCATCCCACATGGGCATGGGCTCTGACCCAGCTCCCTGCTCTTACAACTGGGAAAGCAGCAGAGGATGGGCCAAGTACCTGGGTCCCTGCAACTCATGTGAGAGACCAGAGTGGTACTCTGGGCTGCTGACCTCAGCTTGGCCCAGCCCAGGTTTTTGTGGCCATTTGCAAGAACCAGCAGATGAAAGCTCTCTCTCTCTCTCTCTCTCTCTCTCTCAGCATTCTGCCTTTCAAATAAATCTCAAAAAAATGCTCTTTATTTAAATTTAAAAACTGTTTTAGGCAATATTAATGTGTTCAAAGTAGCAGGGTACGGAAGAGGAATGATAGAATAAAAGAGACTGTAATATTTTATCACATAAGTAAAGAACAGATGCTACATACTGCTACTGACCGTGTATTCTCAGCAACGTGTGCATGCATTGACGTGTAATGCAATTTGGGCTACTGTCACAGAAAAAGCTTTTAAATTAAAAAAAAAATCATTCTTAGGGTGTAATACTTGAACCCCAAATTTTTTTAAATCCAAATTATTGTTGTACTTTGAATGCATTTTCCTGAAGGTGATGGATACATTCATGTTTACAGGTAAAAACCTGCCCTGGACTCTAACACGACAAAGTGCTCCTAAAAAAAATGGCCTTTTGATCAGTCTCTATGTTTTTCTACCTCTCCTCATGATGACTGGTGTCGTTGCTTTAAAATGGAATAAAATGAAGGAATTTTTGCTCAGAACAAACACTTTAAGTGAAGGGTAGGTAAACATTTTTATGTTTAATTTTAAAACATATTATGGGAAGAATGGAAACATAATTAAGGATCTCACATATAGGGATTCCAGGAGGTGTAGGGTGAATTTTTAGAAGAACTAAATAAGAAAGTCCCAGACTTCAGGCACTTGGGTATCCCTCATGTTCACAGGAGCAATTGTGCCAGCTCAGGAAATCCTCGGGGCCTTTGCAGGAGCAGCTACATTGGCTGAAATTGTTTTAGGAAGTTCTGTTGGCTTCCCTGGCAACACCACTGCCACTGCCCTGACACCCACCTGTGCTCGGGAGGTGAACACACAGTCAGGGAAGCAAATGCTGTGATCAGAACACGTGGATGGTAGACGGTAGGAAAAATAGGAAAAGGCACGGACTGAGGGAGGAAAAAGCATGATAACCTCCATTTTGTTAACAATCAATGCTGTTCATAGATTTAAAATTAAAATTAAGGTACTGCTCAGCTCTTTCTTTTTTTTTTTTTTTGAAGATTTATTTATGTACTTGAAAGAGTTACAGAAAGAGATAGGGGGAGACACACACTGAGAGACAGAGAGAGAGAGAGAGAATATTCCATCTACTGGTCCCTCCCCAGATGGCTGCAATGGCCAAACCTGAACTAGGCCCTAGCCAGGAGCCAGGAGCCAGGAGCTTCGTGCAAGTTTCCCACGTGGTGCACAGCTGTTTCCTTCACCATCACACCAATGCTAATCACAGTTTGTCCAGGGAATACTTAGGGAAATAAGGATGCAGAAATAAAGACAAAGAAGTGGGCCTCACTCCATGCACAAGAAAAATGGCTTTCTGTTTCCCATAAATGCTGAGGGAGACAAAATCGTAATTAACATTTCCATCAACAGCTCGATTCATAAAATTAGTTATTAAAAAGCTGGCGGCACGTAATTCAGGTTAATGTCTGTATTATTTATAAAGATGTTTATATAATCAAATCAGTTTTGATGGACTTAATTGAAAAGCTGGGATAAGTCTTTCTGATGTTCTTATTTAAGACATCTTGGAGGGCTGGTGCTTTGGTGCAGCAGATTAAAGCCCTGATCTGCAGCACCTGCATCCCATACGGGTGCCAGTTCAAGTCCTGCCTGCTCCACTTCCGATCCAGCTCTCTGCTACGGCCTGGGAAAATAGTAGAAGATGGCCCAAGTCCTTGGGGCCCTGCACTCACGTGGGAGAACTGGAAGAAGCTCCTGGCTCCTGGCTTACAGATCAGCACAGCTCCGGCCTTGTGGCCATTTGTGGAGTGAACCAGAGGATGAAGACCTCTCTCTGTCTCTCCCTCTTACTCTCTGTAACTCTACCTCTCAAATAAATACATAAAGTCTTTTTAAAAAAATCCATCCAAAACTCTGGCTGAATTTAGATGCCTTTTACACAGCTGTTCACTTTTGTCCCTAGAGAATATGTACTGAGAGACATTGGTTGTGGGTAGAATATCGGTATTTTCACTGACAACTAGTCTAAAATGTTTGGCATAGATGTACTGGGTCAAGTGCACGCAGAGCACTCATAGTTCAGGGAATGGACAGATCTGGGAAGAGATGATTTCAATCCTAAAGACCTAAAGACTGATTTGTCATTTGTAACAAATGATCCCTTATTATGGTATTTCTTCAACAAGTCTGATTCCCTTCAAGCATCTGTTCTTGGTTATCAAAGATGTCTTTTTTTTTTTTAAGATTGCTTTTATTTATTTAAGACAGAGTTACAGAAAGAGGTAGAGCCAGAGAAAGAGAGATGTCTTTTTTAAATATTTGTTTATTTATTTGAAATGCAGAGTTGGGGGATGGTGGGACCGGAGACACATCTTCCATCCCCTGGTTCACTCCCCAGATGACTGCAAAGGCCAGGGCTGGGCCAGGCTAAAGCCAGGACTCTGGAACTCCAGGTCTCCCTGTGGGTGCAGGGGGCCAAGTACTTTGGCCGGCTTCAGCGATTGTCACAGCAGATTAGCAGGGAGCTGGACCAAAAATGGAGAAGCCTCGGCAGGGATGGACCCTCACAGAGGTTGTCAGTGTCACAGAGAGAGGCTTAGCCTACTGTGCCACAGGGCCAGCCCAGGAGGGGTTTGTGAGTACTAGTAAGGGGTTCAAACCTGTTCTCGTCATCTGTGGCCAAGGAGTTGATGTCATGTAGTAGTGATCTGAAAGCCATGACCCTCGGTTTCAACATTAGCTGTGGTGTACAGTGGTCTTGCAAATCAGACATGCAGGTTGTCTAAATACCACAAATGTGACTAAATGTAGCTGGAAGATTTAGCTGCCAGCTTAAGGATCTCATTAGCGAAAGTGAATTGTTAGTCTAAATGTCTACAGATCCCCAGATCTTTAGATCCCCAGATCCCCAGATTATTAGATAGGTGGTAATTTAAGAATTTTTAGGTATACATAGAGATTATCTTTTTTACTTGGGAATTAGGCTAGAAATGATAATATTTCAGGTCCAGCACGGTAGCATTGAGATTAAGCCATTGTCTGCAATGGCAACATCCCATATGGCCACTGGTTCAAGTCCCAGCTACTCCATTTTCAATTCAGCTCTCTGCTATAGCCTGGGAAAGCAGCAGAGGATGGTCCAAGTGTTTGGGCCACTGCACCCGTGTGGGAGACCCGGAAAAGCTTTTGGCTCCTGACTTCAGATTGGCCCAGCTCTGGCCATTGAAGATATTTTGAGAGTGAACCAGAGGACGGAAGATGTCTCTTTCTGTCTCTCCCTGAGACCGTCTCTGTAACTCTGTCTCTCCAATAAATAAATAAATTTTAAAAAACAAGGAAATGATAATATTTAATCCTGTTTTTCAGGTAGGCAAGAAAGAGAGCTTGTTAACCAGGATTGATTTTAGTGAATTTTTCCTCCAAACGCTTAAAATCTTTCAACGTTAGGCCAACCTGAGAAAAAAGACAAACAGTAGAAATATTGATACATATTCACTGATGGACAAATGCAAATTAGCTGTGTTTCCTTTTCTGTAACTCTAAGAAACAAACATTGCTCTCTTTTATGCAGATCAACATCAGAAGAGAGCGTTCACAGCACCAACAGCATCGTGGAGCCCTACAGCTAAAGGTGAACTGAGGGCATCGGGTCACTGACTGTGTAAACCAGCAAAGCCTCTGAGCCTCACCCACACTTCCGCTTAAGAAAATCATTACTCTTGGCAAATCCTCATTTGCTAATTCCCTGTGATAAACCAAAGACCACAGTAAAGCGTGAGGTGTTACTTATGTGTTGTTGGTTTGGGATATTGAATGCTAACTCATGTCACCCTGGCGTGTATTAAGCAACAACTTTATAAAAAAAAAAAAAAAAGTGAGCGAGCCTAAAGACATTTTAAATATTCTCAAAATATCTATAACATACGTGTCCCTGCTCCTTCAGGTCAGGTCCTAATTAGTAAATTGACATAGACTGTCTCCCAGTGTTTGTATTTCTTCCTCACTACGGCTCCATTGCTATGGTTACCCGTGTTCTGGAAATGAGGAAATGGGCAAAAGGAATTTCAATAACTGCTCAAGTGCACAGAGTTTTGGGGAGACTTGGAATTTAAGGCAATCGGACTCCAGAGTTTAAGCTCAAGGCCAGTTTTGGCACACAGCTAAAACTATGACAGAGGAGGAGGGCTTGGGTCCACATTGCGCGAGGACCTCTTAGATGCCAGGCGCAGTCTAAATCACCCTCCCTCCAGATTGTAAGGGTCGCAGAACATCTACCGCCAAGGAGACTCCAAGAGACACTCTCATGCGATCAGCAAAGGGTTTATTTTCTCCAGCACGCTGGGGCTGTCTGAACACTCAGGAACAGAGCAGCCCCAAGTGAAAGAAGGCTAGGGTTTTTATACAGTGCAACAAACAAACGGGAGGGGGTGAGTTTATACAAAGATCACTACGTTACAGGAACTTATTGTAGCTCTTTCCAGACTCCTGCAAGCGGTATCACATGAGACAGTTACACAAAGCAGTTTTACAAGGCCATTCCTCAAGCGGATGCGGACAGTATCACAGGCACGTGGGGACACATGTTTCAACAGAGATAATTCGGTTCCTTATCACCGTGGCTTCACTTGGATTATTGCAGTTTTAGTTTTATGGCTTTACAATCGGACTCCAGAGTTTAAGCTCAAGGCCAGTTTTGGCACACAGCTAAAACTATGACAGAGGAGGAGGGCTTGGGTCTACACTGAGCGAGGACCTCTTAGATGCCAGGCGCAGGCTAAATCACCCTCCCTCCAGATCATAGAATGGAAATCAAACCAGCACCCACATGTATTCCAGAGCTGTAATTTACATACGTAAGAATATATTGGTACTTGATGTGTTAGTTCTATCGCTGGGAATAATGGGAAGAAGTCTAACTTTGCACCAAGAGTGCGTGATCAGGCGTTCCCCCAGCTACTCACCTGCCATTGCCCTGTCTGCCTCCGACTGACAGTCGTGTCAGTGGGGATCTGCTTCCTCCTCTGTCCCTGAGCACAGGGGGCTAGAGAGCAGAAGGCCCCGTGGTCCTTACTTTGAATTCCAAACGTCCCATCCACAATCCCAAGGCTATCTCTGTGGAAGTGCAGCATCCAGTCACCCAGACTCCTTCCAAGACCAAGACAGAGCTGTCAAACCCCAGAGGCAGAGCAAATCCGTCTTACACAGGCACCTGGCTGGCAGAAGCACCCATGCGTATATCTAGGCCCCCTACATAGGAGCCTACATGTTTAATGAGCACCAGCAAATACCAGTTTACCTGCAGCCATGTTAGCAAGAGGACTGTGGTTGTGAGAGGTCAGAGAGGGAAGCTGGGGTGGGATCGTGGAGGTCTTGAAGGCCCTCTGACGTTTTACTGTGAGTGAGAGGAAGGACTCACTGGGGGAACAGATTCCAGTACCTGCCTTACACATTACAAGGACTTTCCTCTACAGAAAAAAGACCAGTCAGCTTAGTGGGAACCCTTTCCTATTCCCCTATCTTATCACATACTGACATCTTTCTTTTTGTAAAAAAAAAAGATTTTATTTATTTATTTGAGAAGCAAAGTTACAGACAGAGAGAGACAGAGAGAGGTCTTCCATCCTCAGGTTCACTCCGTAAAATTGCTGCAACAGCTGGAGCTGGGCTGATCTGAAGCCAGGAGCCAGGAGCTTCTTCTGGGTCTCCCATGCAGGTGTAGAGGCCCAGGTACTTGGGAGAACTTCCACTGATTTCCTAGGCCATAGCAGGGAGTTGGATCAGAAGAGGAGCAACCAGGACACGAACTGGCACCCATTTGGGAATGCTGGTCCTGCAGGCAGAAGCTTAGCCTACTATGCACAGTGCTGGGCCCAACTTATATTTTTCTTTTCCTCTGTTTCCTAATGGGTGATCTTTGTAAACGAAGTTCCTAAGGGTCAGTTTATAGTGTTTCCTTTTCATGTGGTTATTGCAAACCATCCATGAAAAAGAAGCTGTGCCTTACAAAAGTGCTTTACAAATCTCACAAGCACCAGTTTCAGCATGAGCAGAGGGTGTGTGTGTGTGTGTGTGTGTGCGTGTGGTTGCTGTTTTGTCTTGTTTTGTACTAATTAGCTGCTACACCTGTAGTTGACTAAGACAGCTCTGAACTCTGAAGAGCAAGCATCTCTCTGTTTCTGTATTTCGCTCACAGCCACTAAGCAAGAGCATCAGAAGCATCAGCTGGAGAAAGGGTATGACCCAGACGCTCATGGCTCACTGCCTGGACTCAAGAAACAAACTTTCTGTTGTGGCCTCAAGTATTTGATTTCAGCAACACAAATAAACCCTGTGCCTGAAAGTGAGCAGGCTGCTGTCTGTGGTTCTGGTGCCGGTCATGGACCTTCACCGGGAAGTAAGCAGCTTTGCCCTAGAAGCTACTGCAGTCCCAATGGGAAACAAGCGCCTTGTCCACTGCTGCCCGCCCCAGGTGCCCTTGGCCATGGTGACTCCTGCGCCTCCCCAACAGCTCTCCCAGGCTGTGGAGCATGCAGTGGGAGCATCACTGGGTCGCGGCATCTCCAGAGCCCCAGATGGTCCTGCCATCTGCTGTATCTACAGGATGGCCCTAGGTGGGTCCTTGCTCACAGATCTCTGTTCCGTCTCCAGGTAGTGCTTCCTGGGCCCCATGTAAACTGAGACCCGAGGTACTCGCTTGTCCTTTGGGGACCCCACACTTGCTACTCTGTCTTCACTGAGCTTCGCTTCGCTGGGTAGGCTTTCCTTGTTGCAGTCTCCCTTTCCCACCCTCTCCTGCTGGGTACCACAGGTACCACAGGTACCACAGGTCCAGCCAGGACCTGCAGGGTCTCTGTGCAAAGGCAGAGAGTCTCCTGGGAGAGAGGCGGGAGGACCGCATTGCCGAGGCTCATCTGTCCTTTCCAAAAGTCCAGCAGCTGATGGTGGATGAGAAAAAGCGGCACATCCATTCCAAGCAACAGCTTCCGCCATCCCTCGGGGTCAGGCCTTGCTATGGCACGGCTGAGACTTGAAACCACTGTGCCAAGTGAATAAAGCCAGGCACCCAGACCATGTGCACCATCCATTGGTGTGAAACGGGCAAACAGGGCCACTCTGGACAGAACACTGGGTTTAGGAGTTGTTGAGGGCCGGGATTGTAGATGGACAGTGTGTAGAGCAGATTGGAGAGGGGTTTATGGAGAAAGGGCGCAGTGTTTGTTTTCTGAGGTGAAAAAGCTAAACGGAGTGGTGGCTGCACACATCTGTCTGAACTAAAAATCTGCTTTAAATTATCCCTTTAATTTTTATTGTTTGAGAGGCAAAAAGACAGGGCAACCTCCCATCTGCCAGTTTGCTCCCCACATGCCCCTGGACTTGGGAGCACCGTCAGGAGAGGAACTACGCTGCAACAGGTGATGCAGGGGCTGGAAGTGGTGACTTTGCTGCCAGGCCACACGTGTACACCGGTGAAACGTGAGGTAACAGATTTACATCTAAATTATTTGTTTGAAATACAAACAAAAAGCACTAGTTGGGATGGCTGTACCACAACTGACCCTCATACACACCACCACTACCTTATCTGGGCCGAGTGCGCACTGGCCTGCCCAGTTTAAATCATGTGGGAGGTGTCCGCTCCCCTGTGTACCAATACCTGGCAGGTTCCACCTTGCACAGGCCATGCCTGCGGCAGAATGGTAGACGGGTGGGCCCCAGGGTGACTGGGGGTGGGACAACATTGGTCTGAATGTTGGGGGGGCCCTTAGGGACTCTGTCCACAGTGGTGTCAGTGGGGCCCTCCTTGTCTTACTGTCCCAGCTCTGCAGCTTCTCAGCGGGAGGTTAGAGTAACTGCTGACACAGCAGGTGGCCTGCATTTGCAAGCTGTTGTCTCTCTCTCTCTCTCTCTCTCTCTCTCTCTCTCTCTCTCTCTCTGGTGGTGCTGTAACCAAGCTACACAGATGCAAAGGAGTGCTTTGTGAATGCCTCACCAAGGTCCAACCCTATAGTCTGATTTCCCCTCAAGTACAAAGGGAATGGCATCAGGAGTCCCAGGCAGGAAATTGCTACTAATAACAGTTACAACTGCTGGCCCATCACAGCAGTCAAGTCTTCCAGGGAACACAAAGGCTTTCCAAGCCCCACCCTGGAGAGGGAAAGCTCCCCTGTGGGCCCCTAATTCACTCCGGAGGAGTCTCCACAGTTCACACCTTTTTAGGACAAATCAGTGGTGCACAGACGCCTTTGCCCTGTCTGCCGGTTCCACTCCCTGCCCCGTGGAGTCCACAGAGCTACCGGGGTTCCGCAGCCCCCCTGCACCCAGGTCCCGGGGCGCAGCGCGCTGTCCTCCCGGGTGGCCCAGCGCCTGCCCGCGAGCCAAGGGCGGGCCCAACGGTCCTGGTCCTGGGCTGAGCTCCCTGCGCCCTGGCCCAGCCATGTTCCTTCTCTTGGCGCTGCTCGCCGGGCTTGGAGAGCTGCGCGCCTGCCTGGGTAGGTCCTCGGGCCCTCCCTTGCCTTCTCCTAGGCTGCGTACAGGGCTGGGTTCCGCCGCCCACGGCCTTCTCTGCGTCCCCTGCTGGGGTCTCCTCTCTGTCACCCCGCGCCCCAAGCGGCCGAGACGGAGGAAGGGCGCACGGAGGCATCTGCTCTGGGCACTGGCGCTCGGCCAGGGCGGCCCCACTCTGCGAGGAGACGTGCGGGTGGGGAGTGGCCCTCAGGGCCCCTGAGCTGCACCCGCAGATTTCGGGCTGGTTGGATGTGTTGTTTGCGAGGGGCCCCTGGACACCCAGGGCCAGCTGTGCGTGGACAGGAGCGCGGGGCCACTGTGGACGCCTCACGGGGGCGACGCCTGATTCGGAAACGCCGGGAGACCCCGCAGCAAGCCCTGTTCTTCCTGCAGATGCGGGGGGCGTCTTCCTGCGCGTCACGGTTCCGCGGCGGCTGAGGCCTGCGCAGAGTGCTGCCCCCGGGAGGACGGTGAGTGTGGAGACCGTGCTGTGGGCGTGGGGAACGCGGAGGAAATGCGGACGCCCCGCGTGGACAGGCGGGCGCCGCGGTCTGTGGGCTCCGGCCAAGCGCGCAGTTGTCGCGGCGCCGCCTCCGCGGCCCTCTCAGGCCCCTCCTTACACACTGCTCCCTCATCATGCTGAGTCCTCCACGCCTGGGAGCCTCACGGGGAGTGAGCAGGACACGCGCCTGTGCGCGTGGCGGAGTCCAGTCTGCACTCTCACAACCCGGTGCTGGCTCCCAGGAAAGGACAGCATGGCTGGACCTACGCAAAACTGTGGAGTTTGGAAGCATCGCAGTCTGTTGTAATATGCAAAGAACAAAAGAAAGAAAAAGGAAAACTAAAAAAGGCTGTATTTGCTCATTGTGCTAAAAAATAAAATGACACAAATAATGTAAATTAAATAAATTATAGGCCGGCGCCGCGGCTCACTAGGCTATCCTCCGCCTTGCGGCGCCGGCACACCGGGTTCTAGTCCCGGTCGGGGCACCGATCCTGTCCCGGTTGCCCCTCTTCCATGCCAGCTCTCTGCGTGGCCAGGGAGTGCAGTGGAGGATGGCCCAAGTGCTTGGGCCCTGCACCCCATGGGAGACCAGGAGAAGCACCTGGCTCCTGCCATCGGATCAGCGCGATGCGCAGGTCGCAGCGCGCCTACCGCGGCGGCCATTGGAGGGTGAACCAACGGCAAAAGGAAGACCTTTCTCTCTGTCTCTCTCTCTCTCACTATCCACTCTGCCTGTAAAAAAAAATAAATAAATAAATAAATAAATTATAAATATGTAAGTATGTTAAATATAATGTATATATTAATATGCATTAAATAGTGTATATTAAACATTATACATTACAAATATATATCTTACATTACATATATTTATACATTAAAGTAATGTAAATTAAATATACTAAATACAAAATAAAATTTGTGAATATTAACTGGTAAGTATACAAAAAACGATTACATTGGAGGCAATTGATCTTGAATATTTTCTTGAATACAATACTTAGCACAATTAAAATTTTTCATATTGCAAACTTAAAGTAACAATACTTGAGTTTAGATTTCCATGTGGTTAAAATGATAAGGTGTGGGGCCAGTAGGTTAATCCTCTGCCTGTGGCACCGCCATCCCTTATGGCTGCCGGTTCTACTCCCAGCTGCTCCACTTCCGATCCAGCTCTCTTGTGGCCTGGGATAGCAGTAGAAGATGGCCCAAGTCCTAGGGCCCCTGCACCTTCTTGGGTGACCCGGAGGAAGCTCCTGGCTCCTGGCTTCGGATCGATGCAGCTCTGGTTGCTGTGGCCAACTGGAGAGTAAACCAGCGGAAGGAAGACCTCTCTCTCTCTCTCTCTCTCCCTCCCTCTCACTGTCTGTAACTCTACCTCTCAAATAAATAAATAAAATCTTTAAAAAAATAAAATGATGAGATGAATATGTTATCCCTACATTTTTTTTTCATATTGAAAGAGCAATTTCGAAAATAACAGTAAGGAAAAATTAAAAACCCATTAACAGTTTGGCATACAATATTAGAATCTACCATGAACAATATTGGAACTTACCTACTTAACAATGACAGTAAAATAAATAAAATATATGTGGAATTGTGTTGCAAAATTACAATGAGATCAATAATTTCCTTCCAGAGGTGCTGTAAAGTATTTTCATACTCACACTAAGTCTCTTAATTAGGATGTAGCTATGTGGGTGGCTATGGCTATTTATGCATATGTATAATATGTTGATAAAAATGTATTTTATGTATTTACTGATTCATATACATGTACATTTTTTCCAGAAAGGAAATTAGAAAATGTTAGAGACATAAAAATCTGTGTCAGCACATAGATTCTGAATTTTAATGTTAATTACAATTCCACCGCAAGAAGCTGTTTTCTGTGGAAAAAGTCTATGTCGAACAGTTATTTTCTTCCACTCTCTTACCTGGTCAGGGGGAGCCTGTCTGCCGCGCTGCAGCCAGCGCCATTCCGAGACCAAAGACTTCGCGGGGGCGGAGGAGGAGGCCGACGGCGAGGGAAGGGATGGACGGCGGAGACGCCAGAGCCGCAGCTGGGGCGCGGCGGCCACGGGGCTGCGGAGGCACTGCTGCCCGGATAGAACCACGTTTATTTTTTCAGCTGTACCTTTTACCATTATTCACTGTCCTCCTCCCTCGAGTTGCATGAAGCTGAAAATGGTTGCGATTTATTTTTTCAAGAGATCATGTTTTGTTTTGTTTTGTTTTGTTTTTTAAAGTATCTTTTGCAGCGTTTTGGACTCTGCTGTGAGCCCCTGATGGGTCCCAGAGAGCGCGGACTGGCCGGCCCGGCCCTCTTCTTTCTCTGTGCCCCAAAGGGTGTCGCTGTCGAACTTGATGGCCCAATGAAGCAAACCTGTCACTGCAGAGCTGCCCAGTCTCTGGTCACTGTGTGTGTGGTCCACAGGGCCCTGCTGCGCTCGGAGCCGGCGTGGTTCTGAGCTGGACGCGGGCGCGCCCCTTTCGCGCACCAGGCCACAGCGCTAGCCTGCGGGGTGTGGCTCTGCTCCTCCCACCCTAAGGAATTTTTTCCACCAAAATGAATGCTAATAAATCTTTAAAAACTTTTTTTAAATTAAAAAAAAAAAATGAATGATCACTTGAGCCTTCGCATTGCTTACTCCTTGTCAGGAGACATACAGCTAGAAGACTTCTGAATATTCACACTACAAAGAAACCTTGACTATACGAAGCAATGGATGCTTACTATCCTAATGTGATCTGATCATTAAAATGTACGCATGTATCAAAATATTACATTGTACCCCTTAAATAGGTACAATTACTGTTGGTCAATAAATTAAAAAATAATAAAATAAAATAAAAAATAAGAGACAGCAACATTGCAGGATGTGAAATACTGCTACTACAGAAAATATGAAGAGATAAGAACTTGTCTGTTATTTTGCTGTTATTTATGTGGCATTATTAACACTACTTTTACAATAAGAAAATACTTTCTGATGTCATATATTAGTGTAACTGATATAAAATGTAATTATCTAATGTATGCATTGCTGGAGACCAGTTCCAGCCAGTCCAGGAGCCCCAAAGTGTGAGAGGTGTCAGTGCTAGAAGAAATGAGACACTCACAGCAAGGCGCGTGGCATGGCTCTGGCTCTCGGGCACCAGACTTTATTTTTATATCATAAGTCACATAATGATGCTTTGTTCTCACAATAACAAGTCTGTTGTCCCTTTTTTTCTAATTACAATTTCTTTGATTTTCAAGGGCATATTCAGAGCATGGGTTACAATCACAGACAGGTGCGAGAAACGGACTGCCCACATAAGCCAAGGCCTGGAGTGCTGCTGAGCTATGCAGAAATTGGCCTCACAAGCTAGAACAGTACCTTCCTAATCTGATCTTTACTAGAAGGCCCAAGTTCAAAGCAGGAAAGCAGACCTTTTTAAATGTATCCCCTCTCTGCAGTTCTTTCTGTAATTCTTTAATTTCTTTACTGTACTTATTTAAGGTTCACTGAGATCTATTCCGCAGTTTTGACATCCTAACCATTGCTGTATTTGTAACACATATTGAATTAAAGCTTTAATAACATTTATCTTTGTTCTAGTGGGGAGTATATACCAAGGAGCCTGTTGCCTTTTAATTCTTTTCCACAAGCAGCTCAACAGTGCATAACGCATCACCGCTTCTCCTACACTAACATTCTGCTTGATTACAATTCTACAAAGCGATGGACATTTTGTGGATAATGAGACTCAGCGTTCTTCCCTAAAATTAGGAATACAGCAATCAGTAGCGGGACCCGCAGGAAGCTCCGGCTTTCTTAGGCAGAGTGTAGTTCCCAACGAACCGAAAACCACCAGGAGGACTGCAGCTGTCCTTCCCAGGCCTTGCTGAGACAGACCTGCTGTGTCCTTGTCAGCCAGCCAAAGTTGCCTTGGCCTCGCCAATGCATTTTGATGAGTTTGTACACACACACGCCATGACACCATCACCACAGTCACCATCCTGAACTAATTCCCTTCAAAAATGTCCTTGTGTTCTGTTCATGTTTTCTGTGGCAAGAACATGAAATGTATCAACACCATGTTCTCAACTTGCAGAGTACTAGAAATTGTTCGTGATGAATAACTGAAACTTTAGATCCCTTGAGCAACCATGTCCTCTTTCCCCATTCCCCAGCCCCTGGTAACGGCCATTCGATTCTCTTCTGCAAGTGTGGTCATTCAGAGACCTTATGTAAGTGTAATCCAGTGTGTGTTGTGTTCTGTAACTGGTTTACTTAGTTTAGCATTATGTCCTGTAGGTTCATCCTTGTTGTTTCAAATGCTAGAGTCTCCTTTCTTATCTAAGGCTAAATAATATGCCATTATATGTGACTATCACATTCTCTGTGTGCAAATTCACCCACCAGGAAAGTAGATTCTTCTCATCTCTTGGATATTGTGAGTACTGCGGCAATGAACGTGAGACTGCAGATGTTGCTTTGACAGAGAGATTTCAGGTCCGTAGGATATACCCAGTAGTGGATCGCTAGATGGCATGGGTAAGTCTATTTTTGGTTTTCCAGAATGGCTGTACTAATTTACACAGCCACACACAGTGCACAGAGCTCCCTCTTCTCCACACCCTCACCAGTATTTGCTATCTTTTGCCTTTGGGATGATAACTGACCTAACTGGAGTGAGATAAAAGCATAGTGTGTTTTCGATTTTCATTTTCCTGGTAATCAATAATGCTGAGCACTGTTTCATGTACCTTTTTGTCGTTTGTATGTCTTCCTTTGAGAAGTGTCTGTTTGGATTCACTTCTCATTTTTGGTCATAGTATGAGGCTTTATTGAGTTTGAGTTCTTATTTACTTTGAGGTTATTACTTTGAGGTTATTAACGCCTTGTAGATGTGTAGCTTGGAAATATTTTTCTTCACTCTGTTGTCTCTAATTTGTTGATGGTTCCTTTGCTGCACAGAAGATTTTTAGATTGATGAAATCCCATTCATGTATTTTTTTAAAAAAAAATATTTTTTTATGTTCTTTTGGAACCTTATCCAAAATCCTTGCACATCCCAATGTCCGAAAGTCTTTTCCCTAAGTTGTCTTCCCGAATTTTCAGTTTCAGGTCTTCTTCCATTAAGATCTTTATCTACTTTGTGTTGATTTTGGTTTTGGGGTCTAGAATCATTCTTCTTGTGGATATCCAACTTTTCCCTGTTTTTTGAAAGCCCTGTCACTTATCCAGTGTGTTTTCTTATCTCCTTTGTCAAAGATCAGTTGGCTGTTGGTGCTTGGGTTTACGTTAAGAGTCTGTATTCTGTTTCATTGATCTACATTTCTGTTTTTTAAACCAATAAAGGGCTGTTTTGATGAGTGTAGCTTTATTTTCTAGCTAGACTATTGTCTTCATTTTTTATTTGTTGAACTCTTTATTTAATGGAGCCAACAATTCTTTGACTATGATGTAAATTAAAGTGTTATCTCAAAAAATAATAAAATATTTTTTTAAATTACCGTAGTTTCATAGTATATTTTGAATGACAGGTAGTGTAATGCTTCCTGCATTATTCTTTTTGCTAAAAATGTCTTTGGCTATTCAGGGTCTTTTGTAGTTTCACACAAATTTCACTAGTGTGTTTTCTGGCTTTGTGAAAGGTATTCTGATAGGGCACACATGGAATCTGTAAATCACCATGGGCAGCATGGTCATCTTGGTCATCTAAATGATACAGATTCTCCCAATAAGTGGACATAAAAATTTTTTCATTGCTTTATGTCTTCAATTTCTTTCATCAATGATTTATAGTTTTCATTATAGAACTATTTTACCTCCCTGAGTAACTTTTTCCCGAGGTATTTATTTATTTGTTTTTGTTTTTAAAGGAATTTAACATTTATTTTGTAATATATAAATACAGTCCAAACGCCAAAAGAATAAACCAGTGATGTCAAAGATCGGTTCCACGTCAGGGAATGAAAAGTCAGACCTAAACCAAGATTAGCCCTGAAATCAGAAATCTGTTTTCCTCCCTGCAGAAGCTCCAAGCTATGATGCAGTAGTGTGATCCAGACATTTTCCTTCCTTCACTGCATAAGAATCTCAGTTTAGATCATCAGCTTGTTCAGCCACTGCTGACCTCAACCGCTGGAGGAGCAGGCTTGCTTGATCACATCCACCATCCATATGAATCATTGTTGAAAAGGATTAGCATTTTTGCTCACCCTCTTCATGAAATAGCTGGGAAAAATACATAACAAAAATTTTAAATGGTTCTACATTTCACATGAATGCTCAGAAAAATATTTGTGTAATATATGCTTAATGTTTAATACAGCTCTAGCTTCATCATGGTGGAGTCTGTGGTTTCCTATATGGCAGATCATGTCATCTACATCCCTTCTTCACAGTAGGGATCCCTTTACTTATGTCTCTCACCTAAATACTTTAGCAAATACTGTGCTGAACACAAGTTGAATGTGGGCTTCTTGCTTTGCTCCAGATCTTCAAGACTCAACTTTTCTATATGCAGTTTCATGCTAGCTGCTTACATCTATCTGTCTATCTATCTGTCTATCTGTCTGTCTATCTGCATGTCTTTTATTAGGTGGAGATATGTTCCTTCTATACGTGATGTGTTCACAGTTTCGAACACAAGAGGATGTTGATTTTATCAAATGCTTTTTGTGCCCCTATTAAGACGATCATATGATTTAGTCCTTGGTTCTCTCAATGTGGTGAAATCACATTTATTGGTTAGCAACTGCCAAGACATTCTTGCTTCCATGAGATGAATTCCACTTGATCAGAGTGGAAAATCTTTTTAATATACTTGGGTTAGTTTTGGTGGGATTCTGTTGAGGATTTTTGTATCTATGCTTATAAAGAATATTGGTCTGTAGCTTTCTTTTTTGGTTGTATCCTTTTCCCGTTTGGCATCAAGGTAATGCTGTTTGGAAGACTTTCCTTCTCTTGTACTTGTTAGAATAATATAATCATTCATCCTGTTGGTTCTTCTTAAGGGTTTGGTAGAATTCAGCAGTGAAGCTATTTCATCCCAGGCTTCTCTTTGATGGGAGACATTTTAATAACTGATTAAATATTGTTACTCTCTATTGACCTAATTAGGCATTCTCTTCATAGATATCTCAGTCTGGGTAAGGTGTATGTTTCCAGGAATTTGTTCATTTCTTTTACGTTATCAAATCTGTTATCAAATAAATTTCATGATAATCTGTTGCAATCCTTTGTATTTCTGTGGTGTTAGTCATAATGTGTCCTTTCCATCTCTTATGTTATGAATTCCTTCCTCTTTTTTGCCTAGTTAATTGAGCTAAGAGTTTGCCAATTTCATCTTCTCAAAGAACCATCTCTTTGTTTCACAGATGTACTGTATTGTTATTTTAGTCTCTGTATCATTGATTTGTGCTCCTAATTTTGTTATTTTTTTCTATTTTTTGAGGTTGGTTTTGTTCTTATTTTTCTAGCTCTTTCAGGTGCTAGAATAAAGTATGGATTTGTGAGCTTTCTGGTTTTTTAATAAAATGATCAATATTTAATGTAATAAAAATAAGAAGATTACAATAAAAAAAAAGTTCAATTTACCTGTTTGGAAAATTCATTTATTGTCTTCTGTCCTCTCATCTTGTTACAGAGGAATAGGTGCCTCCTCAATTTAAAAAACAAATTATTTATTTGAAAGAGTTACAGAAACAGTGACTGTGAGAGGCTGAGAAAGAGAGCGAGAGCGAGAGAGGCAGAGATCTTCCATCTGCTGATTCACTCCCCAAATGGCTGCAAAGACAGGGGCTGGTCCAAGCCAAAGCCAGGAGACAGAAGGTTTAGCCGGATCTCTCACATAGTAGCAAGGACCCAGTTGCATTCCCAGTCATGTTAGCAGGGAGCTAGATAGCAAGTAGAGCAGCTGGGACTCGAACTGGTGCCTGTATGGGATGCTGATGCTGCAGGCAGTGGCTTATCCCACTGTGCGGTATCGCCAGCCCCACCTGCTCAATTTTGATTGACATTCTGCTCATGGAATTCCATTTCATTCACCATTGTGTCTAGAGTACCACAGAGGGCTGTGGGAACACGGTTTCAATGGAGTGAACAGCAAATTATGATACTCTGACACAATGGTACAATTCAGTCGGCTGTAGAATGGGTTATAAAAAAATTGTTATGGTACAAGTCCATGATTTGTGAATTACTGATTTTAATGTATAAATTGGAAGTGAGTCAATGTACATTTTTCTCATTTGCATACCAGAATTATCAATTTAGGATGAGAAAAAAAGATGCAGTTTCAAGTTAGGATTTCATAATATGAGAATATCTTTTGCTACATGAATATGTCCTGCATGAGAATATTATTTTAATTATTTATAATAGAAAGGTAATGTAAACTTCGAAAGGTGCCAGTTGGCTCAATACCTAGTGCGTATTACCCAGCGCTGGTGGCAGGAGGCTTCCCTCTGCCATGACAGCCACCAGGGTGCAGGATGCCTCCAGGTGCCAGGGAGAGTGGGCCATATCAGGGTGTCGAGAGGCTTCCCAATGGCCCAGGAGGGCGGTCAGCAGCCCCCGCAGCAGCACAGAGCTAGCACAGGGCTGGGGGAGCAGCCGCTACCAGCTTTAACAGCTCGAAGAGCAGGGGCTGTTCCCTGAAGCGCCATGCAATGTGGAGATCCCGCTCCATGGTGGCCTGAGCATGCTCCTCAGGGGGCCAGGCCAGCTCAGCACCAGCTGCATCAGGACACACACTCTCCACCAAGGTCACTGCCACTGCTTTGGCTGCCTCTGGGCGCAGGGTGGGAGCCCCCCAGAATCCTCCACATTCATTGCCCCCAGAGGCACTGCAGCAGTTGGCCATACTACTTCAAAACACTATAAAAAGTACACACTGCAAGTATCTTTGAAATGTTTAAAAATAATGCTGATTTTAGGCTTAATTATCATCAAATTATTTAACCTAGTCATTATGGATAACTATTATAAATAAAATTATTGCAGTGAGATGATTTACATAATAAACAGAAAAGAAACACGAGATACAAACTTACATAGCATAGTGCATGATAAAATAGAAACCCAGAAAATGCATTTACCTAGTCTATAAGAAAGAAGCTGAATATGAATAGGCATTTGGAGCACTGGTAAGACCCCATGTGGGACGCCGGCTTCCCATATCATAGTACCTGGGTTTGAGCCATGACTCCATTTCCAATTCCAGTTTCTAATAATGCACACCCTAGGAGCAGCAGGTGGTAGCTCAGGTAGTTACATCCCTGACAGTCCTATGAGAGCTTTTGGCTTGAGGTTGGTCCAGCCCTGGCCGTGTAGGCATGTGGGGATTAAACCAGCACATGGGAGATATCTCCATCTCTCTGTCTCTACCTCCCTCCTCTCCTGCTCTGCCTTTCAGGTAAATAAAATTAATAAACTTAAAACAATTTTTAGGGGCTGCACACTGTGGCACAGCAGGTTAAAGCCCCGGCCTGTAGTGCTGGCATCCCATATGGGAGCTGGTTCGAGTCCTGGCTGCTCCACTTCTGATCCAGCTCTCTGCTATGCCTAGGAAAGCAGTAGAAGATGGCCCAAGTTCTTGGGCCCCTGTACCCACGTGGGAGACCCAGAAGAAGCTCCCGGCTCCTGGCTTCAGATTGGCTCAGCTCCGACCACTGTGGTCGTTTAGGGAGTGAACCAGTGGGTGGAAGACCTCTCTCTCTTTCTCTGTAACTCTTTCAAATAAATAAAATAAATCTTAAATTTTTTAAAATGTCTATATTCAGACCCTGGTGCCATTTCTTTTTCTTTCTTTCTTTTTTTTTTTTTTTTCGACAGGCAGAGTGGACAGTGAGAGAGAGACAGAGAGAAAGGTCTTCCTTTGCCGTTGGTTCACCCTCCAATGGCCGCTGTGGTAGCGCGCTGCGGCCGGCGCACCGTGCTGATCCGAAGGCAGGAGCTAGGTGCTTCTCCTGGTATCCCATGGGGTGCAGGGCCCAAGGACCTGGGCCGTCCTCCACTGCACTCCTGGGCCACAGCAGAGAGCTGGCATGGAAGAGGGCAACTGGGACAGAATCTGGCGCCCCGACCGGGACTAGAACCCAGTGTGCCAGCGCCGCTAGGCGGAGGATTAGCCTGTTGAGCCACGGCGCCAGCTGCCATTTCTTAACAGGATTGATTTTTTGATGTACGCCTTGATTTCTATAAACTCCCTTCATCAGATTCCTGCTGTATCCCAAAGGTTTTGGTATGTTGTATCTCCTTTTCTTCTGTTTTATGAATTTTTAAAATTTATTCCTTGAGTCGTTTGTTTTACAAGAATTGACACACTTAATTTCTCTATCCTTGTGGTAGTCTCTAAACTTTTTCTTGTTATTTCTACTTTTTTAAATTTTAATTTTAATCTTAGTTTTTAAGATTTATTTGTTTATTTGAAAGGCAGAGCTACAGAGAGGCAGGGGCAGAGAGAGAGAGAGAGAGAGGTCCCCTATTCACTGGTTCACTCCCCAAATGGCCGAAATGGCTGGAGCTATGCTAATCTGAAGCCAGGAGACAGGAGCTTCTGGGTCTCCCACGAGGTTACAGGGGCCCAAACACTGGGGCCATCTTCCACTGCTTTCCCAGGCCATAGGAGAGAGCTGGATTGGAAGTGGAGCAGCCCGGACTTGAACTGGCACCCATATGGGTTGCCAGCACTACAGACAGCAGATTTACCCACTGTGCCACAGTCCAGCCCCTATTTCTGTTTTTACATCATTGTGGTGGGAAAAGGCACTTTTTATTATTTCTATTTTTTTTTAAATTTGCTGAGACTTGTTTTGTTCTCAAAAATGCCTCATTTCTACTGAGAAGAATGTGCATCCTTCAGCTTTTCTATGGAATACTCTGCAGACATCTGTTAGGACAGCTGATCTGGGTGCAGTTTAACTCTGCTGCCTCTTTGTTGATGCTGCCTGGGTGATCTGTCCACATCGGAAAGCAAGGCGTTAATCTTCCTGATCTCCTGTAAGTATAGCCATTTCCCACGTTATCCTGTGAATCTTCTGGTTTATGTCATATTGCTTCAAAGACGGTTCGTATTTTTGCTTCTGCAAACAATATATTGTGTTAGATCCCAAATTCAAACGTGCTATACCAATAATCAGTTTAGGTTTAAAATGCAAGTTATTTTTTTTCTTCCCAGTTTGCCCATAATTATGGGGATTTGGGATGATAATTTCCTATGGAGCGTGAGGGGCTCCGTCTCTGATTCTGTCAGTCCCGGAGTTAACACTCAGGCTCTGCTTCCTGCTCGCGCGGCTCCTCCCTTTTAGCCACAGCCAGAGGTGGTTTTCTTTATGGAAGTTTCAGTTAAAGGTGCAAAAATCCAGGGACTCACTCTATACCAGTTACTTGAGCCAGTTTTCTACTTCCTTAGTATCCAGTTGTGTTTCAGACAACTTGAATCTTTGAGTTCTATACAGGGATGGATGTTACAGATTTTTATAAATCCTGCTTTGGAATTTTCCTACCAGGACCTCTCAACAAGTACGTTAAATCCATTTCTGTTAAACAGACAACGATGAATGCTTCCCATTCTCATCGTTCTTCCTGGAGACATATTAGAACTTCTGTTTTTGCTCTCCGTATGGATTAGTACGTGCATAATATTTTCCTAATTTATTTTATTTCTATGTAATGGATTTAAGTTTTAATTCATGGAATATTCAACTTAATATCAATAATTATTTCTGAAAATCACTCCTTTCACATAAAAATAATAGGTGGATATTTCTTACTATTTTGTTTTAAAAATTAACAGACATATAAAAATTGTATATATATTTATGGAGTATTATGTACTGTTTCATTACATATGTACGTTGTGTAACAACTAATCAAAATAAATATTTATCCTTTGAAAAATTTACAATTTCTTCATAAGGAAAACATCAAAAATAATTTCTTCTTGATTTTTTTAAAAAGAGAAATATATAGTACATTCACATTATCACCCTGCTATGCAATAGAATCCCAAGCTTCTTACTCCTAACTAGCTATATCCTGGTACCTGACAATGAACTTTTCTCATCCTTTCCTCTCTAATGCCCTCTCCATTCTCTGGTAGCCATCATTAGTACTTTAAAATTCTTTTTTGTTAAAAAAAGATTTATTTATTTGAAAAGCAGAATTACAGGAAGAGAAGAGAGGGAGAGAGACAGAGAGACAGAGAGAAAGAAATCAATCTTCCATTCACTGGTTCACTCCCCAAACAGCTGCAACAACCAGGACTGGGCCAGACCAAAGCCAGGAGCCAGGAGCTTCTTCTTAGTCTCCCACATGGGTGCAGAAGGCCAGACACTTGGGTCATCCTCTGCTGCTCTCCCAGAAGCATTAACAGGAAGCTGGATTGAAAGTGGAGTGGTCCATATGGGGTGCCAGCATCAAAGGCAGCAGCTAAGCCTGTGGTACCGCGACACTAGCCCCAGTATTTTAAAATTCTATGAGATCAGCTTTTTTTTTTTTTTAATAAGATATCAGGTAATATTTTCTTGATAATAGTTATGTGAGATACCTTAACACTAATTTCCAAATTGATTGGTGAAACATCAGTAAAACACAATAAAATGTCTACACACACACACACACACATAATTATCATACTAGGATAGAAATGATTTCTTCAAGGTAAAACAATTAGTGTGATTCTAAGAGTTGTTGTCTCTCAGTTACACAGCATCTGTTACTAATCTGCAACACCCACAATACATATCTGTTTTAGTATTTTTCTAGAGGAACAATTGCCAAAAATATATTGCTAAGCTCATGTCTATATATATGTAGTTTGGATATGAAAAACCAAATCATGAGATATAAAAGCAAGAAAATAGCAATTATTTGGTTTTTCTCTGGCTTACAAACATTATATTTGCATTTCTTAAAGTTTTATTTAGCATGTTTTTGTGCTTGTTTGAGGGTTTTTATAGTCACTTGTTGCTTGATCATATTTTCTGTTTGTCTTTTATATCTGTGATCATGTTAAACAGGTTTATTTTATAATACCCATTTATGCTGTATGATACCTTCATGATTGTAATTCTATTATAATTTTTATTCAAGTATTTATTTAATTAATTACTTATATTTCTATTTTGTCTATTAGCTTTTGCTTCTGTCAGCTTTCTTTATTAGATATATGATTTCTGACACGAAATGAGTGTCCTAGGAAACTTATATGTGGAAATATAATTACTAGCAATCATAGTCCACCAGAAAAAACTGTTTTCTGTCAGTCCCTGGGAGTATTATCAAATAGAAAATAATCTGGGGCCGGTGCTGTGGGTAGTGGGTAAAGCCTCCAAGTGCAGTGCCGGCATCCCATATGGGCGCCAGTTCTAGTCCCGGCTGCTCCACTGCCAGTCCAGCTCTCTCCTATGGCCAGGGAAAGAACTAGAAGATGGCCCAAGTGCTTGGGCCCTTGTACCCACGTGGGAGACCTGGAAGAAGCTCCTGGCTCCTGGCTTTGGATTGGCCTTGCTCCTGCCGTTGCCACCATCTGGGGAGTGAACCAGTGGATGGGAGACCTTTCTCTCTGTCTCTCCTTCTCTGTGTAACTCTACATCTCAAATAAATAAATAAATCTTTAAAAAAAGAATTTAAATTAAGTGCCTGATTGGTTGAAGCTTTTGAACACTTTAATTACTTGAGATTTTTACGCTTTGTCCTGCCATCAAGTGTTCAGTGAGATGAGCTGTCTTGTCCTCAACTTCAAAGGATAATCGTAGTCCTTTTTCATTACTTGGTCTTGCACAAAATATTTATATTCTCATAATTAGCTTTATACAGATGTGTCTTCCTGCTTTATCCATTATTATGTCCCTAATTTTGTATATTTTGGAATTCTGATCTTTCTCTTCATTTTAATAATCCTATTCTTACCTTGACTGTTCTCTTTCTTTTAATTTCTATGGCTTACTCTGCTATTTCTTTAAACTATTTAAATTTAATTCTTACCTCACTTTTTTATATGTTCTTTTTTTAAAGATTTTATTTATTTATTTGAAAGAGTTATACAGAGGAGAGGCAGAGAGAGAAAGAGAGAGAGAGAGAGAAGTCTTCTATCCACTGGTTCACTCTCCAATTGGCTGCAACAGCTGGAGCTGCACCAATCTGAAGCCAGGAGGCAGGAGCCCCTACCAGGTCTCCCACATGGATGCAGGGACCCAAGGACGTGGGCCATCTACTGCTTTCCCAGGCCACAGCAGAGAGCTGGATCTGAAGTGGAGCAGCTGGGACTCAAGCCAGCACCCATGTGGGATGCCGGCACTGCAGGTGGCAGCTTTACCTTCTACGCCATTCACCAGCTCCCTCACTTATTTTTAACCGTCCATTTTGGAATACATGAAAACACTTAGTTTCATATTAAATATTGCTGGAGTCATATTTCACAATTTTGCAATCATTTTTCAATATATTTAAATGAATACTATGACTCTTTTTTTTTTTTTTTTTTTTTGCCTTGAGTGATTGGGAAAGTCATTTTGTCTTTAACTGGCAAGATAAAATACTGTTTTACACATTTCCTTTTTAATAACTAGAAAAACATTTTATATTTAAGTATAAAACTCAATTTTAAAGAAGTGAACACACTTTCAAAGTCAGCACCCAGATTTAGAAACCGAATATTTAGATAACAAGTCAGGTTACTGTTCCTCCTCTTTATTTAACTCCTGTCTTGACTAATAACACCATTACTTTGCTTATGTTTAGAATTGCAATGTTTTAACATTATATCCCCTGCTTTTTCTGTTTCTAAGATTTTTCACATTTCATTTTTGTGAAGTACATCCAGACTGTTGTGTTTAGAAATTATTATGGTTATACATCACATTTAGCAGGCATATGGATATTGTTACATGTTGAAGGAAGCTAATATTAGAATGCTTCAGCACACATGTATGCATTTTCTCCTGGGATAAATCTATAATTACAATTATAATTATAGAGCCATGTTTTATAATTATCCAAGTAGTTATGTCAATCTTTTACAACAAAAAAGGAAGAATTTTTATAGTCTACATTTTTTTTAACTAATGGTCCTTGCTTCCTCTCTCAGGGGGACCTGTGCAGACTTCACACACTCAGCAGTGTAATATCCTGTAAAGCACACAGCCCCTGTCAGCCCTAATGCTCACTCGACACTTCATCTCATCTACCTCCTTTCCCAGAATTAAAATTGTGTTTTTAATGAGAATCAAATGAAATACAAATATGTCTGAGACATATGAAATACTTAAAACAGAGATGAGCACATGACAACCACTAGTCAAGCCTTATGAAGTGTAGAAATAGTATTCTATCACACCTGTCACACATGATTAATGGCACAGTGGGAATGAGAGAGAGCGAGACTCAGGAGTAAACTAACACCGACACTGACTGAGGGCCCAGCAACAGAGCGCGTATTTTTATTAGTCGCCAACAGTGCTGTTTCTTGAGAAACATGCTGAAGGAGAATGAATGGCTTGAACTTATCCTGGGTGGAACACAAGAGCACACTCTGTACAGGTGAGTAGCTGGCATCCGAAAGAAGCAAAGCATCCAGGTAAGATACGCTAGAGTTTCATTAACCGTGATACCGCCCATTTCCCTGCAGTCTAGGACTGGAAAGGCTGATTGTGCATTTAGTCACCCACACCCCTATGCACCTGTCTATGTGCTCCTAGTACTTTCTGGGTGTCCCCAGTGAGAAGTAGTGCTGCTCAGTTCTCTCTACCAAACTTGCAGACCCTGTCCCAGCTTAGAATCAAAGACCTCATTTGAAATCAATGGCTGTTATAAAAGAAGTGTGGGCTTGCCTCATGCAGGGACAGAGTTGGATCGATCCTTCTGTGATATTGCATGGAGTCACCTGCTACTCCTGGATGCCCAAACACCAGGACGACAAGCATTATCACCAGTCTCTCTTACATTAGGACTTTGACCCCCTGGCTGTTCCCATCTCACTGGCTTCTCATCTGCTCAACCTCTAGAGCCTGTTCCCCTCATCATTTTATATTTTTTGTGGTAATAGTTGCTGAGTCTCTGCCCTCCCTCTCATACATTTATATAATCCTTTTAGATTTTATATGTGAATAGTTACTAAGTCAAATATATCATAATTTCAGATTTTACATGTTAATAGTTGCTAAATATACTTGTCATATACACATACATATGACTTTCAAGATATATATGGGTTACGAGACTGGTGCAGGTAAAGCCGCCACCTGCAGTGCCGGCATCCCATATGGGCACCAGTTTGAGTCCTGGCAGCTCTACTTCCAATCCAGCTCTCTGCTTTGGCCTGGGAAAGAAGTATAAGATGGTCCCAGTCCTTGGGCCCCTGCACCCGCGTGGGAGGCCCGGAAGAACTCCTGGCTTCAGATCAGCACAGCTCCAGCTGTTGCAGCAAACTGGGGAGTGAACCAGAGGATGGAAGACCTCTCTCTCTCTCTCTCTATCTATCTCTCTCTCTCTCTGCCTCTCCTCCTCTCTCTGTGTAACTTGTGAGACCTAAGCCTGAATCAAAGTGTAACTATTTTAAATTAGGCCTCCATCTTGTAACTTGGGCATGACCAGGCCCTGAATTCTGAGCCAGAAGTAAATAAAGAACTCCCCTTGCAATAAACTCTCCTAGCAACAGCCGATTAACAGATAACAGAGAAATACCTAGAGTTCCTGGTGTCTTCTCAGGGCAGATAAGGTGATTGATAGCTACCCGAGACCCTGCAGTTCGGCACGTACACCCCAGCAGCTCAGACCCTATGCTTCAGCCAATCAATTCAAAAGGCATCAACCCCAAAGCCATCCAACCACCTTTAGTAGGTCCATTCCCGCCACTGGATGCACTAATCAATTCTAAGAGATGTCCTTTGAATTTCCCACGGGATGAGATGATTTGCTAAATGGTACCATGATGTATAGAATGTCTCTGAAAACCCTATAAAAACCCTGTTAACTGAAGGGTCGGGGCTCTCAATTCAGGCGCGCTGCGTCAGTGTTGATTGAGAGACCAGGCCCGGACCTGTAATAAAACTCTCGTGTGCTTTACAGCGGTATCGGCACCTTGGTGGTCTTTGGGGACAACTGAACTGAGCATAACAAACTCTTTCAAGTAAATAAATAAATCTTTAAAAACAAAATGTCACTGTAATTCTAAACTATGTAAAAGAATATAAAAAAGAAAATATATGAATTTCTAAACATAAGCAGCTATTATAGTACTGATAATGCTACATTGGGGGAGGCAGGCAAGATGGCGGAATAGGAACGGAGCACACTGATAGTCCGGGGAGAGACAGTTTAATAAAAGTGGAGATACTGCAGGTTCAAGGAAGAGTAGGGGAAGAAACAGCAGAGGAAACTCTTCTGGAACTAGTGATTCACAGTGGACCTGCATGGAGAGCGTGGGAGCCCACGATTCGGGACACCAGCAGTGGAATCAACACACCAGTGCTGGAATGCGAGGTGAATTGAACCTCAATAGCTCGAGACACCGGTGGGCAAGTGGAAAGAGGAGACTAGAGGGAACGAGGCTTGAAACCCCGTGGGGAAAAGTTCACCTGGCTAACTAGAAGAGAGAGGAAAAAAAAAACTGATACAGACACGAGTTTCTCTCTCTCCACTCACCTCTCAAAGGCGAGCAAGATGAAGAGCAGACGCCATTTGGACATACATCATAAGTGGGACGACCTCAGTCAGGTCTGCATCGACCCTCAGCCAAGCAGAAAAACCTGACTCTGGGTGTGTGTGTGTGTGTGTGTGTGAAATAACAGGAGTTTAGGACCTAGTGAATGTGTGATGCTAATGAACTGAGACTGTGAAAAAAGAGACGGTGGGGGAGAGAGCTCACGGAATTCACATGAGTACTCTCCAGAGATGCTACAATTCGGTAACCTTGGCAACCCAGTGGGATACTGCAGGAGAATTTGAGCCCACAGTGAGGGCAGCACAGATTCCCTGTGTGGTCCTTGGGAAAGAGCTTCCAATCTCTGGCTCCTGTGGGTATATCATTCGCCTGCTAACTACCTCCAGTTCCACTCAGCTTTGCAGAATTACTTCTGAATCAAAAAAAAGAAAGAAAGAAAGAGAGAGATTTACCATGCTTAACCTGAGAGTGTCACCTTTGGCACACCCTTAACCTTGAGGAACTAAACAGAACTCTCAGGCCACACCCATTACAAGCCTCTAAGGCTCCGTCAAAAGCAGGCAGTCCACTTAATACAGTCATAGTATAACACGAAAAAACACCACAGCAAGGGAAGGAGAATTCAAAGAATATCTCTACAATGCCAAGCTACAAACGCAAAAACCGAGAAAACAAGAACAAGGATGACATTATGACACCCCCAAATGAACAAGACACCCCAAGCCAAGATTATGAAGATGATGAGATGGAAGAAATGCAAGATACGGATTTCAATAAATTTATGGGAAGAACAATTAGAAGTGTTCAAAAACAAATGCTTGAGGTACGGAATTCCTTACTGGACAGGACAGAAAATCTCCTTCGAAAAAATGAAATCGTAAGGAGGAATCAAAATGAAATGCAGAAACTAGTAGAACAGGAAAGTGTGATAGTGAAATCAAAATGAAATGAAGAACTCAATAGATCAAATGATAAACACATTAGAGAGCCTTAAAAACAGAGTCAGTGAAACAGAAGAGAGAATATCGGACTTAGAAGACAGAGCACAGGAAAGTACACAGTCAAACCAAAGAAGAAGAAATTAGAAATCTAAAAAATATTGTTGGGAATCTATAGGATACTATTAAAAACCCCAACATTCGGGTTCTAGGAGTTCCTGAAGGCATGGAGAGAGAGAAAGGATTAGAAGGCCTTTTTAGTGAGATACTTGCAGAAAATTTCCCAGGCTTGGAGAAGGACAGAGACATCCTAGTACAGGAAGCTCATAGAACCCCTAATAAACATGACCAAAGGAGATCCTCACCACGACATGTAGTAATCAAACTCACCACAGTGAAACATAAAGAAAAGATTCTAAAATGTGCAAGAGAGAAACATCAGATTACTCTCAAAGGATCTCCAATTAGACTCACAGCAGACTTCTCATCAGAAACCCTACAAGCTAGGAGGGAATGGCGAGACATAGTCCAGGTACTAAGAGAGAAAAACTGCCAGCCCAGAATATTATATCCTGCAAAGCTCTCATTTGTGAATGAAGCTGAAATAAAGACCTTTCATAGCAAACAGAAATAGAAAGAATTTGTCACCACTCGTCCAGCCCTGCAAAAGATGCTTAAAGATGTGTTACACACAGAAACACAGAAACACGGTCATCAATATGAAAGAAGGTAAAGGAAGGAAACCTCACAGCAAAAGATCATAGGAAGCTCAAAGTATATATTAGAAAATATCTTTGGCAAATGGCAGGGCAAAGTTACTACTTATCAATAGTCACATTGAATGTTAATGGCCTGAACTGTCCAGTTAAAAGACACAGATTGGCTGATTGGGTTAAGGAACAAAACCCATCTATTTGCTGCTTACAAGAAACACTTTTTTTCAACAAAGATGAATACAGACTGAAAGTGAAAAGCAGGAAAAAGATATACCATGCCAACAGAAATGAAAAAAGCTCAGGCTAAAATTTGTGTTACCTTATTTAAAATGTTATCCTAATTGTGTTACTAGACATGATAGTTAGCTTAATGAGAAAGCCCCAGAGGCCTAAAGGGTTAAATCCTACAGGTGCTTTCAAAAATACTGTGAAGTAAGCAAGTGCCTCTTGTTGGTTGATGAGTTTATAATTTTAAACATGGCAACTTAAAGTCTCTTGTTATTCACAGTTATATATGATTAGCTGCTCATAAAACTAAAGCGTTGTTGGTTCTGTGTTTAGCTGTCCTCCTATAGGTTCCTATGGACTTTTTCCAGCCACTTCTATTGTATTCAGTACTTTGGGATGGCTCTGTAAACAGATGAAGCCAATAATGTATTAACAGTACCAACTGAGAGAAAGTATGGTTAACTGAGGTTACTAAAAACAAAAAGCAATTCAAATCAATTGGCAATCTACAAAAAGAGTTAAAGACTTTAAAAGCTATTATTAAAATGGCTATATGTTAAATGTAAAATGGTCTATTATGTTATGTTATATGTGTGTACATATTGTATGTCCACATGGGAAAATTTTATTAAGAGTTTTATTTTATTGGCTTATAAATAAGATTGTCCATAAATTTAAGCTGCTAAAATTAATCAAAGATATATTTTAATTCGTGTGACCTGAATTTCTGTATCATATGTTTTATACTTGTTGGTAGAAATAAACTAAAAACATTTTATATGGTTGTGCTTAAGTTTACTGGTTAAACAAACTACACCATGTTAGATATTTAAGAAGTGTTTCCAAATACATGATTCTTAAAATTTCTAGAAGGCATTGGACCTTCTGGTAAATGTTTTCTTAAGTTGTTATATAATGGTTGAAACTGTTTGCTAAGTTTTCATGTGATATTGCTATTGTCAGCAAGCGATCTAGGACTTGCTCCCTCATTTCTCTATTCTAAGCCCAACTTGTTCTTTCATTTCTCTATTCTCTTCAAGGTAGGAAACTAATTCTATTATAAAGGAATCTGTAGGACGCACAATTTAATCTTTAGACCTTATAAAAGAGATGGCTAACATTTTTCTGTAATAGCATAGCCAAAATAAGAGCTTAAATAATAATCTCATAGCTAGATTCACTTCGCCATCAGCGAAGGAAACAGTAAGTAGAAAAAACCTCCCTTTCAGACCAAACAAAGGGAAAGTTTTAAAGTGAGAATATAATTTTCCTCATGGGCATTGTCTACCTTAGAAAAACTACTACAGAACATGCCTGTGACTATAGACTTGTAGTCCAGGCCACCGAAGATTACAGATGGGACTTGGGAACTCCCTTGACTTGCATCCTCTGGTCTGCTTTAACAAAAACCAGAAGGAAAAGAAATCTAGGCATGAGAAGCATTGGGTGGCGGGCCTATTAATGGCTGTTCTGTAGAGTGATCTGCCCTCAAGGAGACCCAACAGGCCAGTCCACTGCAGTGGCTTTCAATGTGGTAAGCCTGGGCTTCAGCAGAAGTCAGCTTGTGAAGAACCCTAGCAGCTCTGCCAAGAGTTGGATCACTGGAAATGGACCTGCCCTGGAGTCGAAGGATGCCCAGGTCAGAGCCACAGATCTTATTGGCTCTAAGCTGAAAAGCCCTTCACTCAGCACAACTTCCAAAGTGACCACTGCAGCTGAGGGGATGGCCAAGTAGGGTCAGCAACATTGCAGGCAGAACTGTAAATTTCTTGTTAGAGATGCCACCTGCCTTTACCTGGCCAGCTCTCCTCCCAGGCCAGCTAAGTAATGAAAGTTAACAGGGTGCCTTCCCCTAGGAGGTTCACACCTCCCTTAGGATGTACCCCATGCAAAGAGATAGATAGGTCTGGGCCTCTTCACTTATAAGGCCTAAAGCCCACCAGATTATTATCAAGCCCCTTCTGTCAGGTTCTATTTGCCTCTCAATCAGAAAACTTAATTGTAGCTTAGACAGCACCTTTCTTAGCTCCTCTAATAATGACTCTGTCCTTTGTTCTAGACCCTGATCAGAGTCAGCGAACCTGGAAGGCTTCCATAGCCTTGGCAACTCATGACAGGAGCCTAGGGTGGTTACTGCCACCATAAACTAGAGTGTCAATTTGTTGGGTCAACAACAGGAGTCACTGTGCACTTGCTCCTCATGTGGGATCTCTGTCCTTAATGTGCTATACCTTGTGATTTAATGCTATAACTGGTACTCAAACAGTATGTTTCACTTTGTGTTTCTATGTGGGTGCAAACTGTTGAACTCTTTACTTAATATATACTCAATTGATCTTCTGTATATAAAGAGAATTGAAAATGAATCTTGATGTGAATGGAAGGGAAGAGGGAGCGGGGAAGGGGAGGGTTGTGGGTGGGAGGGAAGTTATGGGAGGGGGAAGCCATTGTTATCCATAAGCTGTACTTTGGAAATTTATATTCATTAAATTGTTGGACCTCTCAGTAGTAGAGATGCCCACTTGCTCGAGAGGACGCCCAAAAATCCAGACTCCAAACCAGCTGATGCAAAAAGCATGAGGTATTTATTGTACGTTTGCGCAAACGGGCCCCCACCTCAGGCAGTGAGGAGGAGCCTTGAGCGGCAGTTTCACACAGGTTATATAGGCAACGAATTAGCATATTCCTAACGCATGCATAGGATTGGTCAGTTCAGAGGGACCGTTAGCATATGGGAGAATGCTGGCGAAGAATGCTGGTGGAGAGTGCTGGTATAAAATGCAGAGGTGGCACGGGATTGGTTGGTTCGGAGGGACAATTAGCATACCGGAGAATGCTGAGGGAGAGTGCTGAGGTGTTACAGGATTGGCCGGTCGCAGTGACATCATAAGTGTGCGCCTAGAGACTCTCCGAAGGGGAGGGGCAGTTCTGCTCTGGGCGTGCCTAGAGGTTCTCTGAAGGGGATTGACTTTTCCTTCCCAGAGAATGTCCTGCCCGCTAGACTCTGGGGAACATCTATCCTCTTAAGAAGCCCCTGATATTTGCCCAGGCCTAGTTTCTTGTCCCTCTCCCCCATAAGGGTCCTTCATTCCCTCCTTTTCTTTTTGGACAGATTTTAATCCTAAAATCTATTGGACCTCGGAGGTCTTTGAAGCTTGACACTGGTACTGTTGAGTCAGCACCCGGGTTTGGATAAGGAAAAGCCTCTCGCGGATAAACTGGAGCAACCTGTTAAGAATACATGAGCCGTCTCGTATAGTAACATTGTGGGTGACATTGCACAAGTGTCGGTGGGACAAGGGAGGATTTTCTACACAAGTACCTTGTCCCGACACCTCTGTAAGAGTGAGACGCGCCCAAAGGGGCAAGAGGCAATTATTTGCCTTTGTAGTGCCATTCCAGGTCCTGGGGACCGCGAGGCCCTCGTAATAAGGTGGACCTGGGGCTAGGCATAGCCAACAGGACTCGGTCAGCTCCAGATTGGTCTGGTTGAGGGCCAGAAAGGCCCCTGTCAAAAGGTTAAACAGCCGCTGTCCGGTTGTACGGGGGCTTGAAGCGTTTGGAGTTAAACTTGCCAAGCTAGGCGAAAGGGTGGCTGGCAAGAGGGGTGGCCTGGGGAGAGCCTGCCTCACTGGAGGGAGGGAACTCTGTTCTTGCTGGACTGGGTTGGGTCCCACTGACTGGGGACTGGGAGCCATACACGCCCCAATAGTTAAGACTATTTTTAGGGATTTTTGTCAAATTATCCTGGTCAGGTACATCCCAGGTATCTAACCCAGTAACCGGTTGACATACGTCCGGGTATAAGGTGGGCCACCATGCCCCGGGGGTATGTAACCCACTAGCAGACCAGGCCACCCGTCCTGTGGAGGAAATTACTTCCCACGTTAACAATTGTGGAGCATGGGGATTGGAAAAACAATGGGGAAAGGCCAGGAACATCACAAATATTAAACAGTTTTTGAAAGTCTTAGCTTGAGTGGGTTCTGAGTGCGCTGGAGCTTCCATTTGGCTGGTCTATCCGGATCCTCGGGGCCCTGGGGAGGTGGTGCTCGCTTCACGTGTGAGGCGTGGACCCAAGCAGCGATTCCGTCGACCTTGAGAGCGGTGGGAGTTGTCAACAGCACAGTGAAGGGGCCTTTCCACCGGGGCTCTAGAGTCTTAGATTGGTGCCTTCGGACATACACAGCATCACCGATTTGGAAAGGATGTGGGATGGTTGTCGTCTCGGGTTGGTAGGCTGCTGCAAGAGGTTTCCAGACCTGGTTCTGGATGATCTGGAGCGCTCTCAACCGGGCCTGTAATTTAGGGGCATCTGCAACAGAGTCACTGGCAAGGTCAAGCAAGCCTGCTACTGGTGGGGGCCCTCCATAAAGGATTTCGTATGGCGTCAGCCCGCAATGAGAGGGCGTGTTTTGGACCCGGAACAACACCATAGGGAGGAGTTGGACCCAGTCTTTAACGCCAGTCTCCAACGCTAATTTGGTCAAGGTCTCTTTAATTGTTCTGTTCATTTTTTTTACCTGTCCTGAACTTTGGGGTCTATAGGCACAGTGCAATTTTCAATTTATGCCTAATGCTTTGGCCACCAACTGACTTACCTGGGAGACAAACGCTGGGCCGTTGTCGGACCCGATTACCTTAGGCAAGCCGAACTGGGGGAAGATCTCCTCTATGATCTTCTTGGCGACCACCTGGGCGGTTTCCCATTTTGTGGGGAATGCCTCAGTCCATCCGGAGAAGGTGTCTTTTAGGCAGTTCTGCTCTGTTTCGGCAGCAAGGAGGAGGTCGTCCACATACTGCAGGAGGACCAGGTCCGGATGGTTGACTCAGAAGTCGGCCAAATCTAGGTGCAGAGCTTCATCAAACAAGGTAGGCGAGTTTTTAAATCCTTGGGGCAACCTTGTCCAGGTAAGTTGTCCTGAAAACCCGGTCTCTGGGTCTTTCCACTCAAAAGCAAAGATGGATTGGCTCTGAGGGCTCAGTCTTAAACAAAAGAATGCATCTTTTAGATCTAACACAGTGTACCATAGGTGGGTCGGAGGCAAGGTACTTAGCAGATTGTAGGGGTTGGGCACTGTGGGATGCATATCCTCCGTTCTCCTGTTAACCTCCCGCAAGTCCTGTACCGGGCGGTAGTCACCCGTACCAGGCTTCTTTACTGGTAGTAGGGGGGTGTTCCAAGGTGAACGACAAGGTTTTAAAATGTCTAGGTGTAACAGTCTCTGGATATGTGGCCGGATACCTTCCTTAGCTTCCTTGCCCATCGGATATTGACGAACTGACACGGGAATGGCTGTGGGCTTCAGATCTATGATCAAGGGAGGCCGGTTGACGGCCAACCCTATTTCCGCAGTCTCTGCCCAGGCCTGAGGAAAATCTGTAAGCCACTTGGGGTCCAGGGGAGCCATGGTGGACGAGGGCCTCTCGAATAATCGGTGTTCGTCCTCCAAGCGTAGTGTTAATACCTGGAGGGGCCGCCCTCCTGAGTCTGTGATGGTAGCTCCTTTCTCATGGAAGTGAATTTGGGCTCCTACCTTCGAGAGTAGGTCCCTGCCCAGGAGGGGGTAGGGGCAGTCTGGCACTAGTAAGAACGAGTGTGTCACAAGTCCTGTACTTAACTGGACCTCTCGATTGGTTGTCCAGCGACATAACTTTTCTCCAGTTGCCCCCTGAACCCAGGAAGTCTTGGAGCTTAAAGGCCCTTTTTCTGAAGTCAGTACCGAGTGCTGGGCTCCCGTGTCAATCAGGAAGGTTACCGGTCTGCCCCCCACTTCAAGGGTTATCCTGGGCTCGGGGGGGGCTCCTGGCCCTGACTCACCTAGTCGTCTTCTTCCAGGGACAGGATTGGAACTGGTCTATTCTTTGGTCCCTGTGTTTTCTTCGGGCAGTCTTTGACCCAGTGTCCTCTTTCTTTACAATAGGCACATTGATCTCTTTCCACCCGAGGCTTTCGTTTGTCTCCCAAGTCCCTATTTTGTCCTGGTCTACTCCTTTCTATATCCTGCACTACGGTGGCCAAAATTTTACTAAGCTCTCGATTACGTCTTTTGTCTCTTTTGTCTTCCCTTTCCTCCTTCTCCTTGCGGATCCTTTCCTCCTTCTCCTCTCGGGTCTCCCTTTTGTTGTAAATCTTTTCTGCCTCCTTTATTAAATCTTGTATAGTATACCCCTGAAGCCCCTCTAGCCGCTGCAATTTATTGCGCATGTCCGGCGCTGACTGTCCTATAAAGGACATGATTACATCTCCCTGCCGGTCCTCTGCCAGGGGGTCAAACGGGGTGTACATACGGTAGGCTTCCATTAATCTTTCTAGGAAGCCTGCCGGCGTTTCCTCAGCCCCCTGCACTACTGCACGTACCTTGGCCAAATTGGTGGGGCGCTTTCCAGCCCCTCTGAGACCCGCAAGGAGAATCTGGCGGTAAAGACGAAGTCGCTCCCTACCAGCAACGGTGGTGTAGTCCCAATCAGGACGGGTTGAGGGAAACGCCTCCTCGATTTCGTTTGGCAGTAGGGTCGGTCGGCCATCTGCTCCAGGGACGTTTTTCCGTGCCTCAAGGTAGACGCGCTGCTTTTCCTCAGTAGTGAGGAGGGTCTGCAGAAGCTGCTGACAATCATCCCAGGTGGGCTGATGAGTCAATAAAATTGACTCGATCAGCCCAGTCAGAGCCTGGGGGTCTTGAGAGAAAGAGGGGTTATGGGTTTTCCAATTGTAAAGATCGGAAGCAGAAAATGGCCAGTACTGCATCTGGCCAGCCACCGAGCGAAGAGGAAAAGCCTGCGAAGTCCAGACGCTTCCCGAGCCCCCTGCCTGCCCCCGACGGAGGCGCAGGCGGCTGGAGGGCGGGGAAGGTGCTGAGACTTCTTCCCCTGCCCTCGTGGAATCAGGGGATGGTGCAGAAGGTTGCACATCCCACTCTGGTTGTTGTGGGGGTTCCTGCGGGGGAGCAGGCTGGCTGGGAAGATAGGGTGGGGGAGAGTCAAAGAGCAGAAAGTCCTGATCAGCCAGAAGAACCGGTGGCTTGTCAGGTTTTGGATCTCGAATCTCCTTCAGAGGGTATAGGGAGGAGGTTGGCACAACCGGGATAGGAGGAGGGGGTATCGGGGTCCGTATGGGCTCCGTCGGGAAGGAGAAGGGTTCTATCCAGGGAGGGGGGTTACGTGAAAGATCCTCCCACGTGGTAATGTAGGGCACCTGATCAGGGTGTCCATCAGATCCTGGCTGAAAGACGCGCTCCTTAATCTGTAAAATAATATCGAGGTTAAAAGTGCCATTCCTTGGCCAGCCGACCTCGAAGGCCGGCCACTCTGAGGAACAGAATTTTGCCCATTGTTTCCTGTTAACCTCCACTGAGAGGTGGCGCGCGCGTTCTCGAACGTCCTTCCAGTGATCTAGAGTGAGACTTAAAGGGGTGGTTATTTGTTGACCCATGCGTGCAAGGATTTCAGCCCAAACAAAAAGAACAGCCAATGCACAGACATATACAGTAAGCAAGACAAACCACATGGCTAGGACAAATCGAACGCTATTGCGCTATTTTTGGGAGCGGCTGCCTGACCAGCCCTCCCCGGGAAGGAGGGAGACTTGGTCTCCGACCCACCTCCAGACCACCCCGGGAGCGTGACCCGGGGGAACGGACCGAGGGTTTCCCCTCATAACCCGGAGCGTCCTCCGGGGAACGGACCAGGGGTTGCTGGGCACGCCTGCCTCCCCCACTGGTCCCACAGAGTCAGGTCAGATACTGGCCAGTCAGAATACTTCAGTCAGAATCCAGTCAGAATACTCAAGACAAAAAAACAACAGACAGAAAACACTTAATTATACCTCCAACTGGTCCTGCAGAGAATGGGTCTGAGGGCGACCTCAAGCCCCACGTTGGGCGCCAAATGTTGGACCTCTCAGTAGTAGAGATGCCCACTTGCTCGAGAGGACGCCCAAAAATCCAGACTCCAAACCAGCTGATGCAAAAAGCATGAGGTATTTATTGTACGTTTGCGCAAACGGGCCCCCACCTCAGGCAGTGAGGAGGAGCCTTGAGCGGCAGTTTCACACAGGTTATATAGGCAACGAATTAGCATATTCCTAACGCATGCATAGGATTGGTCAGTTCAGAGGGACCGTTAGCATATGGGAGAATGCTGGCGAAGAATGCTGGTGGAGAGTGCTGGTATAAAATGCAGAGGTGGCACGGGATTGGTTGGTTCGGAGGGACAATTAGCATACCGGAGAATGCTGAGGGAGAGTGCTGAGGTGTTACAGGATTGGCCGGTCGCAGTGACATCATAAGTGTGCGCCTAGAGACTCTCCGAAGGGGAGGGGCAGCTCTGCTCTGGGCGCGCCTAGAGGTTTCCCGGAGGGGAGGGGCAGCTCTGCTCTGGGTGCGCCCAGAGGTTTCCTGGAGGGGAGGGGCAGTTCTGCTCTGGGCGTGCCTAGAGGTTCTCTGAAGGGGATTGACTTTTCCTTCCCAGAGAATGTCCTGCCCGCTAGACTCTGGGGAACATCTATCCTCTTAAGAAGCCCCTGATATTTGCCCAGGCCTAGTTTCTTGTCCCTCTCCCCCATAAGGGTCCTTCAAAATAAAAGTTAAAAAAAAATAGAGAAAAAAAATGCTATGTTGGATCATTTTCAGAGTGCACTCCATTTTTGGAAGTCACCACATACCTATTTCTGATTTACTGAACAATCCATTTATTTGCTTTATCTCAGGTGATCTACGTTATCACAATTGATGGGAAACCATGCACCCTGCATCTCAGAAAACAGTAAGAAATTGACTTTTCCCTTTAAGCAAATGACAGTTTCAAATTAGGTTTTGCTCTTTTAAAAATCTTTTACAGTATTTCAATTCAGGAATGCTTTTTCATGAATCTACTTTTCAATTTAAGTCTTGAATATTAGATCTATGACAGTCTTGCTTTTAAATTTTTCCACTTGGTATTTTCAGATTAATAAGTAATATACTTATTGAAAATCTCCAGTTAAGTAGAAGCCTCTGAACCCATGGTCTGAGAGTTACATGCCAAGTAATATGATGTGAAATCAAGCACTGTTATGCACTGCTGGCTGTTGGTGGAAAATTCAAGCAGTGATGTTCCTTTTATTATGTGTTTATTTTTAACAACTTTCTTGAACATGTTTTGCATACAAAATTCACCCAACCATTTCAACAACTCCATGAAGTGTTGCCACCATCAGCTCTAACCCAGTGCCAGGATCTTTCCTCCCCAGAGAGAAGCCTGCACAATAGTCATTTCACTATTAACCTGGTCCCACCCTCACTCCAGGCAGGAATCAGCTGCTGTGTGTGTCCTGATTTGCAATCTATTAGCACTTCAAAGGAGCAGAATCGAGCAGCCTCGTCTCTGGTGGTCTATTTTAAAGTGTTTATAGCAACAGCCCTTGGTCTGCCTGATCCATCCATAAGCAGTTTGTTCTCACCTAAGTCATGAGTGCCCCCAGTTAATTCAAGTTTACTATTCTCACACTAGCCTTTCACATCTTTGCAACTGCACTAAAAGAATTCTTTCACAGGATCGTCAGTGTTCATGTTTTTTTAACATCGCTATTGCTTTATTTTGCTTATTTTTATTTTATTTGAAAGGCAGACAGAGATTTGAAAGGCAGGCAGAGAGATGATAGATAATAGGTAGGTAGGTAGGTAGATAGACAGACAGACAGACGGACAGACAGGAATCTCCCATCTGCTGATTCACTCCACAAATGCCCACAACTGCCAGGGCTGGCATTGGCTAATGGCAGAAATCTGGAACTCCATCCCCGGGTCCCATGTGGGTAGCAGAGACTCAAATACTCAACCCATCACCTGCTGCCTCCCAGAATGTGAATTGCAAGAAATGAAAGAGCTGGGATTCAAACCCAGGTACTACTATTGTGTCTGAATTTCCCAGTCAATGCACAAGGCACGGTGGCGGATGCAAAAGCAGAGGTTTATTTGTCACCAGCAGGCTGGGACCCCCTGCCCGCACACAGTCCTTTAGCCCTGCACAGGCAAAAGGCCCCTTCGTTTGCATAAGAGAGGTTTCTATAGCCTCACACTTGCAAGGGTGCAGGTCATCTCCTACGTAGGTTACCTTCTCACTCTCTATAAGACAAGGTACTGGGAACTAACGTGTTCATTGGTTCATTTTAACGTATAGGCTATATACGTTATGTGGTGGGAGGGCCACACAAAGGAGATGGCATGGGGAGGCACTGGCAGGAAGCGCCACACAAAGGAGATGGCACGGGGAGTCGCTGGCGGGAAGCATTGGGCCATAAATCCCAGGGGAGCTGGTGGGGGGCAGGAGGTCATTAATTCCAGGGGAGCATAGCAGGCAAGCCAGCAGCCAGAGTACAGAAGACTCCAGCTCCTACACTAGAATACGGCAAGCTGATGTCCCAAGCAAAAGTTCAGCCACTGTGCCCCACATGCCAGCTCCTGATACTGTTGGTTTTAAGTCTTCATTTTATCTTGGCACTTGTCAGCATTTGGTAAAGCTGATTAATGTCTCTTCTGCAAAATAATGTCTTAATTTGGCTTATAGAGTGCCACAGACTCCTAGTTCAGGTTCCACTTTTATCTTTGTGATCTCTCTTTCTTGTTCCTCCTTTCTTTTTTTCTTCCTCCTCTTCCTCTGAAGTGGGAGGGGTGGGGTCTAATTTGAATCCAAGTTCCTTGACTTCTACTGAGAGAACAAAGTGGCAAACTTCATTTAAAGGGTGAGAAGGTACACACACACACACACACACTCGCGTGCGCGCGTCTGTACAGTTGAGCAATGAAGTGGGCCAGAGGCAGAACAGGGGTGTGGGAGGGGAGGTAGAGAGAGGGTGCCTTCAGTGCCTCCTCTCCTCCTGGTCTCCAAGGAAAGAAGGGCCCCTCCCAACTACCTACCTCTTTATAAGGTTGACAGGTAAAGGACAGACAGCAGATGTGGGATAGTTCTGATTAACAAGCAGGCAAGTAGAATCACGTGGGGCAGGGGCTCGTGGTCTGTGACCTCCCCCTCGGCTAGCGCCTTACCCCATGTCACCTCCTCCTCTCTCCAGTCAGAATCCTCTGTAGTGCTGTTCTTCATTGTTTTTCTAGCTATATCCAATCACTTGGTTATTTCATTCACACAAGACTTACACAGTCTGTCACAGTGTTAAGAAAGCCTGAACGCTTTGAAATACTACACCAATGAATTTCAACTATTACACCATACTAATCCCCAAATTAAGTGCTGCTCTGTTTATTTTTACTATTTTTTATTTTACTATTTATTTTGATTATTTCAGTGTGTACAATCATATTAAACCTGTGACAAGCTTTTATTCTGTTCTTTTTTAGCTCATTCTTACCCCAGAACTTACGGATTTATACACAAAATGAGACCAGAGATTTGCCTTCTGAGACTTTGTATTTTACAGTAAGAGTTAGATGTCTTAGAAATTTTTTGTCGTATGTTTTCTGGTTGAAATGGACATGTCATTTCCATTAAGATAATTTTTTCTATGTTAACAGTTTAATACAATGTTTTATCCTATAGAACTCTGACCTAGGGTTGATTGTGGCACATAGCAGTGGCCTGTACTAGAGATGAAACCAAGAGTGTTAGGAACATAGATCAACCTTGTACAGATAATTGAGGAACACTGCTCTTAGTTTTTTTATACCATTTGTTCTTTTTTTTCTTTTTATTTCTCTCTCTGGAATAAAAACAAGGGAGAGAGCAGGAAGTGGGGGGAGAATGGGTAGGAGGGAGTCACGGTGGGAAGAATTACTATGTACATAATGTTGTATTTATGAAACACATACAAATTAAAAATGAATAAATAAATGAAATTGTGTTAGGAAAATAGGCTCAGAATAGAGAGGAGGCAGTGTACAAATTTACAACCAGACCAAATTTATTCAGAGAAAATAAATTTGTAGGGGTGCATGACCAACGGCCAGCATGCATATTGATGGAACACATGGCAGAAGGCCAGGACCCCAGGGGCCTGGCCTTTTTATATATTAGGAGGGCTAGGTGTGGGGGTGGGGGTGGGGTAGCAGGTGGAGAGGAATTCCTGGAAACTAGTCTTTCAGGTGATGTGGCCACTGTGAGGGGCCTTGGGAACCTGTGAAAGATTGCAGGGGTGGGGTATGAAGGCGATAGGGTGTGAGACCCAATTCAAGGACAAGGAATACTTTCCAGTGTTTATCTATCTTTTGGGCAAGGATTGAGAATGGCTGAGGCTTATGTCTTTTTTTTTTGAACTTTTATTTAATTAATATAAATTTCCAAAGTACAGCTTATGGATTACAATGGCTTCCCCCTCCCATAACTTCCCTCCCACCCACAACCCTCCCCTTCCCCAATCCGTCTCCCCTTCCATTCACATCAAGATTCATTTTCAATTCTCTTTATATACAGAAGATCAATTGAGTATATATTAAGTAAAGAGTTCAACAGTTTGCACCCACATAGAAACACAAAGTGAAACATACTGTTTGAGTACTAGTTATAGCATTAAATCACAATGTACAGCACATTAAGGACAGAGATCCCACATGAGGAGCAAGTGCACAGTGACTCCTGTTGTTGACCCAACAAATTGACACTCTAGTTTATGGCGCCAGTAACCACCCTAGGCTCTCGTCATGAGTTGCCAAGGCTATGGAAGCCTTCCAAGTTCGCCGACTCTGATCATATTTAGACAAGGTCATAAAAGACAGGGTGAGGATAGTAACCAATGATCCTAAGAGTGGCATTAACCAGGTCTGAACAATTATACAGCATTAAGTGGGGAAGAGGACCATCAGTACACACAGGTTGGGAGTAGAGCAATTGGAGGTAGAGTAGAAGTTATGATTACGAAGGAATGAGGCCCAAGTGTGCTAGACAGGGTCTAGAACAAAGGACAGAGTCATTATTAGAGGAGCTAAGAAAGGTGCTATCTAAGCTACAATTAAGTTTTCTGATTGAGAGGCAAATAGAACCTGACAGAAGGGGCTTGATAATAATCTGGTGGGCTTTGTAAGTTAAGAGGCCCAGACCTACCTATCTCTTCACATGGGGTATATCCTAAGGGAGGTGTGAACCTCCTAGGGGAAGGCACCCAGTTGACTTTCATTACTTATCTGGCCTGGGAGGAGAGCTGGCCAGGACAAGGCAGGTGGCATCTCTAACAAGAAATTTACAGTTCTGCCTGCAATGTTGCTGACCCTACTTGGCTATCCGCTCAGCTGCAGTGGTCACTTTGGAAGTTGGGCTGAGTGAAGGGCTTTTCAGCTTAGAGCCAATAAGATCTGTGGCTCTGACCTGGGCATCCTTCGACTTCAGGGCAGGTCCATTTCCAGTGATCCAACTCTTGGCAGAGCTGCTAGGGCTCTTCACAAGCTGACTTCTGCTGAAAACAAAAAGCAATTCAAATCAATTGGCAATTTACAAAAAGAGTTAAAGACTTTAAAAGCTATTATTGAAATTGCTATATTGGTCTATTATGTTATGTTATATGTGTGTACACATTGTATGTCCACATGGGAAAATTTTATTAAGAGTTTTATTTTAATCGGCTTATAGATAAGATTGTCCGTAAATTTAAGTTGCTAAATTTAATCAAAGATACATTTTAGTTCATGTGACCTGAATCTCTGTATCATATGTTTTATACTTGTTGGTAGAAAGAAACTAAAAACACTTTATATGTTTGTGCTTAAGTTTACTGGTTAAACAAACTACACCATGTTAGATATTTAAGAGGTGTTTCCAAATACATGATTCTTAAAATTTATAGAAGGCATTGGATCTTCTGGTATATGTTTTCTTAAGTTGTTATCTAATGGTTGAAACTATTTGCTAAGTTTTCATGTGATATTGCTATTGTCAGCAAGCGATCTAGGACTTGCTCCCTCATTTCTCTATTCTAAGCCCAACTTGTTCTTTCATTTCTCTATTCTCCTCAAGGTAGGAAACTAATTCTATTATAAAGGAATCTGTAGGACGCACAATTTAATCTTTAGACCTTATAAAAGAGATGGCTAACATTTTTCTGTAATAGCATAGCCAAAATAAGAGCTTCAATTATAATTTCATAGCTAGATTTACTTCGCCATCAGCGCAGTAAACAGTAAATAGAAAAAACCTCCCTTTCAGACCAAACAAAGGGAAAGTTTTAAAGTGAGAATATAATTTTCCTCATGGGCACTGTCTACCTTAGAAAAACTACTACAGAACATGCCTGTGACTTGTAGTCCAGGCCACCGAAGATTAGAGATGGGACATGGTCCCTCCTTTGACTTGCATCATCTGGTCTGCTTTAACAAAACCAGGAGGAAAAGAAAGCTAGGCATCAGAAGCAATGGGTGGCAGGCCTATTAATGGCTGATCTGTACAGTGATCTGCCCTCAACTCCTTGGGGCCCGTGGGGAGGGGTGCTGACCCAGTGAGGAGCCCCGCCTGGGGTCCACTGCTGCCCCCTTGCCTCCTCTGCCCCCAGTGTCTCTGGGTGTTTGGAATTCGGTTTCTGTGGTCTGGATCCCCCACCCTGTCCCTGTTCTAGGCAGTTGACAAAGGCAAGTGGGGTGGGGCAGCTTGGGTGGGGTCTTCTTTCCTGTGTGTGTGTTGTTCACTGGACAGTTCTGTCCATCCCCACTGGCCAACAGGCAAGTCCACTGCAGTGGCTTTCAATGTGGTAAGCTTGGGCTTCAGCAGAGGCTTATGTCTTTTTTCAATCAAAGAGAATATTCATGGACTCCTAGGGTTCAAAGTAAACGACTTTTCCTGAAAGTTTTTCATTAAAATTCTTTATGATTCATGATGTCATTAAGCCTTTAATATTTTGAGTCTGCTAAAGTATAGTATACTTTCTCAGAAAGAATTTCTGGATCTACTCATCTATACTGTGTTTCAGACGAATTGCCATTACCAAGGATATGTTGCAGAATTTCCAGATTCAGCTGTGACTCTCAGTATCTGCTCTGGCCTCAGGTAACAACGTCTTAGAGAATCTCTGTACGTGGAGAACATGGGTTATGCTATAAAATGGAACTCAGTGGCTAGCAGATAGGAAACTTGGGAAGGCTGACGGTAAATTCAGATCTGAGGGATTCTCTTAGGATGGCCTTACATTCGTCTATATTAACACCTACACCTAAGTGCTCGCTCAAATGGAATCAATCCAGGGAGTTCTAAACAGATAGTTCCAGATTACTGTGCAGAATGGATAGCTCCATAGAAGGAAACTTAAGAACATCTCCCTACATGTCATCATTGCACTCTATCAGTTACGAGGAATAGTTATGGAAAATGGCACAAATTAGTTAAATCTAATATATTTGTATTTTACATTTATGTCTATATAAACACATGTAGCATGCACTCAGTTTAACGCCACACATAAAATAACTAATTTAGAAGGGGCCAACGTTATGCCACTTGCAATGCCAGCTACTGTCCCAGCTGCTCCACTGCCAATCCTGCTCCCTGCTAATGCACCTGGAGAAGCAGTGGAAGACGGCCCAAGTATTCGGGTGCCTGCCTCCCACTTGGGAGACCTGGGTGGAATTTCAGACTCCAGGCTTTAGCCTGACCCAGCTCCAGCTATTGCGGCCATTTGTGGATGGAATATTTCTCTTTCTCTCTCTCTCTCTCTCTCTCACTCTCACTCTGTGTCTCTCTTTCTCTGTCTCTCCCTCTCTCTCCATAACTCTGCATTTCTGATAAATAAACCTTTAAAAAATAACTAAATAAGAAGATTGCTCAGAGGTAAAGGGTGGGATGAGAGAGATTCTCACTGATGTTGGGAAGCTTATTTTTGGTAAGTTCATAAAAGAACGAAGGATCCAGGATGGCTCTCTTTTACTTCCTTTTGGTTGCTTAATTTCCAGAATTTATCCACGTAGACTTGTGATACTGACCTCCCCTGACTGTGTTTTTCCCAGCTACCAGTCTACTCTACCACATATCTAATTTTTTCTCTTCGAATCTCTATAAGAACAGGAACCTTATTTTTGGAATTCTCAACAAACCCTTTGGTTCCTGGCAGACCATGGCCTTAATTTATCTGAAAAGGGTGTGATTACTATCTACAAATTAGAAAATACTGTTGGCTTTGCTGCCTTCTTTAAAACTTGGGCAAGATGCACTGGCTGCTATGACTGGGAGACTGGAAAATTCACGGAGGACCGGGAAAGACAAGGCCTCCTCTAGGGTTTCCGCTTCGGTGTAGCATGTCAGACTGCAGCCGTGGTGGCCTCATCATCAGGATTTCTACAGTGACTGCTTTCTGAATATTCAGGGGATTTCTCCAGTTTGAGAATGTCAGCTATGGACTTGAACCACTAGCATCTTCGGCAAGATTTGAGCACATAGTTTATCGAGTGAAAAATGACAATCCAGAAATACCGTTGTCAGCAGGAAATTACAGCACTGTTTGGCAGAAAGACCAGCCTTCCAAAGTTCATTTCAGCTCCCAGGTAACTAGTGATTCTGATGTAATGACATACCAGCAAAATACTTCTACAGAATTTTCACGATCACTAAAGGAAATGCCGTAGCTACCAAGTAGCAATGTTGAATTTTTTGTCTCCTTTTCATATCTTGAAGTGAAACATCCAAATTGCATAACATTATATAGTATTATATTTCAAGATTTGTGCTTTTTGTTTTATTATGCAACATTTATGTGTTTTCTACATTTTTCAGACAGAACACATATTGTTTGTCAAATATAAAGCTTGTCAATATAAGAACAGAATCACAGTTACTCTAGTACCTTGGAAACACTGCTTTTAATATTTTGATATAAAAGTTGGCAGCCTTTTGGTGTAGTGGGTAAAGCTGCCGCCTGCAGTACTGGCATCCCATATGGATGCCTGTTCATGTCCCATATGCTCCATTTATGCTCTCTGCTAATGTCCTGGGAAAGCAGTGGAAAATGGCCCAAGTGTTTGGGCCCCTGCACCCAAATGGGAAACCCCAAAAGAAGCTCCTGGCTCCTAGCTTCAGCCTGGTCCAATGCTTACCCTTGCAGTCAACTATGCAGTGAACAAGCAGAAAGATCTCTCTCTTTGTCTCTCCATCTCTCTCTGTGACTCTGACTTTCAAAATTACTAAATAAATCTTTTTTTAAAAAAATTTCAATATGTAGCTTTGCTGTATCTTCCGATATAGTTCATCATTTATGTATTATTCAACTCTCCAGATTCTCTGATGGACTGGATACAGAACAATCGGTTGACAGCTTCTTCCAGTACTTTCCCTATTTCAGTCCACCACTTTCTGCTTTCCATGGTCTCTGGTCAAAGATCAGCTTTTACTGTTACTGAGAATTCCTTGAACATGATGAGTCCAGTCTCCGTTTATGCTTCTGATGCATCTCTGAGTAGGGCTCTTTGTGTAAATCCTACACGCAGTTTATTGAGCTTTCTGGAATTGGAAGTTAGTTTATTTTTAATCAAATTTAGGGAGATTAGATCATGAAGTCTTTGAATATTTTTCTGCCTCTTTATCTTCTTCCATTCCTTCTGGTATCCTTATGTATATATCAACACACTTGATTACTGGTCCACGGATTTCCAGGCTCTGTCCATTTTCTTCCATCCTCTTTTCTTTTTCTTAATTGACCTATCATCAAGTTCGCTGATTGTTCTTCTGCTGCTTAACTACTCAATGTTTCAGTTATTGCATTTTCCAACCCCAGGATTTATAGTTCATTTTTGTCATTTCTGTTTTCCTTTATTGATAATCTTTACTTAGGGAGCTATTAAAATAACTAACATTAATTGTTTATGCACAATTTCCATTATTTCTTTGAAATTATTGTAGGCAGATAATGTAAAATATTTTTTCTAATAGGCCCAACATCTGGTCTTCCTAAAAGACAAATCTGTTGATTTTTTTTTCCTTTTATGTGGGTCATTCTGATTGGACTCTTTTCATCTCTCAACTATTTTGAAAATTGGAAATACCAAGTAGTATAAAGTTAGCATCTAGGAATCTGTATCTACTCCCCCATTCCCCAGAGATTTTCTTGCTATTTAGCACAGTTGTTGCTTTTGTGATTTTCCGCACTGGTTCTCTGAGGTCTAAAATTTTTGCTATGGATCGTTCCCAAACCCTCTCTCCTGTCATCTCACCGATGGCTTTCTGTGCACACTGACACAGGCCTTCATCATTCAGCAAGGAGGCACTTAGCAACTCTGCCTGCTGCTCACTGCCTGCCTCACTCAGAGCCTCGAGATCAGCTAAGCGGAGTGAAGGGCCTTTTCAGGCCCTTCCTAACCATGGGCACAGCCTTTGGCACCTGCCCACCCCTACAACATGTGTGTCAACCTCAAGATCCCCAGAAAGGCCTCTCGGGTTTCCACGGCACCACACAAACACCCTTTTCCCTAAGTTTCCCTCTTAGGCTTTTCCATTAGCCAATAGTGTGTCCCATTGTTGAAAACCTGGCCACAGGTGCTTTCAAACAGCTGTCCTTGGGAAAGAGACGTTCTGTAACAGATCCATTTATGACAGTTTTCTGGGAATGAGATTTTAATGCGGCTCCAACCCCACTCTGCCTTGTTTAGTGATTGCCAGTCTGTTGGTATTCATGTCCAATACAGACTAATAGTTTTAAGCTTATGAGAGAATGGACCTCAGCAAATTCAAATCCCATAAAATTGCCATTTTTACCAATACTAGTCACATGTTTTTAGAAAAGCACTTCTCCCAGGAAGGCTATGAACCTTGTTTAAATTTCTTGGTTCCAAGAAGTTGGTTTTATGTAGGACAGAATTTTTAGAGATCTTCACTCTGGTTTTCACTGATGTCAATCCATTTCCTAATTTTGTATCACACACACAGGCACGCACACACACACACAATCTTTACATATAGAAAGTTTTCTAATTTCTCCTGTTACTCCTTCTATGACCCAATGGGATATTTAGAAGGTTTTCTTTGAAAGTAATTCATTGGATGGATAGAATTTTTAAGGTTTAATTTATTTATTTGAAAGGCAGAGTGACAGAGGGAGAGATGGATAGATCTTCCATCCACTGGTTCACTCCCCAAAAGGCCACAAGGGATGGCACCCACATGGGTGGGAGGGACCCGAACACTAGGGCCATCTTCCGGTGCTTTCCCCGGTGCATTAGCAGGGGGCTGGATCAGAAATGGGGCAAGCAGGATTCAAAGAGGCACTCCGATGCCAGCGCTGCGGCTCACTAGGCTAATCCTCCGCCTTGCGGCGCCAGCACCCCGGGTTCTAGACCCGGTTGGGGCACCGGATTCTATCCCGGTTGCCCCTCTTGCAGGCCAGCTCTCTGTTGTGGCCCGGGAAGGCAGTGGAGGATGGCCCAAGTGCTTGGGCCCTGCACCCACATGGGAGACCAGGGGAAGCACCTCTCCTGGCTTCGGATCAGCGCAGTGTGCCGGCCACAGCGGCCATTGAGGGGTGAACCAACGGAAAAGGAAGACCTTTCTCTCTGTCTCTCTCTCTTTCACTGTCCACTCTGCCTGTCAAAATAATAATAATAATGAAAAACAAAGTGGCGCTCCTATGTCACTGGGGCAGCTAAATGTGCCACAACACAGAAAACCCCTCTCTTTCCCAGCTCCTTTCCAACTGCAAGTTAACAAGAATACTTTATTAAGAACACAACACAAGGGTAATCAATGAGAAATACCATTTGTAGACTCATGTGGCTAGAACTGTATTAAGCAATTGTGGTAGAAGTATCTGATGTTGACCTTACACGTTTGATCTTACATGTTATCCTATTTTCACTAGAACCTTCAATGCATTAAGTTGCTTTAAATTCCATTTCTGACAGTTCCAACATGTGTCATACATCGGTTTAGTTGTCCTGATTATGATGTCTTTCAGAATGTTTTTTTCACCTGTTTTTATTCCTCCTCATTTTTTGTTGAAAGGCATGTTGCATAAGGCAGTAGATATAATTTTAATTTTTTTAGAATGGAAATCAGTATGCTTTTCCTTCTGTTTAGGACTTTAGTTTGAAACTCTGTGCTAATCTAGTCATAGGATAGGTCTGTTTGTTGTTGCTATGGCCACCCTTAGTATACCTGAGTTTCTCTTGAACTTGTGACTTTGCAGATAAAACCTGTCTTCCAGGCCCTCCACTTGTCTCTACTGTTATTTGTTTCCTGAGACCTTTCTTTATTTTTAAAGATTTATACATTTTATTTGAAAGGCAAATTTGATAGAGAAAAAAGGAAAGACAGAGAGAGAGAAAAAATCTTGTATCTGCTGGCTTACTACCAAGTCAGGGTTAGGCAAGGTCAAAACTAGGACCCAGAAACCCCACCTGGATCCCACACACGGTGGGAGGAGCATGAGTATTTTGACATGATTGGCAGGAGACGTGGACGGAGGACAGGGATGTTTCTGATGTTATATGTGAAATTCAGTGTTAGGCGGGTACCAAGTCTTTTGTTTTGGAGATGGTGGTCTTCACAAATGTCCCTACGCTTCTCCCCCAGAGGCAATGCTAGATGTAGGAATTACTCCTACAGAGAGAGATCTCTCATCCATTTGTTCACTCCCCAGTGCCCACAACAGCCACTGAGCCCAAACGCCACATGAATGTCTGGCATTCTGTCTCAAATGAAAAGTTACATTTAAAAAGTAAGAAAAGACTTTAAGAGATCAATGAGAGTTAGGGATTTTTTTTTTCATAGAAAATTGTGTATATGCATGCATGCCTAGATGATAGGCATAAATAGGTTGCAGAAAGAGAGAGAGAGAGAAAGAGACTCTACCCATTAAAGTGAGTTTGTTTACTTATTTGTTTTAAGCCAAGTTATTCTATGACAGATGCAAATTTTGCACCTTCCTTAACTCTTATATTTGATGACCAAGATGTTTGAATAAAACATATGTTTGGCTAAAACGTATGTTTCATATATTTCTACATATGAAATAGCATATCCGTTTGTTGGGAATATATCTTATGTAAAACTTGCAAAGTGCTAACTGATGACTTGTAGCTAATTGCCTTGACACAAACAAGGATTACTACATTACACAAAATGAGACTCATAACCTATACTCCAGAGCTGTCAAAGTTTCTGATATTTTGCATTCTGGTCTTTCTCATATATGTGTATGCCTAATAGACAAATAACATAGTTTATGTCATGGCAGTTTATATCATGAAAGATTTCTCATGTGTTACAGCTGATGTTGCCATAGCCTTTAGGAAGACAGTTAATGAGACATTCCAAGTGTGAACTCTTGGTATAGACTGATCATCAGATAAAGGCAACAGGATCTACATCCTTATATGTACCCTGTTTCTCATTCAGTGCTAACACAGATTGCCTAGCACTCTACATTATTCTAGCAGTTCCATGGGACATCATTTATGCCTGGAATATGTTTTCAAGTGAAAACTGCTGCTTTGGCAGTCAACTATTTTATCTCTTCATTAAGGTTTTTTAGATCACTTTATGTCTTCATTACATGTTATCTTTTGCTCTTAACGTTTAATTAAAATTAATGTTGGATAAACCCCATTGTATTATTTTTTCCAGAATATACTTGCTTCAAAACTGCTACCCCAATATCTAGAAATGAACATTATAGTAGAAAAAGGTTTGGTAAGTCATTTTCCTTTTGTCCTCTTTCCCCCCTCCCTCCTTCTCTCTTTCTCTCCTCTCTCTCTCTCTCTCCCACTCTCTCTGCCTCTCCTCTAGCTGTGTAACTCTGACTTTCAAATAAATAAATAAATCTTAAAGAAAGAAAGGGGGGGCCCTAACACATTTGCTCCCCACTGGTAAAACAGCCTAATGCAAATGATGTAAATTTTTTGATAATGCCCTGTGTCTTCATTTGGCCAATTTTGTTCATTTTCCATATGGGTTTCTTACATACCACCTTGTTGTGTTTGTTGTATATATTGATATTTATTATAGTATCATATATAATAATATACTGCCTATGTTTATTATTTATATATTACTTTCTACATTGACATATACATATTAGTGATATCAAATGAATGTTTGAACACTGTTGTTCTATTAGTTACTGAGTTAGTTTAATATATTAAATTATCATTGTGGTGTTTCTTAAATTTCCCCTTTAGTTGTGTCTGTTTGGTTTTCCAAATTTTGATGATAGGTATTAGTTTCTACTGAGTAAGCATTATCACGTCTGTCTTATGTATTGACAAATTTATTGTCATACACTAAACCCCTTTAGAACCAGCAACACCATCTGAGATGCCATGGCATTTAGAATAAGATATTTGACGATCTGCTAATCCTGAGTATTCATATATTGTCATAAATTTGTATTTCTCCTACTTGTATGTGTTGTAGGAATATATTCCATATGTGAAACTTGACACCTCCCTGGGTCAGTGTATTTTCCGACCTTACGACGAGAGCATTCTGCCTAGAGTACATTGAGTCAATTCTATCTTCACAGACATAATGAATTTCGTATTCCTCTTTATCAACATCTGTAAGCAGTACATTCATTTCATTAGCTATTGTAATCAAGAGTGAACAAACAGAAACATTTCTAAAATTTGGAGACATTCCTTATCTTCAACTTCTAGAATTGACAATTTTGCAGCATATCTCAAATAAAACTCCAAAGACTGGAGATAATAATTAAACCCTGAAATGTGAGTCTGTATCTTTTAAAGACTTTCCAAAATTCAAACATCAACATTTCTTTCTTCATATTTTTACATTACTTCACCTTATTCTTTTTCAAATGTTTTTGAATCATTCATTCTACATAATTTTCATGGAACTTTATGGTGACTTATTTCTTTCGTCCTATAGTTACATAGATGTAATTCAACCGTTTTTGCTTCTTTAATTTGCCTTTTTAAAGTTTGTCAAGCACTTTCTATTGAGAAAGAATTTTTTAAATACTATTTATAGTTGAACTCTTTACTTAGTATATAGTTAATCACATGTATATAAAGTAAATTGAAAATAGATCTTAGGAAAAAATAAATGGGAATAGGAGAGGGAGGAGAAAGAAAGGAGGGAATGAGAGTGGGAGGGAGGTATGGTGAGAAGAATCACTAATGTTCCTAATGTTGTACTTTTGAAATGCATGAAGTTTATATTCCTTAAATAAAAGGTTTATGGGGAAAAATTTATCAAGCATGCAAAGAGAAATACTTTGATTTTATCTGTGTCATGGAGAATTCATACCTCAATAAATTCCTCTATGATAAAAGGCAAAATGATTAGTTATTTTAGTACCCCTAGATGATTTCAATGCTTTTGAGAAGATAAGGCAGGCTAGGTTTAAAATGGAATTGCTGGAGCTAACTGCATATTGTTTTGCTTCTGTGCAAAATGCTTTGGCTTGCAAAATGCTGTTATGAGATAATTGAACTTTAGCTGAACTTGTGGCATGTGATAATTGTTTTAAGTTTTAAAAACCACAAAAACAGAAGTTGATCGGAAATGTACCCAATCGATGTCATGATGACCCCATATTTGTGCTTGCTCAAGTACCTTGTGATCTGTACCCTGGAAAAACCCTTTATCTTGTGATAATTTGTCATGCTGTGGTTTATCTTGTGATCTTTTGTAATGCTGTGGAGATATGCTAATGTTGTGGTTTTAAGCCTTAAATACTTTGTGCAATTGATGATCGGGGCCTCTCTTCTCGCACTGCACCAGAGGGTGCTGTTGTGCTTAGAGTTGGCCCATCTGCGCAGATGTAATAAACTTCCTCATGCCCTTTGCAGCGATTGGAATGGAATTCGTGTTTCTGGGGTCGGTAGAAGTGTGAGACACCTTTCGGGGGTCTTACACTTTTCCACTTGAAAATGTCCTTTAAAAACATTACAAGTCAGAATCCATTTAAAGTGCCCGAATATTCTTTTTTGTCATGTTTTATTATAAAAATTATACTCTTTATATTAGTGTGTTTTAAATTGTTTGACATGTTCTATGCTTTTCTCGCCTCATATCACATATCATATATTTGCCAACTAAAAATTGCTGTTATTTGTATTTTAAAAAATCATATAAAACAAAAAATGTTTTTCAGTATGATTATATGGGATCTGAAATGATGGCTGTAACACAGAAAATTATTCAGATTATTGGACTTGTCAATACAGTAAGTTTTTACTTTTTCAAATTTCTAAAATTTTATTATAAAAGGTCACTGACTACAATTTGAGCTCTATTACGACAAATTAATGACTTAAAGACCTTTTATTTTTTAATACTGAAAATACTTCAATGAGCTGTTCTCTATTGTTATGTACTGTTTTAATGCAAGAATGTATGCTGCTTGAGAATGTACCGTAAATCTCGTTTTCAGATGTTTGCTCAGTTCAGATTGACTGTTAGACTGTCCTCCTTGGAACTGTGGTCAGATACAAACCAAATTTCTACCAACGGAGATGCAGATGATCTATTACAAAGATTTCTGGCCTGGAAACACAGCTATCTTGTCCTACGGCCCCATGGCATAGCATATTTACTTATGTAAGCACAATGTTCTACAGTGATAAGAAAATATGCATAATCATGCCATTACACTAATGTATTTGTTGTGTTCTTCAGCTTTCTGTAGGCATCTTTGAAGTGTTAAATTTAATGTACTTGGAAATATAATAAGACTGCAAACAACAGTAATCCACTTTACAGCAGTCCATTGTGGAGTATAATTAGTATGAGCAAAACCTACAGGTTGGAATTTTATGTCATAAGCTTTATTACAGGCTATAACATAGCCTTTAGCTTTTTAGTAATAGAAAAATTGACACTATTAGGTTGTCATTATGCATCATAGATTAATGCAATTCATAGCTACATTTTGATCAAGAATGATTTGACTTTTTGGTTATATTTAATTTAAAAAATGCTTATTTTTAGGACAGCTGAGATTATCTTTTCCACAAACAAAACAAATTATTTCTTTTTTTAACTTTTGGTAAGCAACATAGTGAATGTGGGATGAGGGAAATGAAGTTAGATTTTAATTCATAAAATGTTACCAAACCTAGGAATTGAGGAGAAAGAAGTGAAATAAACTTTTCAGTGGTTCCAATATTTTATATAACCGTCTAAGTATTTTTGGCATTGGAATGTCATATGTTTACAAAGCCATTTTCAAAATTTTGTGATAAGGAGATTTAATTTAATAGATAAACTTCTGAATAACTGTGCAATTAAAAGCAATACTGTACTGATATAGTTACAGAAAGCATCCTAAACATACGGGGACAGTGTTTCCTGGCACAATATGCAATCAGAACTATGACGCAGGTGTTGCTATGGTATGTAACATTCATCCTTCTTTCCATTACTACGCTTCAAAGCTTACGTCATACTTTATAAGTATTAAATTAAGTAGTTAAACAGCACATAACAGCCTAATATTCTTCTGTATGTGTATGTTCGTTATCATTTCTCGCTGGGACAAAATTTACTAGATGCCAAGAAAGTTCATTTACACAGAAGTGGACATCAACCTACCTTGGTGCTTAATTACAGCAAGTTAAGGCCCTATTTCTTATTCCCTCTTTCTTGGCCAGATGGCAATTAAGTGAGATGTCTTTTCCTAATACAGCCTGTATCAAGATACAGGCGGAAGGAAGAGTTCCCAGTTACCAGGAAAACTGTGTCATCTTATACTAAGCCTGTCTGAAAGAGTTAGGTTTTCTGGGCTGGAGTCAGAAGTTGCTTGGGTAACTATGACAGTTTCCTGCTGTAGTGGAAACTGCCAGCCAGAGAACAGGGCTCATGATGACTTTGGTTGGCCAAGTCCCAGTGTTGTCAAAATGAGACAAATGGAGGTAGTCTGTGCCAGCCATTACTTGATAGTATACATCTCCCGTGAACTGCCAGACTGTTATTTGTTTTTGTTTTCTTGAATAATGGCTTTGTCTTCAATCTTCTTAACTTCAGTATGCAGATGCAGTCACCTTGGAGGGATTTGCAGTTGTTATAGCTCAGTTGATTGGCTTTAACATAGGATTAACATATGACGACATCAGCAAGTGTTCTTGTGGGAGAGCGACATGCATAATGAATCCTGCAGCAGTGTAAGACTTTTTTTCCTGGTTAGTTTTATGTGTAACTTTATCAGTTGTTCCCAAGATACGTTGACATTAAATCCTTTAGAATCATCTCCATGTCAAAAATTAGATAGATTATACTAGAAGAAATATGACATGAAAAATTCTATTTTTTTTACATATTCCTCTTATTTGAGATGAAGGGAGACAGAAAGACTGACAGTGAGAAAGAGCTCCTGTGTGTGGGTTTACTCCCCAGATGCCTACAACCATTAAGGCTGGGCCGGGCTGACCTCAGGACCTCAGGGACACAACCTCTTTTGTTAGTGGAGCAAGAGTTTGGGAAGCCATGTTAACTACTAATATTTCATTCTAGAGCATTATAGGGAGAAATAAATATATAGAAATATTGCACAATATACTAATATTTTTGTTGTAATATTTGTTGCTCATGACAAAAATACCTAATGTCACCCCTAATAATAATATCACAGTGCTGGCAGCTTTGACTAACATGTTGAGATTAAGAAACATAAGGCTACAAAAAGGAAAACATCCTTACATAATTAGAACAAAACAATAACAACATCAAGGAATTCTTTAATGGGCTGGTGTTGTGGCACAGTGAGTTAAGCTGCCTCCTGCAACATGGGTATCTCATATGGATGTGAGTTCAAGTCCCAGGTGCTCCACTTCTAATTCAGCTACTAATGTTCCTGGGAAAGTAGCAGAAGATGGCCCAAGTCCTTGGACCCCTGCACCCAGATGAAGTTCCAGGTTCCTGGCTTCAGCCCAGCCTAGCCTTAGCCATTAAGGCCAGTTAGGGCATGAACCAACAGATGGAATACCTCTCTTTCTGTCTTTCTCGCCCTCTCTCTCTGTAACTCTGCCTTTCCAATAATCCTAACCCTAACCATAACCCTAACTCTAACAATCTTTATAAAACATTCTTTAAGAGAGACGACTCTAGAAAAGTCAATTGTTCTGGCACCGTGGCTCAACAGGCTAATCCTCCACTTAGCGGCGCCGGCACACCAGGTTCTAGTCCCGGTTGGGGCGCTGGATTCTACCCCGGTTGCCCCTCTTCCAGGCCAGCTCTCTGCTATGGCCTGGGAGTGCTGTGGAGGATGGCCCAAGTGCTTGGGCTCTGCACCCCATGGGAGACCAAGAGAAGCACCTGGCTCCTGCCTTCGGATCAGCGCGCTGCTGCCACAGCGGCACTCTCACTGTCCACTCTGCCTCTCAAAAAAAAAAAAAAAAAGAAAAGTCAATTGTATATGTATATTAGCACTAATAATAATAAATAAATGACTTCCTACAAAACTATAAGTTTTACAGGTTTTTAAATTCATTATAATCCAAATTAATATTTTATAATAAGGAACTTGATGAACTCCAAGAGGTGACAAAGTGGAGATGGTAAACATAGACTTTTTTTTTATGAGTAGGAACCAGAATTTGTGATCAAAGGAGAAGTTTTAAATGGGAAACATTTCATATGAAGGGCCTTGAAAAAGTTCACAGGAGATGTATACTATCAAAGTCCTATGTAGATTTCACATTTTATGCACTAAGTAATTCTATTTTCCATGAACTTTTTGAACAGCTCTCATATTATCTGTAGACTGTCAGAAATAAGGTAAAAGGGGTTGATGGCATCGCATATAAGTCTTAGGAAAGACGAAGTGAGTAAATTGTGGAGGAAAGTACAAAAGTGGAAGAGGTGGACATATTGATTGATTGTGATAGGGGTTTAGAAAAGTAGAGAGATGAGTACTTTGATTAATAGAGGTGTGAAGATGAGGACAGTTCCCTGAGAGGAAGGAATGTAAGCTCTTTTGTAGAAGGTGTAAAGCAGTTGTCTTGGCGGTTGGACCTTAGAAATCATTTAGGAACTAAACAGAATTTGCAATTGCAAATTTACTGTGAACTCAAACTCCATCCACTAGGTTTAGCTTCTCAGTAGCGCATGCAAAGGAAAGAGAGAATTGAGCTTTTTGAGTTCAGGTTCATGAGATTCAGAAAGAAGGCCAGGCCATAGGAGAGACTGAATTCTCCAAAAATAATGAGACTTGAATGTTTCTTCCCCAGAACTTGGAACTTTGGATAAGAAATCAAAGTATTTTGAGACAACTGCCCTAGCTCAATTTATTACAATTTGCTAGTCTTCCTTACAAGAAGCCAACAGTTTGCACGCCCATTCAACTGTCATGTATCTATTAAAATTACATATACTTATGAGTATGGACAGATATATAGATAGCTTGATAGGTCATAAAGATCAGATTGTGGGAGCTAGGCATGTTCTGGACATCTTGTGTAAACACTATGAAGTCGTTCAACAACAATATTGTTTAATGATCAATTTCTCAGACTGTATCACCATCATTAAGTGATGCTTGCCTGTAATATCGTTTTCCATCCACTCACATTAAATTTCTAAGAAATACAATCTTCTGGAGCATGTTAATGTAAGCAGTATTAACACTAAAATTAAATTATGATTTTCTAAGAAGCAAATTTTTATTCGAGCCACATTGTTATTCAAATGATTCTGTGTGGAATTTTGTATATATGTGGATTTTATTAGGGAGGGTTACTTACCTGAGAAATGCTATTTCACTTTAGGAGTTCCAGTGGTGTGAAGAATTTTAGCAATTGTAGCTTGCATGAGTATAGAAATGTTGTTTCTAACTTTGAAGTGAAATGTCTTCAGAACCTTTCGAAGCTGCAGCCATTCTATCAGAATCACACTGTGTGTGGTAATGGGGTTTTGGAACCTAATGAGGAGTGTGACTGTGGTGGTGAAGAGGTAAGCAGCAAACATGTAAATCTGAACCAAGCATCTGCATCTCTAGTGAAACACGTTTGTCTTGGTATCTATGGAATTATATACCCACCTGTCTTCAGCGTTTCACTCAAATAAGAGAATTGGGGTAAAATCACATATGTGAATCACATTCCCACGTTTTTTGAGCTGAGAAGGAGGGATGTCAAGAAAAACTGGTTTTTGTAGCTGCTCACAGTCGAACCAGCAGATACAGTGCTATGGTTGAGGCCAAAACAAAGTCCTAGTGATTGATTATTCAGTTCCGAACTCATATGACCTCATTCTGTTTTTTAGACAAACATGCCAAATTTGGTCCAGATATTTCTGTCTCTTATGGTTGCAGGAATTTTTAAACATTCTAGTGGGTTTTCCTTAATCGTTCTCAAACAATCCTGTAATTATCAGTTTATAGATGATCTATTTTTACTACTTGCTTGTTTCTGAATATTGATATGTATTTTAACATAGTTCCATCAATCAAATGTTCAACAAAAACTGACAACAGGTGACACCACACATTCAGTCTATTGTAATTCTCATTATTTAATAATACCTAACAATCATCTTGTATTTTTAAAATTGTCCTGCATAATTCAGCCCCCAGCAGTTACATGAATTCCTTCCTCCTACAAAAGGATCACCACAAGTGTGCATTCCTTTCCATCACCAGAAATTCTCTGAATCCTGTATTCCATAAAGGAAAATCTTTATAGATGAATTGCTCTTCACAATCACACACACACACACACACACACAGAGAATGAGAGAATGGTTTCCAATTATTACAGATTTTCCAATGCCATCTTAGCTTTCCAATAAGCAGTACTGTGTTCATTTGCGGTACTGTGTTCATTTCGGTAGGTACCGTCTACCTGCCAATAAATTCTAGCTATTTTTACTGAAGGGTTGAAGGAAACAACCCCCTCTGGAGTTAGATCTGCATACTACAAACACAGGCTGTAGGCTGACTGGTTTTGGAACTGGACTGTCAATGGCCACCAGCGTCTCTCCCATAGTCTCTGCTCCTGTAAGGTGCTTTTGTTTCACATACCAGAGACTTTCTGCTGGGATACTCCCTGTGGCCCTGAGTGCTTAGCCACCAACACGGTGTGCTGAATATGTTAGGACCTAAGGGCCAGCCTTCAGATAATTATCATGGTCTGCCAGTGGACAGATGTCCCAGACTTTTTGGCTCTGGTGAGCGAATTTGGAAGGATGTTCTAGAGTTCTGTGAACTGCGGCCTGTAGGCCAGATGCAGCCCTCACGTACTTTTGGGAATGGAATCTTATTGGGATGCAGACAGGATGGCTGTTGGTTTGTTTGGAGGCTATGGCTGCTTTTGTGCTGTAGCATCAGATTTATACAGTGACACACAGACTGTATGGGAAGCTAGCTTGAAAGTGCTGACTGTTTGGTCCTATACAATACATACTGCTGATTCTATAACATCCACCAGAGGCTCCTGCGGGGTTTAGGTCAGTTTGCAAGAGCATAATAAATAAGAGTATCAATTGTTAAATCAACAAGAGTCACTGTGCATTTACTCCCCATGTAGGATCTCTGTCCTTAATGTGTTGTCCTATGAGAATTAATGGTAAAAATAGTCTTCAAACAGTACTTTATACTTTGTGTTTCTGTGTGGGTGCAAACTGTTGAAATCTTTACTTAGTATATACTAAACTGATCTTCTGTATATAGAGATAATTGAAAATGAATCTTGATGAAGAATGGGATGGGAGAGGGAGTGGGAGATGGGATGGTTGTGGGTGGGAGGGTGGTTATGGGGGGAAAAGCTGCTATAATCCAAAAGCTTTACTTTTGAAATTTATATTTATTAAATAAAAGTTTCTTAAAAAAAAAGAAGTTGAGCTTTCCAAAAAAGAACTCTTAGTTGGTTGAAATGTACAAATCCTTTTCCTTATGCAACTCTAGGAATGTCAACTTAAAAAATGCTGCAATTATAATACTTGCAAATTGAAAGACTCAGTAAAATGTGGTTCTGGACCATGCTGCACATCAAAATGTGAAGTAAGTTCCTGACATCTGTAGGAAAGAACAGAAAACTGTAGTGACTGAGTCATTGTGGAATTGATGAATACAACAGCAACAAAGTGTAACAAAACACAAAATGCGTAAAACAAGTATATAAGGAAAACACTATGCAATAAAAAAGGCATATCAGAGGGGTACAGACTATTGTAGAATGTCAAAACCACAAAGTTTACCATCTTCAAATTTATCAAACAGGACAAACATTTATATATATATATATATATATATATGTATATATATACATATATACACACACACTATATAAAAATCAACTCAAAGAAATCATAAAGTTAAATTAATGATAATAGATTAAGAAAAATTTAACATGAATAGCAGACAAACTGTGTAGTCTATAGAACATATGAATAATTTTCATACTTTGATAAGTAAAGGTTAGGCCACTGTTGTAGCACAATGGGTTAAGCTGCTGTTTGTCATGCCAGTATCCTATATTGGAGTACTGGTTAGAGACCCAGCTGCTCCACTTCCAATCCAGATCTCCGTTCATACACCTAGGAAAGCAGCAGTAGATGACCAGTACTTGGGTCCCTGCTACTTATGTGGGAGATCTGTTTGGAGTTCCTGACTCCTGGTTTAAACCAGGCCCAGATCTGGCCATTGTAGCCATTTGATGGAGTGAAATAGATGGAAGATGATCTCTCTCTCTCTCTCATCTCTTTCTCTGACACTCAGGTAATTTCCTTATTTGAAAAGATAAAAAACATTCTCATATGTTATAACCACAAAATACATAACTATAATTTTTGCATTATATTAGTCTTTTAAGGAGCAAATTTTATAGTCGACATAATTTATTCAATTGCCATTTCTACTTTCTTTTGCAGATATCTGTTTAGTATCATATTCCTTGTATCTGAAGGTCTTATTTTACTATTTCTTGTAATTTATGTTTGGTGAAAATGAATTCTCTCAGTGATTATTTATCTAGGAAAATAGTTATCATTAATTTTTGGAATATATTTACAGTTTATGAAACTCTAAGCTAAGAGTGATTCCTTCCTTTAGTCATTTTTAAGATGCCATTTCACTAATTTATCATTCATGTTTGCTTTTATTATTAAATATAAATTCAATAAAACTAAGTTAGAGTGTGTGTTTGAGGCAGAGGGAAAGGAAGAGAAGAGCCTTCAGAATATATAGCAGGTTGGCATTTGGGCATGGTGAATTTCACTATGGAAGGCAGTGGCTACCTAATTTAGTCAGTTGGCCACACAAAAAAATTTCGCCAACTATGCCCTCAGTCTGGTAGTCAAGGAGGTCTTTATACCATCAGAAAATAACAAATATGGCGATAGAGTCGATGACAATTGTCATATACACTGTTTCCAAAGTATTGTTCTAAGTACATGTTCTATTAAGCCAAATTAATACAACTTACAATTCTATGAGACTATGCCAAGGTTACAAGTGTAACAGAGACATTATCTGACCCACACACTTGAGCTAGGAAGAGTCACAGTCAGGGACTGAAACCGGGCAGGGTGGCTTCTGGATCTCTTCATGTTAGTCAGCTTCCCATTACTGCATCCAAAATATGTGAGAGGAACTACTTAGGAGGAGGAGGGTTTATTCCCGCTTCCATACGTGGAGCTTCCCAGTTGCAGATCTGATGGCCTCAGTCAGTTAACGAAGATGGAGGATGGCGGAATAACGACAGAGGTGGAACATAGGGTGATCCAGGAAGGAAATACAGAGATTGGGCCCAACCCAGCTTAAATACTCAAGCCTCTCAAGAGAACTGTATCCCAAGAGCATAGCTCGGTGACTTAAAGACCCCTCACTGGGCGCAGCTCTCCCAGACCCTATAGCTGGATCCAGCCTCCCCTCTGGCAGCACCATCAATACAGCACTTTGGGACTTAGATGTCTACCTGAGTTGAGGAGCCCAATCCTATGCAAACCACAGCATTCTCCAAGAGCAAAAAGGTAAAAGCAGTGTGCCTGCGACTTCAGGAAGCGGGTGTTTTTGCACTAACCTGCTTGTTCTACTTGCAGATGCCGCTTCAATCAGATGGCCTCGCAGTGGGATATCCAGAGCACGTGGGCAGCTGCAAGCCTTCTGTCGGAGGCATTGCTTTTTCCCTCTGACATGGTCACTTTTCTTGGGGCTCCACAATGAATCCTGCACCTGGTGTTTTCTTTTGGAAAACCCGTTGTCTTAGGAACCTTGCTATCCCTCAACTACCTTTAAGCAGGCATATTTTATTTAATAAACCTCTTCAGTAACTGAGAACAGTAACGCACAGAGTTTTACTGTCTTTTCCTTTCTCTAGTTTTCAGTAGCAGGCACTCCATGTAGAAAGAGCATTGATCAAGAGTGTGATTTTACAGAGTATTGCAATGGAACATCTAGTGATTGTGTTCCAGACACATATGCACTGAATGGCCAATTCTGCAGGCTGGGAACCGCATACTGTTATGGTGGAAAATGCCAAACTATTGAAAACCAGTGTGCCAAGATATTTGGAAAAGGTACAACTCTTTCTTTCTTTCATGTTTTATTACCATAAATTTGAATCACTCTATAGATTATATAACCATGCCACACAGCTCTAGGCGTTGTGCAATAAACTTACCAGAGATTAAATTTGAATTAAAGAAAGCCTAATTTTGCAGGTGTGTTTGAGATTTTTCTAAGAATAAATGATACTGTACATTGTTTTTCTCATGATTTGATGTTGGATTTGAGTAGCTAGCTACCAGAGCAGAACTCCATGTTTATAGCTCATTGTTAAACATCTGCATGGCAAATCATATTCTGAAATTCCACTTTCCACGTTCATAATCTGTAGTCTGTTCCCATAATCTCCTTCAGAATTTGTTCAAAGGGGCATCCTTTCCAGGACAGAATATACCTAACTATTCATTGAAGTGTGTGTTTTACAAAATGTCTAGCTGCTTTTGCTCAACCAAACCCATGTTGGCTATTTCATCTTGAATCTCACGTGAAATAGGAAAAAGTACGACACCAGGTAGCCTGTTTGGATTCTGGAGGCAGGAGAGTCCACATAGGGAAACAAATACTCAATTTCGTTTATTGAAAAGCAAGAATGGCTCTGTAGTGGTTTCAGCCTGCAGGGCCAGCAGCCTTGTCCTATAAAGCACAGCAGACTCAATAACATGAGACGTGTTGGATAATGAGAAAAATGTCACGTGGATTCCGTGGTCAGGCCACTTTGGAGAGGGGCGCTCTCGCAGTGTTCCAGAGCAAGCATGGGGCTTTAGCAGAGTGGTCCTGGGAGTGTGACTGGGCCTTGGAGAGGTGAAGAAGCTGACTGCAGGAAACCGTGACCATGAGTTCAGAACTGTACATCATAACTGGCTGTGTCAGATCCGCTGTGAGAGGTGGTAGGGCCAGAGAGCTGGAAGTACATCATCTGAGTTCAGGCACACACAGAAAGAGAACACAGAAGAAAAACCTGCAAGCAGGAAATCCAGACGATCGTGCTCTTCAGCCTTCTCACAGTTTGGTTCTCCCTCATCTCACACCTATGGATCCCTAGCATTTCATTACGACCTACAGACACGGGGGAACTGCTGCTTTGACAGATGAACTGGCTCAGTAACTACTCAGGCTACAAGGAACAGTAGCCCCACAACAGCCTAACCTGGGACCATTGAAGGACACAGACCACCTGGTCATCCCTTTTCTGTGAAAGGAGATAATGCAGGGTACCCATGGTTGGTTGACAAAGGGCACAGTGACTTGGTGGGGAGCCTGGAAAGGTGTGGAAAGATGAGAACATTGGGAACATAAATTCTGGAAAGAAATTTGTGAATAGACACACGGAAGTAGTCAAGAAATGCGAAAATTTCATGAATAAATCCTTCTGGTCAATACCCGTCAATGGGTGTCCACCATAAAAAGGCTGAAACCAAGCAAGAGCTGTGAAGACTTGGCCAGGTTATCTGCCAGCATCTCTCATTATCCATCCCAGAGCTCGAAGGACAGGCATGTTTCTGGACCTCCCCTATTCTTTTCCTTCTTGCTATTGAAACAGCTGATTCTTTTTAGAGTTTAGCTTGTCTATTTCTTTGGGTACTTACACCACCTGGTCAAACACAGCCAAGGGTAACCCGGACACATTCTGTTGCCTTATCCCTTTGCCTGAGGCAGCGTGGTTACTAAGGCCGTTATCCTAAAATGCAGGAAAAGATAGTTTCTTCAAATGTTTCAACATCACAGAGCACGGCGTCCTCACCTTTCAAGCTTTGATACTGGTTTTCTCATTAATTACTGCAAGCTTCTAACACCAATGCCACATATTTTAGATGCGTTTTAGGGTAGCCCTCAATTTCTAAGTTTGAGTTCCTGTGTTGAATTGAACAACCCTGACAATGGTCACGCCATTTTAACTACCCCAGCACCATCTTAGGCAACTCTAGCAAAGTATTTCCTGGAATTTGGGCCGAAACCATAAGTCATGGGCAGGCAACTGCGGTTTAAGATAACGGTGCCCGATAAACAGGAACAGACACGGAAAGTACCCAACCGCCCCTTATCTGTGGGTCCGGGCAGACGGCAAAAGTATGCAAAGTATTTCCTGCATGCCCCCACCCCATTGTCTTATCGAAACCCTGTAACCATGCTTCTTCTGCTTCTGTAGTCCCGCTTTTGCAATCCCCCAGGTATAAAAGTGCCCCCCAGACACTACCACGCATGCCTCTCTCCTGCCTCCTGCTGCGTCGGGTCTGGAGACGGCGTCTGCGAGCGCTCGTGAAATAAAGCCGCCTCTTGCACTTGCATCGTCTGGTCTGAGAATTTTTTTTTTTTTTGAGTCTGGGGTCGCGATCTAAAGGACCCAGCGGGGATCAGGGTCCTTCAGGATGACATATAAAGTCTCTGAGATCTACACATCCTATGTGGTTTTTCAATATTCCAAGTTGCCTTCCCTGTTACAGCCAGCCTGAGAGATGTACATCCACTTAAAATGTCGCTGATCCCTTGTCAAAGAAAAAAGATGGTATGGCAATTCGTGAACTCATTCCAAAGGTTTCTGAACGAAAGTGACTTGGTTTGAATTTCTCATTTGAGTAAGAAGAGTAAGTTACATGGTCCAATCTAATATCCATCGGCCTGGAAGTGCTTGCTCCCCCAGGAGGAGTAACCTACTGTGCTAGTTACAGTCCTTCTCTGTGTTGTGTTGGGTGACAGCTCTGCTTCTTTCCACTTGCACTGGCAGGGTGCAATGGATACCACAGCGTTGTCAAGTATAATTTTTTTTTTGGAAATAAGTTTCATTAGCCTGTTTAAACAAACATTTAATTAAGAATGATCATTTCATTGACATATTTGCATTTTTAGGTGCTCAAGGTGCTCCTTTGGCCTGCTTTGAAGAAGTTAATTCTCTGCATAATAAGTCTGGAAACTGTGGCTTTAAAAATTCACAGCCGTTACCTTGCGAACACAAGTATGTATATAGAAAATGATACTTTTCTGAATCATACAAATCATACTTCTTGTGAAGAGACACAAAATCACAATAAACAGTAAATTGTAGAACAAGACAATATTTTCAAATATCACAAATGCATTTTTCTTCATTCAGTCTTTGATTTCCTGATTGTTTTATTTTCTGATATCATCCTAAGGATGAAAATGGATGAAAGAATGCTTTTGATTATTACTAGAGAAAGGAAGTGGGCACAAACTACTAAAAAATAGGAACTATGCTATATTAATAATTAAAATGGAGTCATGTATTAAACAAATGGGAAAAATCCTAAAGCAATTGTTTTAAGTGTAAGTAATGTTGAGAGAAAGGAAGTTTTCATTTCTATTTCCTTTGTTTCTAAAACACTGGTGTGTAAAGCATGGAAATAGATCTCAGTAGCTACACGGGGACTGTGGGAACATGGCTTTACTGTAAGCCACATAACAAAAGGATTCATAAAACCCAATAAAGGAAGCTCCTGTCCTATGACAAGAGCTTCCTGAATTTTATCTGGGTGTTGAAAATAAAAGAATCATGAAAATGAGGTGACCAAACTAGATTCGAGAAGTAAGAGCAAGAGAAGAGGCCACGTGAACACCCAGATGAAGCCAGGTAATCCAGGGAGAAACAGGGCTCCTAGCCACCAAAGTGCAGGCAGAAAAAACTGTCAAACCCTTAGATAAGCACCACACTCAGCCTGTTTCAAACAGCACGGTTCCTTTCTGGCAATGTAAAAATGGATGGGGAAAGTGTCTGGCTAGGTGAGGTTAGAAAGAGCCACCTTGGCTGGCACTGTGCCACAGCTGGTTAAAGACCTGGCCTGCAGCACTGGCATCCCATATGGGTGCTGGTTCAAGTCCTGGCTGCTCCACTCTCTGCTATGGCCTGGGAAAGCAGTAGAAGATGGCCCAAGTCCTTAGGCCCTTGCACCCTCGTGGGAGACCTGGAAGAAGCTCCTGGCTCCTGGCTTCAGATCAGCTCAGCTCTGGCCGTTGCAGTCTTTTGGGGAGTGAACCAACAGATGGAAGACTTTTCTCTCTTTGTGGCTCTACCTCTTTCTGTAACTTTGTCTTTCAAATAAATAAATCTTTAAAAGAACAAAAAAAGTAGAGCCTCCTCCACACAGTAATTTGTCATGGATCATGCATGGCATTCAGAACTTGCAGGATTTCCCACAGGTCCCAGCACAAGAGAACTGTGATACTGAAAGAGTGGATGCGGAACCACAAAGCTACTGCTGACTGCAGGAATCACATAGAATCTCTGAGAGACAAGGAATACACAGCCACACACTGGTGGGGACCAGGGCAGAGCACCAGCCACCAGGCCCACTGTTAGAGTGCAGATCACAGCAAGGACGTAACATGGCACAGCTGCGGCACAGTCTCTCCCTGATCTAAGACTACCCATGGGAGACGAGAAAAGAAAGATGGAAGAAAGCGTGAAAGTTAACAATATCATGTTTCCTTCTGCATTTTATCTGATCTGGTGATGGTACTAAAGCTCTTTTTTTTTAAGATTTCTTTATTTATTTGAAAAGCAGAGTTACCGAGAGAGAGAGAGAGAAAGAGAGAGAGAGAGAAAGAGGAGGTCTTCCATCCGCTGGTTCACTCTCCAATCGGCTGCAATGGCCAGAGCTGCGCTAATCCAAAGCCAGGAACCATGAGCTTCCTCTGGTTGTTCCACGTGGGTGTGGGGGCCCAAGGACTTGGGCCATCTTCTATTGCTTTCCCAGGCCATAGCAGAGAGCTGGATCAGAAGTGGAACAGCCAGGACTCGATCTGGTGCCCATATGGGATGCGGGCACTGCAGGCGGCGGCTTTGCCCATTACCAAAACTCTTGAAATCAATCACTAGCATCAATCATGTGCTCTAGGGGGGCTGGGATCCCTTTTCAGAAAAGTAAAGTCATTTTGGACAAGTCAACCACAAATGCAAGTGTTGAGAAAATAGTGTTTGGAGGAAGAGGTTCTACTCCATAGCCAGGCTAGAAAGAAACTTCTATGTGAAGCTGGTTTGAACTGTATTTCATAGAGAGCAGAGCTAAAATCAGAGGACCTAGAAAAGCTATGTTTGGGCTGGTGCCGTGACTCACTTGGTTAGTCCTATGCCTGCGGCGCCGGCATCCCATATGGGTGCCAGGTTCTAGTCCCGGTTGCTCCTCTTCCAGTCCAGCTCTCTGCTATGGCCTGGGAAAGCAGTAGAAGGTGACCCAAGTCCTTGGGCCCCTGCACCTGCATGGGAGACCAGGAAGAAGCACCTGGCTCCTGGCTTCAGATCGGCGCAGCACCGGCCATGGTGGCCATTTGGGGAGTGAACCAACGGAAGGAAGACCTTTCTCTCTGTCTCTCTCTGTCTCTCACTGTCTGTAACTCTGTAACTCTACCTGCCAAATAAATAAATAAATAAATAGCTATGTTTGAGGGAAGAAAAGTTTGGAAAGTGATTTAGATTTTTGACATCCAGCCTCATTTTAATTTTTACTAATCCTAGTAACATAAAAAGAGCCCAAAATGATCACTTAGGACAAAAGAATATCCTAAAAAGGAGACTTTTGTTAAAATAATAGCTTGCTCATTAGGTACATATCAATAGGCAAAAATGATTATTTTCATTAAGGGTGGTATTTTGTAGACAGATTTAAATTATTCCAAAATCAAGAAGTGACACAGAGAGGCTGACATTGTCATGTAGCAGATTAAGCTGCCACTGAGATGTTGGTATCCCAGGCATATGAGTGCTGGTTCAAGTCCTGGCTGCTCAGCTTCTGATCCAGCTCAGTGCTTGCTAATGCACCTGAGAAAGCAGCACATGATGGCCTGAGTGCTTGGGTTTCTGCCACCCATGTGGGAGACTGGGACTCCTAGCTTTGGCCTGAAACAGCCCTGGCCACGGCCCTTTGGGGAATTAACCAAAGGATGGAGGCTTCTCTCTCTCTCTCTCTCTCTCTCTCTCTCTCTCTCTCCAAAGGATGGAGGCTTCTCTCTCTCTCTCTCTCTCTCTCTCTCTCTGTCTCTCTCTCTCTCTCACTCCCCTCCCCCCATCACTCTGCTCTTCAAGTAAACAGAAGAAAAGAAGAGTGGAGAGTATTTCCTTGGAGATGGCCTACAGATACTGGAAGCCTCTTAGAGAAGTCAGTATTCTAGCCCATGATATATTATAAATAGCAAATTAAAGTATCTGTGGATTACCCTTGGTTTGTTTTTAGCAGAGTTCCTAAATTCTCGAGAGACAAGCTTAGATATTCTGAAAATATCACTATGGCGGAAGAAGTTTGGAATAGAAATGAAAAGCCTGCGTGGTTGAGAAAGGGACTGCCTAGAGACCCTTCAGAAACGTACACATGACCAAAAGAGGCAGAAAGAATAAATACAGTTAGCCAGTCTCCATAAACATTGAACGTGCAAACGAGGAATTTTCCTATAGAGTAGGTTAAAATATGATGAGCTCGCTAAGAAAACTGGAGGCTGCAGAACAAAGCTGAACTGTGATAGGAAATTCAGTATGATTTTGGTGCATGCATCCAACTCTGCCACGTAGGTCCACAAAGCTGGGGTGCACCACAAGCTGATGCTCTTATTTTCACATTTTTGATGGCTTTGTACCATCAGTAAAACAGTATCTGTGTTACTAACCTTAGGCTGCTTCATTGGAAACTGGTATCTTTTTAAGACAAAATGTAAGGAATTTTCTGCTTCCCATTTCTAGGGATGTTCTGTGTGGAAAATTAGTTTGTGCTGTTCCAAGTAAAAATGCCGAGGAAGGCGATGTTCCAGCTGCAACTTCTTCACATGTTCGTGACCATGTGTGTGTTTCCATGACCACTGGGTCATCCTTGAGACCAGATGGGAGAGATTACGCATATGTGGCTGATGGCACAGCATGTGGTCCGCAGATGGTAACAAAACGTGGTCGCTGATATTTAGCGGAACTGAATCTGTGAATTATTTGATCCTGTATTTCATGATGACTATTATGGTTATGCTGAATGACTTTGAACCTGGTGCTGGCATTTATTTCCCATATAATTAATGTTGAAAATATGATTAAGTTTCAGTTATTTAATAGCAATAGTTTTTGGATTAACTGGTTATGAGTCTTCACATGGAAAAAGGACATATGTGCTTTTTTAAAAAAAAATATTTATTTATTTATTTGAAAGTCAGAGTTACACAGAGAGAAGAGAGGCAGAGAGAGAGAGAGAGAGAGAGGTCTTCCATCCGTTGGTTCACTCCCCAACTGGCCACAGGTCTGGAGCTACACTGATCCAAAGCCAGGAGCCAGGAGCTTCTTCTGGGTCTCCTGGTGCAGGGGCCCAAGCACTTGGGCCATCTTCTACTGCTTTCCCAGGCCATAGCAGAGAGCTGGATTGGAAGTGGAGCAGCCGGGTCTTGAACTGGTACCCAGATGGGATGCTGGCACTGCAGGCTTTACCTGCTATGCCACAGCGCTGACCCCGCATATGTGTTTTAAGCATGGAGTTCCATTAACTGTAAGGTGATTTAATTATTTATTTATTTATTTTTAAAGTCCCAGTCACTTTACATCATAAACTTCCCATGGTGAGTTTTCAATTTTCTTTGCATCACAAAAACTATAATTGACATTTTTATATGTCCTAAATTATCTGCTTAATGTATGTGATTCAGATATACATGTGAGAAGGTTGAGAGAACAAAAATCTACAGGGAAAGCTTGGTTAAGTGCATGCTCAAGTTTGATTTTTAGTTTATGAGGAACTTACATACTGTTAACTCAGAGTGGCTATACCAATTTACATTTCCACCAACAGGGTAAAAGGGTTCTCTTTTCTCTATATCCAATTCAACACTTACTACCATTACTTTTTTGATAGCTCTTCTAACAGGTGAAAGATGATGTCTTTTTGTGGTTTTCATTTGCATTTTCTGATAATTAGTGGTTTTGTAGACTTTTCATATGTCTCTCTCACTCTGTCCTTTGCTCTTTCTCTGTAACTCTGCCTTTCAAATAAATTTTTAAAAAAATCTAAAAAAAAAATGATACCACAGCTTCTTCTGATGGAGATTCTAACCAAATCTCGGTTGCAAACATTGATACCAAGGCCGCATGTAATTATGACATAAGCCAAGCCAGGAAAACTTCCTCAAACTTTTTTTTGACTTTTTAAAATCAGAATTTCAAGATATTTATAACTGAATCAGGGAAATATTAATAAATTCTTCATCCTGAGCTTCTCTTATGTATACATAAAATCATTATGGTTTTTTAATTTTATAAAATCTGTGATTAATTATGAAATGTCTTGTTTATTTCAGTATTGTGTAAAGCAAACCTGCAGGAAAGTTCAGTTAACAGAAAATACCTGTAATGCCACTACAAAATGCAAAGGGAATGGGGTAAGAAACTTTTTAAAAAGACTTATTTATTAACTTGAAAGTCAGAATTACAGAGAGAGAAAAGCAAAGGCAGAGAGAGAGAGAGAGGTCTTCCATCCGCTGGTTCACTCTCCAGATGGCCACAATGGTTGGAGCTGCGCCAATCCAATGCCAGAAGCCAGGAGCTTCTTCCGGGTCTCCCACATGGGTACAGGGGCCCAAGGACTTGGGCCATCTTCTACTGCTTTCCCAGGCCATAGCAGAGAGCTAGACCAGAAGTGGAGCAGCTGGGACTAGAACCAGCACCCATATAAGATGCTGGCACTGCAGGAGTCGGCTTTACGTGCTATGCCACAGCACTGGCCCCAGAAACTTTCTTTTTGTGGTTCTAAATTTCATGTTATTGTTATGACTAATTCAAAGTAAGCATGAGTCCTATTGGAGATACTGAATGTCTGTTACTTTTCAAATCATGTCACTGATGCCTAGCTCAGTTATAAAAAGAAAATCAGCGAAGCTAATTCTAACACCACTAAGTTAATTGAACAAGATGTACATCTCATTTATTGTTAGGTTCTCCCAATTTCTGAGTTCAAGTAATATGTTTACATTAAAAGCATTTATTCTTTTAAACACAAGCAACCACCTGTTTGCCTTCTGTCATGAACATATTTGTCTCTCTAATATATTTAATAAATAAACTTATGTCTATATGTTGCAGAGTATACATGAATTTTTGTTGTTGCTTGCTTAGAAGGCAGAGACAGATAGTGAAAGACAGAGAGAATCTCCCATCCACTGTTCACTGTGGCCCCACAACAGCCAGGAATGGACCAGCCTAAAGCTGACAGCAGGGGACCACTGTGGGCCTTCCACGTGGGTGGTGGGGAACCAAACTACGAGGCATCATCTGCCTCACAAGGATGTGTGCTAGGCCGGCGCCGCGGCTCACTAGGCTAATCCTCCGCCTTGCGGCGCCGGCACACCGGGTTCTAGTCCCGGTCGGGGCACCGATCCTGTCCCGGTTGCCCCTCTTCCAGGCCAGCTCTCTGCTGTGGCCAGGGAGTGCAGTGGAGGATGGCCCAAGTCCTTGGGCCCTGCACCCCATGGGAGACCAAGATAAGCACCTGGCTCCTGCCATCGGATCAGCATGGTGCGCCGGCCGCAGCGCGCTACCGCGGCGGCCATTGGAGGGTGAACCAACGGCAAAGGAAGACCTTTCTCTCTGTCTCTCTCTCACTGTCCACTCTGCCTGTCAAAAAAAAAAAAAAAAAAAAAAAAAAGGATGTGTGCTAGCAGGAAGCTGGGATCTAGAGCAAAACTGGAACTTGAACCTTTGCAGTCTGATACAGGAAATGAGCTTCCCAAGGGGCACCCTAATCCCTGGGCCAAACACACCTGTCCCAAAGAATACACCAAGATAAATGAGTTAATATCTGTGGAAAAAATAAACTCACCTCTGTGAATGAGAAGAGCATAACTTTATAGAGTCTTGTTTTTAAAAACCTGAGTGAAGAGAAAAAATTACTTATTAAGAAGATCTAATTAAGTGGCTAGAAATATACTTTTTTGTAGGTACTGATTTTGCCATTTGGCTATTTCATATGTAAAATTTCCACTTCTCTTTCCAGTCTATTTCCTCACATATATATTCATAGCAAACTTAAGAAAAAAAGCTGTTCTGTAGAAGTCAGCAGTTGTCATCAGATGTAAAGACTTTCTGATTCAAAGTAATTTTATATATTTCTTTTTCAGATTTGTAATAATTTTGGAAATTGTCAGTGCTTTCCTGGCTACAGGCCTCCAGACTGTGAGTTCCAGATTGGTTCACCAGGGGGCAGTATTGATGATGGCAGTGCTGAGAGATCTGGTGAGAAGAAACTAAACTTTTAAATTGAAATCGAATGTGGCTTTATAAGGAACTAATTAAGGAAATATACCTCTGAGCCAGTTCTATGATCTGCTGAGTAATCCCTAAGTTGTTTTGACTGATGCTTTTATTGCCCCCAAATAGTTGTAATCAACCCTAATCAGCTGAGTTAAATGAGTTAAGAATAATTTTCCTTAGTTTCAATAGAAGTCATTATATACGTTTAAGAAAATAATGTAGAGAAGAATAAAAGCCACAGAAGTAGTTTGCATTCTATATTAGTAACGACTTTGTAGATTACTTAAAAAGCAACTGTAGGATACAGTGTTCACTCTGAATAAACTTTGAAAAACCATGTGGCAAAATATAAATGTACACATTCATCTAAAAATCTCAGTAAATCAATCACAGTTTAAGTGACAGAGGACCTATTTAGACTTTCATTTGCTCCAGCAAATGAATGAAACATCATCTGCTACTCCTAGACTGAACCATTCACTCCCTCTACAAACATGCTACCCAGGGATACCACAGTTCAGAAGGTCCATCCTCGCAGCAACACCGGGGGGGGGGGGGGTGTTCATGTGAGTCTCAATGAAGATAGGCTACATGGAAAGCAACTGCCTTAACTACAGGTGCCTGAAGTCGCAGTGAAAGGAAAGGTGCATAAGTTCCTAGATGGTGTTCTTATTTATGAATACCAATGAGTAAGGCCTAATGATCAAGTGCATTTAATATATCAAGAATGATTATGAACAACATAAAGAGGTAGGCATTGAATTGTGTCTCCCAAAAAGGTATGTTAGAGCTATAAACTCCAATATCTAAAAGAAATGATCTTCTTAGGAGATAAAGTCACTGCAGATGTAATCAGTAACATTAGGATGAGGTCATGGTGACGCAGAGGGATTCAGGGTTGGTGGGGCACACTTGCTGCACTGGCTGCAGTGCCTTCAGGAGCCCGTGGAGGACCAGTACTCCATGAAGGCTGTGACAACAGGCCCGCCCAGGATGAGGGGCTGACCGGAGACACCTAGGAATTTAGCAGGAAGTGTCTTCGGGTCATTCGGACATTGAAAAGTCCTTTACGCATATAAGATATTTTTTAAAACACATAAATGACTAGGACAAGACTCATGCTAAGATGTCTAAGAAAACTATTAACCCTAGATGTTAATTCCTAGTTTCGATAAAAGTCTGACTGTGTTGATGCTCCAACACAGACTCATTTTACAGTAAAGAGGAGAGGTGTTTCATTAGTATTAACTTCTTTTTGTCCCCTTTGGGTGTGTATTATTATTAACTTTTATTTTTAATACATTATTATAATTTAATAACATAAATTATATTTTTATTAGTAATTAGACCCTGTTTCGTCATTGTCAAAATATTACTGGAACAAAATCTAAGGAAATCAATCTAGTGACCGCAGAGTTAAGGAATACCATCTCACCTAAAGAATTTGGAAAGCCACCAAACGAGGAGACGCCTGAAGTTCTCAGCCATCAGAAAAGCACTAAGCCCTGAGTGAGATCTCCAGAGTCCCACTGCTACAGTAGTCACGTGCCCAGTTACCTCGTGAACGAACATTCACGGCGCCGTGGCTCAACAGGCTAATCTTCCGCTTAGCGGCGCCGGCACACCAGGTTCCAGTCCCGGTCGGGGCGCCGGATTCTGTCTCAGTTGCCCCTCTTCCAGGCCAGCTCTCTGCTGTGGCCCGGGAGTGCAGTGGAGGATGGCCCAATTCCTTGGGCCCTGCACCCCATGGGAGACCAGGAGAAGCACCTGGCTCCTGGCTTTGGATCAGCGTGGTGCGCCGGCCGCGGCAGCCATTGGAGGGTGAACCAACGGCAAAGGAAGACCTTTCTCTCTGTCTCTCTCTCTCTCACTATCCACTCTGCCTGTCAAAAAGAAAAAAAAAAAAAAAAGAAAGAAAAAAAAAAAAAGAAATGGGAGAGCACGGCCTGTTCAGAGGAATAAAATAATTGACAAAAATCATGCTGGAGGAAGCCCCCAAAATCAGACTTACCAGGCATAAAATTTAAATCACTATCTTAAATACACTCAAACGTTTAAAGGAACATATAAATAACTTGTATAACTCAGGAGAAAGAAACGTATGAACAAGAGGAGACTATCCCTAGAAGTCAGCAAATCACCACTCAGAAGTACACTAACTGAAATGGAAAGTTCACTGTAGGGGTTCAAAAGCAAATCTGAGCTTACAAAGCATAAATGTGACTTATTTCAAGCACAGTGCAGTTGAAACTGTTGACTCCTTGGGACAGAAAGAAATTCTGATGTGTGTTTTTAAAAAGGAAGAATCTGGTCTAAAATGAAGTGTTAGAAGTCATCATTCCCAATCAGGAAAGAAAACAAAAAAGCCAGAATAACTGAAAATCAACATTAGCCCCATTGAGGGTTCAGAGAAACCACTGCCAACAAATTATTTATTTGGGTGAATAGCCAGTATCGCAGCATGCTGTAGCTTAAGTCCAGAGAGCCCCAACAGAAGCCAGTATGAGGTTCCTTAAACCATTATAGTGGTTCTGGGTTCCAGCAAGTAGTTACAATGTACATAAAGGCAAAACAACCACAGCAACAACCCTGCAGCCTCAATACCAGACTCCTGTGGCAGAGACACGGATTTTCAAACTGAAATTTTAAAATGGCTGTGATTAATATGATAAGGAAAATAATACAAGAAATTATCAAGAACAGAATATCCAAGAACGAACAAATTAAGGGGAAATAAAGCTTGTATTTTTTATTAATTGATGTAACAAAAATAATTTGTTTAAAATAATGATAATAGCAATATTTTGTGTATTAAGCTTAAAATTAGTTATAGGTGTTAATTGTATATGGGAATACATGGATTAGAAATTAAATGTTTTATATATGTGTGTGTATATATGTATACACACACACACACACACATATATATGTTTGTAAAATGCTAACTCCGCAACAGGAAACTTGAGAAGCTGCTTTAATTCCAGATGAAGGGGGCTGGCTCTGTGGCTTAGTGGCCTGCAGTGTCAGCATGCCATATGGGTGCCTGTTTGAGTCCCGGCTGCTCCAATTCCGATCCTGCTCTCTATGGCCTGGGAAAGCAGTGGAAGATGGCTCAAGTCCTTGGGCCTCTGCACCTGCATGGGAGACCTGGAAGACGCTCCTTGCTCCTGGCTTGTGATGGAGCCCAGCTCCAGCAGGTGTAGGACCTGTGGCTGCTGAATACTGACAGATTGCACTCGCATGTTTTATAACAAATAAAATAAAATCCATCCCCAATGAAGTAGTAAGCATATATGTTAAACTGACAACAATTCAAGCTCAGTTGCACACAAAACAACATGTTTACACTCCTCACACACTATGTTACTGTTGCATTTTATGTCGCTTCATGTTATGTATCTCTTAACATATTTTGGCTATGGTTATTATTAATATCTTCCTGTTTTAGCATTTGTACTAGAGGTATAAGTTATTTACTCATCACCAGGCCAACAGTAAAAATATTCTAGTTTTGTTTGTAGATTTACCTGTATCAACCAGTTTCTTATGCTATCATATTGCAATTTAGCATCCTTTCATTTCAATTTGAAAAACTCTTCCTAGCATTTTGTAAGACAGATTTAGTGGTGATAAATTCTCTCAACTTTAGCTTGGCTGAGGAAGTCTTTGCAGAAGAATTAGTTGGTCCTTTATCTTATGCCACATACACAGCTCAACTCAGAGTGGACAAAAGCCTTAAATCTGAGACCTGAGTCTCTGAGACTCCCAGAAGAGCACAGAGGAAGCCTCACGATATTGATCATGCAACGATCTCACAGATACGACACCAAAAGCACAGGAAGCAAAATAAATAACTAAATAAATGGGGTGACATAGAACTAAAACCTTCTGCACTACACAGGAAATATTCTACAGAGTACAAGGCAACCTGTGCAATGAAAGAAAGGTTGTACAAACCGTATTTCTGATACGGCATTAACCACTAAAATGCAAAAGACAACTTAATGAAAAATTAAGATCCTTTATAACCTGCTTTTTTAAAATAGGCTAAGAATCTTAGGAAACATACAAATAGCCAACAGGTAAATGAAAAAATACTTAAAATCACTAATTATCAGGGAGATAACAATCCAAACCACAGTGAGATGTGATCATGTATCTTTCAGGATAGCTGTTATGAAAAATCAGGATCAGATATATTGGCAATGATAGGATGAAATTGAACCCTGTGCACCCTGTGGCTAGAAATAGTATGGATGCTATGGGATAAAATGTAGACTTTCCTCAAAAACTGAGACTAGATATCCAATTTCACTCATACAGATTTTAAAATGGTCACATATTATTAAAACTACAGTAGTAGCTCATTCCTAACAATTTGTTTGATGGACTTAAAACAAAGTTTGGCAAAACACTGTTTTTGTAAAAATACTGATGCACAAAGATATTTCTTTGCTTTTTTTTTGTTGTCTGTTTTTTATTTTTAAAAACTTTTTGCTTCCATATCTAAGGGAGAATATGCAGCATTTGTCTTTCTTAGGCTTACTTCACTCAACATGATGTCCTTTAGTTGCTAAAAATTTTTATGTAACCGATAGAATCTCATCCTTTGTATAGCTGGAAAATATTCCATTGTATACACCATAATGGAGTGCATCAATCCCTCTTCTGGATACATATTGAAAGAAATTGAAACAAAATCTTGAAGGTAGATTAGCACCCCTGTGTTCACTGTAGCTCTATTCACAATTACCAGGATGTGGAAAATGCCTAAATGTCCACTGACAATGAGTGTATGAATAAAATGTGCTATATGCATACAATGAAATCCTGTTCAACCTTCACAGAGAAGGAAATTCTGCCACATGCAACATTGTATTGAATTATGAGGCCACTTGTGCTGAGTGAAATAGACCTGTTACAGAAAATAAATGGCTGCATGATTGCACTTATGTGAGATGCTTAAAATAGGTAAATTCGTGAAATCAGAGTAGAATGATGGCTGTCAGTGCTTAGGGAGGGGACTTGAGTTACTAGTGCATAGGCATAAAGCATCAGTCAAGAATAGAGGTGTGATGTATAATACTGCAGCTAAAGTCACTAATACTGTATTGTATATTTGAAAATTTAAGAAGGTAGATATCTTGATAATTGTTCTTATCAAATAAAAGCACATTATTTCATCAAAACACTGAGCCAGCCTTTAAATTTTCACACATATATAAGTACATATGATTAAAATAAGAAAAATATAACTTGATTTAAATATATACTGAGTTCCTGCTGTTTCATTTCCAGATGTATTTTTTGTTAAAAAAGACTACAATACACATCAGAACAACTGGCTGATTCTGAGTTTCTACATTTTTCTGCCATTTTTCATGATTTTCACTATTGCGATCATTAGGAGAAATGAAGTGAAAAAATCATGCAACAAAGAGAACAGAGAACGTGAAGGGTAAATACAACTTAGTCAATGTATTGAGTTACATTTCACTCTCACTGGTCAAGTGTCGTATGTTCACACTTATGCTATAGAATGACATTTGTTCATAAATGTGTGCTGCTGTAATATAAATGTTGTTCTTACAATTTCAGTTTCAATCGTTTGCTGTTAGCATGTTGGGGCAATAAAAAGCTTCTATTCTAGAACTTTCCTTGATGAGTGTTCACACACTACTGGGGACCTAAAAAGTCAAAGAAAAAGACACGTGCTGTATCTGTGTGCTCTTCCACTGGGGTCTAAGTCATATATTGGAGTTGATTTTCTTCAGGGAAAACTGTTTCTAATATACAGGTTTTGCTGCTACTTCTGTTTCATTTCTATAATTCTTTCTCTCAAATACTATAAAACACTTCTCTTCCAAATTCCTTTAAAATTATACACTATTTCTTATAAATTTATTATAAATCTGTGCTTGCTATTCTTATATCTATGCTTCTTCGCTTTGTATGACCATTTAAATCACTGAAGTCAGGAGACCCTACATGCAGCATCACATGTGAGATTTTGTGTTTTTACAGCTGGGTAATTTGTTTATGTTGGCCTGGGTAATTTAAGGCCAACACAAATTGAATTAAGGTTCATTGAGCTCATGGTTTTAGAAGCTGGGAGGAAAAGGGTCTTCAGCACGTGTGGTCCTTCTTGCCTGTGGGGCCTACAAAGTCCCAGGCAGCACATATCAGGAGAGGAGCTCATTCAAGGGCCAGAGCCAAACTGGATTTCCCAACAGATCCACTCTGGAGATCATGAAGGAATTATTCCACTCATGAGGGCTGGGCCTCTGAAACCTCTCACTGGCCCCACTCCTTAGCACCTCACAATGGGGATCACCTTTCAACATGTTGTTGCAGGAAGACATTCAAACCAGAGCAGTGACAAATGGTTTCAGCTGCAAAGTGCTCTACCCATCCTTTTCTTGGAGAATCTCGAGTTGTGCATATATTATACACATGTATTAGTCGGTAGAGATGGGTCATATTCACTGAAAGAAAAAATGACCTAACTGGGCTACCATGATTCTTTACAGAGAGAACGAAAAAAAGAATCCACAGAGACGTCTGACACAAGACACTGCTGAGAGGATGTGGGTGATGTATGTGTTCCACAATCCAGATTCCCTAACGCCTCTGCCTCAGGGGATGTCCTCAGAACTTTTCCCAGTAGATCTGAGACATACGCACTTAGGTCCTTCATTTTTGTTTATTCTACAAGTAACGCACTACTCATTTTTTTTGAAAGTTTTTATTTAATAAATACAAAGTTCACAGTTACAGCTTTAGGAATATAGTGGTTCTTCCCCCCATTACCTGCCCTCCCACCCCCACTCCCATCCCACCTCCTACTCCCTCTCCCATCCCATTCTTCACTAAGATTCATTTTTAAGTATCTTTATATACAGAAGATCAATTCTATACTAAGAGTTCAACAGTTTGTATACACACAAATACACAAAGTATAAAGTACTGTTTGAAAACAAGTTTTACAGTTAATTCTCACAGTACAACACATTAAGGACAGAGGTTCTACATGCAGAGCAGGTGCAGTGACTCCTGTTGTTGATTTAACAACTGACACCCTTATTTATGGCGTCAGTGATCACCTGAAGCTCTTGTCCTGAGCTGCCAAGGCTATGGAAGCTTTTTGAGTCCACAAACTCCATCAGTATTTAGAAAGAGCCATAAGCAAAGTGGAAGTTCTCTCCTCCCTTCAGAGAAAGGTACCTTCTTCTTTGATGGCCCGTTCTTTCCACTAGGAACTCACTCACAGAGATCCTTCATATAGATAATTTTTTGCCACAGTGTCTTGGCTTTCCATGCCTAAAATGCTCTCATGGGCTTTTCAGTCTGATCAAAATGCAATCAGGGCTGATTCTGAGGTTAGAGTGCTGTTTAGGGTGTTTGTCATTCTGAGTCTGCTGTGTGGCCTGCTTCCCATGTTGGATCATTCTCTCCTTTTGAATTCTATCTGTTGTTATTACCAGACACTTGGTCTTATTTATGTGATCTCTTTGACATTTATTCCTATCTATATGATAAGTTACACACTTAAAATGACCACAAGTAAGATGGCATTAGTACCACCCAGCTTAATGGAATTTGGAGTCCTATGGCAAGTTTTTGCTTTACCCTTAGGGGTAAGCTTTGGGAACTCATATTTTTTACTGTATTGGTATGCTATTTTATTGTGATTCAATTTTATTAAGATACATGTGCCCAGGGATTTGTCCATTTTTCTATGGTTATCAAATTCATTGCCAAATAATTACTCATAATAATATCTAATCATTTGTATCCTTGTGTTGCAGGTTTCAATTCTCTATTTTTATACCTGATTTTATGTATTTTATTCTTTTTATCATAGTCTAGCTAAATGTCCATTTGGTTTATATTTTCAAAGAAGCAGTTCTTCATTTCATTGTTTTTTTTTTAATGGTTTCTTGATTCCATTTGCTTATACTCTGAATTATATTATCTCTTTCTAATAATCTTGAGTTTGATTTGTTCTTTTTTAAAAATTCTTAGTGTACAGTAATAGGTTGTTTGATACCTCTCTCTTTTTTATTGTAAGCATTAATTGCCATAAACTCCTCCTGTTAGTGCAGCTTTTGCTGTTTCCTGTGTTTTTTTTTTTTTAGTTTAACCAACGATAAGTCATAACTTTATTAATGATAGAAATCATTCACATTTCAAATCAAGCACTTACTCCATTGACACATCAAAAAAGATCCTGGATTTTCAGATGGTCACGTGATTAATTCCATACTAGCATCTACAACGGCGTTTCTGCTCGGACTGCCTTTGCTCTCGACACCTCTGCTTGTGACATTACCAGATCCTTCTCCACTTCCACGACTGTTTCCTCAGCCTCTTCCTCTTCGCTGTGCTCTTGCACTGTTAGAGTCTGTTTTCCTGAATGGTTGCTGCAGCTTTCTCGTGAACTGTGGCTTCTTCAGCTGCTGCTAGCTGTGCTTGTTGAGAAAATTCCTCAATCTTGGTTTGCCCAAAAGCTGTGTAGAGATCTGTGACTGGGCTGTTGGAGACGTCTGGTTTTGTGATGGCAAAGAGAAAATTGTTAGATTTCCAGATACTGTCTCTAGTAACTCCTGTGACCTGTCAAAGACCCAACGTGGAAATAGCCTTCCGTGCCTTCTTTTCACTCCGACCCTGCTTTGCTTTACTGACTGGTTCTTCGCTGACTTCAGCTGCTGCAGCCTCCTGAGCCTGTTTGGGGTTGCCTGTGCGGGAAATTGTTCCTCAAGCTCTGGCACTGGTTCCTCATTGTCAGATTCTGTCCCAGACCCTGTCTCAACCTAGGCTACGGCAACTCCTGCTCCCTACCGGGGACAGTTTCCGTGGCTTTCCCAGGCACCATGTGTGGGGAACATGGAACCAAGATGGCGGGAGAAAGAGCTTCCCACAGACTTTGGTATGTTGTGTTTCCATTTCCATTTCTTTCAAGAAATGCTACATTTTCTTCTTAATTTCATTTTTTCTCCAATGATTAAGTAGCAAGTTACATGCGTTTGTGTAGTGTCTGAAATTCTTCTTGTTGATTTATAGTTTTATTGCATTGTGGCCCAACAAAGATACTCATAGATTTCTACTTCTTACAACTTGTCAGGATATATTTTGGGATCGTCCATGTGCTCTGTCATAAAGAAAGCTAAATGTGCTGTTGGAAAGCATTCAGCAGCCATTGGATGGGACGTTCTATCGGTGTCTGTTAAGGCCAATTTTGCAACTTGCACTTGGTGTCCCTTTGTTGATTTTCTGTTTGGATCATTTGTCAGTTTCTGAAAGTAGGGTATGAAATCCCCCTACTTTTTTAAATTTGAATCTACCTCTTTCTATAGGCTTGTTAATACTTAGTTTATGTATCTGAGTGTACTGATGTTGGGCTGATATTTTTTACAAGTATTGCTTCCTGTTGGTGAAATGGACCCCTTATCATTATATAATGATCTTGTCTCATTTTTACTGCTTTAGACACAAAATCTATTGTATCTGACATGAGCATGGCTTGCTGTCACTCTATTTATGGTCCATTTGTATGGATTATCTTAGTATCCATCCTTTCACTTTCAATATGAGTGTGTTCTTAAAGAAGAGAGTTTCTTTTTTTTTAAGGAAATATTTATTTATGCATTTATTTAAAAGACAAAGTGAGAGAGAGGGAGTGGGAGAGACAGAAAGATCTTCCATCCACTGGTTTATTTCCCCAATGGCCCAGGCTGGGCCAGGCTGAAGCCAGGAACCTAGAACTCAGTCAAGATCTCCCATGTGGGTGGCAGGTTCCAAAGTACCTGGGCTATCATCCACTGCTTTCCCAGCTACAACTACATACATATATGGAAATCAGACAACTTACTACTGCACAATCAATGCATAAATGAGCAAAAATAAGAAATAGTAGGAAGCTAGGACTAGACAGGGAGCTAGAACAGAAATGGAACAGCCAGAACTCAAGCCAACACTCCCAGATGCTGCCAGAGCAAGTGGTAGCTTAACCCACTGTGTCACAACTATGGCCTTTAAGCAGCCTGTAGTTGTTGTTGTTGTTGTTTTTAATTTTTAATCAATTCTGTCAGCCTGTGTTTTTCTTAATTGTATTTACATCACTCACATTTAAGGTAATTATTAACAAGTAAGTTCTTTCTATTGTCATTTTGATACTTGTTTTCTAGTTTTATTGTAGTTCCTCTCTTACTCTCTTTTGTATTATCTTCCTTTGTTGTAAAGTGGTTTTCTGTAGTAGTGTGTTTTGATTCCTTTATTATCTTTAGTAAATCTACTAATACATTTTTTCTTTGTGGCTACCCCGAGGCTTACAAAAAAAAAAAAAAACATAAAGTTTGGTTATAACAAGCTATTTTGAAATGATAACAGCTTGACATTGATTGTAAAGACAGCAAATGAAGAAATAAGAAGTATGAATGAAAAGAACTCTGTTCTTGAACTCCATTCCTCCCAACATTCTCAATTTTTGGTAACCGATTTCGCATCTTTATATTCTGGCTTTTAACATTATTGTATACATTGTCATTAATTGTCATCAGAGCCTTCTGAATTTGTATGTGTAGCTACTCTTTCTTGTATTTTCCTCTTACTTATCAAAGTCTTCTTTCAGTCTGAAGAGCTCCCTTCAGGAATCTTTGTGAAACAAGTCTAGTAGTGATAAGTTCTCTCAGCTTCTCTCTGGGGAAGTCTTTATCCCTCCCTTCTATCTAAAGGATAGCTTTGCTGGGCACGGTTTTGGCTGGCAGCTTTTTCCCTTTAGTACTGTGGGAGTCTTGTTCTACTTCTTCCTGGCCTAGAAAATTTCTCCTGAGCAGTCTGCGGTCAGGCGAATTTGGCCCTCTTTCTGTATTGTTCATTGATTTCCTCTTGAGGATTTATTGATTGTACTATGTCCTTGGGCAGACTCAGTAGAATCGAATCTGGTAACCTCTGACATGTACATCTCTCCACGTTTCAGAAGTTTTCTGATACTAACTTCTCAAGCCCCTCTTTGCTCCATTTACCCAGGTATTTGCTCTTTTAATGCTGCACCAAGGGTTTCTCCTGATTGTTTTTTTTTTCTTTTTTTCTCCTATTTTCAAATAGCCTATCTTCATGCAAGCAGATTTTTTTCTGTTCGATCTCTTTTCGATGAATTTTGTTTACCGTGATTTTCATTTTGAAGACTTTCTGGTTTTTTTTTTTTTAATTTTAAGTTAATATGAAACCATTAAGTTGTTTTTCTCTGTTCTCTTGAAGTCCATTAAGTTTCCTAAAACAGATACTCTGAATTCTTCATCTGAGCACTTGACAAACTCAGACGGAAGGTGTTGCTCTGGTACTTTGCCCATTGAGTGAGTCCATGGTTACCTTAGAATTCTTGACACTGGGATAGAACACTGCCTGTGCACTGAAGGATTATTTCCTTTTCGCTGTCTGTTTTTGTTTCTGAGTGTCCTTCCAGAAATTGTAAGCAGTTCACTTATTTCGAGTCTGCGGGTACTTCTGCTGCTTCAGCGCTAGGTGGCACCCTAAATCAAGGTTTGCCACAAGTCCTCTGCCAATGCACTGGCACTACCTCAGTGGTAGGTTGAGCTCAGGTTGCACTAAATCTGCAGCTGATGTGCTCCTGAGGGGAGGCGTCCAGAAAGCGGTAGCCTCGCCCTACAAGCCTCCCGTAGATGTTGAGCAAGGCTCAGACTTGGGTTCTATGGCCATGCGTGCCATATGCTAGAGCACACACAAAGCCTACTCAGTCCAGTCCCGTGCAGGAGTGGAACTAAAGCTCGCACTGCTAGGTATTTTGCTGAGACAGAGTTGCTGCCAGGAGCCACAATAATGCTGGCTGAAATGTCTGCCTGGCCGGGTGGCATGTCCACAGCCTGTTCCCTGGGACTGGCCTGGGAAGGGAGACGTCGGATCCGCCCAGTGTTAGGTTTTACTAGCCCAGCTGGCTCTGAGTCTCAAGACACCAGTCCTGTCCGGTGTCCCTGGTGGAAGACTCTCCTCTCTCTCACTCTGGCTTTCGCTCTGTGTGTGTCACCCTTTATTTCAAATAAATAACGATGAATAGACATTTTAAGATATAATAATAATGGCAAAGTGATATTAAGCAAATCATCAACCTGAACGTTAGTCATAGTGAGAACCCTTTCCATATGATTGCTATTGTCTTCACATGTGTGAACTCCATATTGATGGGAAAAATTTGTGTCTAATCTGTTATTTAGTCTTAGGTTATTTTAAGAAACAAAATTGTACAAGACTGATGAAATGAATAGATTTGGACTGTTCTTACAGTCACTTGATAGTTGTAGTTTTTCTGTCTGGTACTGGCATTTTAAGTCAATACTAATGTAATAAAGTGCATAATTTTATATTTAGCCTTATGATCTGGAATTCATAGATAATTTTCCAAGAGTCAAACTTATCTCTAATAGTTATCTTTTGGTGTCTGGGTATAATTTGATTTGAAATTTATAAAAGAAATGCATCATTAGATAAGGATTATACTGGGAGCTGGCTGCCACTGAACACACTGTAAATTTCTATTTTTTTTCTGTTTTCCTTCACTGTAGTAATTCATCCATTGTCCCAGTAAGCTATGATGTGGAATACTGATATTGCTAAGAACTACAAAAAACTAATCAAGGAGAAAGTGTGTTTTATAGCCCTTCTGTTACCCCAAATGCATTTTAAATGACAAATTTCTACAAAATAAAGCCTATGTTTGCCAAAGCTTGGGCTCCCATGTATTTCTCCAAGTGCAGTGGCAATGGTGGGCCCCCTGTTGAGTGTCTGGTGAATGGAATCTACAGAGCTAGGACCCAGCTTGGACAGTGTAGCTGGAACCTCCTTTCCAGACCACCCTATGGTTCCCCTCAACCTCCTTCAGCCAGGAAGGAGCCCAGAGCCCAGTGGTTGCAACTGCTGCCATTCTACTCCCAACAGCAAAGGTGTTGTCCCAGCCAGTCTGCCATGCAACATTGCATCCTCTCCTGACCCTCTTAAGTCTGGGCCCACCGACGTCCATGGCCCAGGGCAAATGGCTAACACTGCTAGGAAGTTGGTCTACTTTTCCTGTACCATAAGGTCACACCAGTTTCACCCTTCATGTTCTACAAACTCAAGTCAGGCTGCGGAGGAGTTTGTTAGAGTCCAGTCTCAGGACCCAAGAGCTAGAGAGGGTGCTTGCTGGGCTACATGGCTGGAGGACTCAGTGTAGACCTGGAACAGGCACTCCTCACTTAGCTGACCTTGAACAAGAAGGTGTGTGTCTCCTGGGACTGAGAGGGGAAAAAAGTAGCCTTGATGGGTCAAAGACCTCCAGCCCACACGTCCATCATTCATGGCTGAGAAGCCCCCCCCCACCCCCCCCGTATCTCTGGACAGAGGAGGCCCTTCCTGGGATTGAGTATGGTTCTGTGGCATGTGTGTGTGTCAGGGCTTGGATGTTTATAGAGTGATGAGGGTTGGGAAGACAAGTAGCTGTGCAACCAGGAAGTCGGTGCACACAGGGGCTGCAGTGCACATACTCTGGTGATGGCAGGTTCTGAAACACCACTCCTGGAGATGGCAGTGCCTCACAGACTGGGGCGAACACCTGCAGCCGCACTGTGTCAGTAAAACCCCTTCCTGGACTTATGTTTGGCTCAGGCTTACTTTGTCAAGAGATGTTTCTTCTGAATTAGAACAAATGGTTTGACATTTGCTTTTTCACTAATCTCCCTTATCAAGTAATATATGAATATAGTGGGAATATTTTTAAAGATTTATTTATTTAGTTGAAAGAGTGACAGAAATATATATATTTGTATATATATATATTTAGAAATATATATATATATATATATTTCTCATGTGGGTGGCAGGGACCTAAGCATTTGGGCCATTTTCTGCTACCTTCCCAGGTTTATGAGCAGGGAGCTGGGTCAGAGGCAGAACAGCTGGGACTCGTGTTCTATGTGTTGCACTACAATACTGGTGCCACTATAGAAATATGTTCAAAATGTTTTTTGAAATGCAGCCTTAAAAAAAAAAGTGTCCCAGGCAGGGAGTAATCAAAATGGCTGAACAGAGAGGACCTGCAATCACCCCAGCCCAAGGAAAGTTCCAGAATGACAAAGAAATGGCCAGAGCTGCAGGAGACTGAGAAAAAAGGAAGTGACAGGAACTGCCAACAGCACAGAGACTGCAAAAGCCAGCAGAGAGACAAAAACAAAGCACACAACAACACCTGCACTGGCTGCCATCCGAGGGACTCCATCTCAGCAGATCAAGGTAAATGGAAAACGTGAAGACCACAACCACGGGCAGCCGTGACTACTGGAGAACCCCACAGCCCTGCTGGAGTTCTGGACACAAGCCCCAGAATAAGGTTCAACGCCCTCTGAGCAACCCAGGAAAGTTCCCTTCCACTTCTTGGAGCTTGGTGCCAGCAGCGCCCCATACACAAGGTCAGAGGAGCAGACCTGACGGAACCCTCTTCTGTGTCTCTGAGCTGGGTGCCAGGTGCCAAGGCAAGGGCCCAAATGTCAGTACTGGACGCCCCGCGGGAATTCAGAATAGTCCCTACTGCTTTATGTTAATAGCTTTCTAATGATTTATTTATTTATTTGAAAGGCAGAGTTACATGGGTGCAGGGCCCGAGTACTTGGACCATCTTCTACTGCCTTCCCAGGCACATAGCAGGGAGCTGGATCACAAACCGAGTGTCCAGGACTTGAACTGGCAGTCCATTATGGGATGCCAGTGACACAGGCAGCAGCTTAACCTGCTGTACCACAACACAAACAGGAGCCATTGTGCAAGCTGGCTTCGCAGACAGCAGCTTAGCCAGCTACTCCGTAATGCAGGCCCAGCAAAAGCTTTTTTTTTTTTTTTTAGATTTATTTATTTATTTGAAAGAACTACACAGAGAGAAAAGGAGAGGCAGAGAGAGAGAGAGAGGTCTTCCATCCGCCGGTTCACTCCCCGATTAGCTGCAACAGCCGGAGCTGCTCCAATCTGAAGCCAGGAGCCAGGAGCTTCTTCCGGGTCTCCCACGCAGGTGCAGGGGCCCAACTTGGGCCATCCTGCACTGCTTTCCCAGGCCACAGCAGAGAGCTGGATCGGAAGAGGAGCTGCTGGGACTCAAACTGTGGGTTTCTATGTGGGTCTTTGCAGGGGGGCGCCTTTATCAACTAAGCCACAGCGTGGGCCCCAGGATTTCTTAATCTTTATTGTTTTCCAGGATCTTGGGCCTTTGGTAAAGCACATTATTATACTTTATCAAAATTTGCTACTTGTTGCACTACAAAAGACAAACCACAAACTGGGAGAATATATTTGCATACCATGTATCTGGCATTGGACTTGAATTGAGCATGCCTAAAGAATTCCTACCTCTTGGATAAAGATGAGAAACAGCTTGAGTTTTAAAAGATGGGCAACATTTGAGTACATGTTTTACCAAAGTGTGATCCGTAATGGATACATGAATGAATGATGATATCTTCGTAAGAAGATGCTTCACATACATTTTAGTGGTGGGAAATGACCATGGGAGAGACTACACTCAAAAAGGCCAATAACAAAATACCCTGACAAGTATATGAAAGGGAAGACATCCCATATTGCTGATAGGAAACTAAAATTATACCACCACTTGGGAAAACAGTGTGGAGGTTTCTTAGATATTAAATATAGGGCTGGTGCTGTGGCATAGCGGGTAAAGCTGCTGCCTATAGTGCTGGCATCCCATATGGGCGCCGGTTTGGGTCCCGGCTGCTCCACTTCCATAGCTCTCTGCTATGGCCTGGGAAAGCAGTAGAAGATGGTCCAGGTTCTCGGGCCCCTGCACCTGCATGGGAGACCTGGAGGAATCTCCTGGCTCCTGGCTTCAGATTGGCGCAGCTCTGGCCATTGCGGCCAACTGGGGAGTGAACCAGTGAATAGAAGACCTCTCTCTCTCTCTCTCTCTCTCTCTCTCTCTCATTCTCCCTCCCTCCCTCTCTCTCTCTCTCTCTGCCTCTCTTTCTCTTTCTGTGTAACTCTGACTTTCAAATAAATGAATAAATCTTTTTTTTAAAAAAAATGTTAAATATAAATCTTACAACCCATGGTAGTTCCACTACCATGTATCGACCCAACAGAAATAAATGCATATGTACCCACAAAACACCCCAAAATATTATCCAATTAGTGAATAAATTACAAAATGGGGTCTACCTACACAATGGAATATTACCCAGCAATACTGGATCATATGTTTATTCTGTGTTTAATGTGCTAATGTACAGCTAGATGCTATATGCACTGTTTCCCATTCTCACCACAGTGTGGAAGGGCTCCATTTATCCATATCTTTCCTAAAACTTGTTTTGACTTAGAATAGTCATCCAAGAATGTGTATTTCATGATTTGGATTTGCACTTCTTTGATCACTAATGATGTGATCATATTTCCATATGCTCTTTGATTATTTTTTTCATGTGTTCTGTGGAGAAATGTATTCAATTCATTCATCTGTTTATGATTTAAATTATTCATTTTTTTCTGAGTTGTAAAGGCCATAATATAATCCAGAAATAAATATTTGATCAGATGTATGGTTTGCAAAAAATGTATCTCCTTCTGTTAGCTTACAAGTTCTTGTGTAGGTTCTTTGAAACTTTTTAAGTTTTAAAAGATATGAGCCAAAATAAAGAGAAAAAAATAGAAATAAAAAATAAGTTTATTACTTATTACATAAGAAATAGAAGTTATTACATAAGAAATATAAGTTATTACTTATTACATAAGAAATAGAAGTTTATTACTTATTACTTATTACATAAGAAATATATTCACATGACAAAATAAATAGATGGATGATGATCAAAGTAGAACACTAGTAAAGCTGGTTCTGTGGCATAGCAGGTGAAACCAACATCTGTGACACTGGCTTCCCTTATGCGCCTTGTTTTGAGTCCCAGCTGCTCCACTTCTGATCCAGCTCCCTGCTAATGCACCTGGGAAAGCAGCACAAGATGTCCCAAGTGCTTGGACCTGTGACACCCATGTGTGAGATCCAAATGAAATTTCTAAGAAGCACCTGGCTTTGGCTTGTCCCAATGCTGTCCATTGTGGCCATCTGGGGAATGTACCAACAACAGATGGAAAATTCTTTCTCTCTCTCTCTCTTTCTGAATTTTGAAACAAATAAATAAATTTTTAAAGAAATAGAAGGCTAGTAAAGGTTATAACATACTGATAATATTAATCCAAAAAATAATGGAAAGTCACAAATAAGCTATGTTAGGAATGGACAGATCATATGAGCTACAAATGTTAAGGCAGCACATCACAATAAACAATGTGAACATGAATTTTAAAAGTTATATGAAATGGAAAGTTCCTGGAAAAATATGACTCATCCAGTTGACTGAAAATAGACAAATAATTTTCACGTATATATTTAATTTATTTTGAAAGACCAACAGGAAGACAGAGATTGCCCATCCTCTGGGTTACTCCTCAGATGCCCACAAGAACTGTGACTGGTTAGGCTGAAGCTAGGAGCAGGGAACACAAGCCAGGTTCCCAACACAGGTGGCTTTAACTCAACCTGCTACCTCTAAGCTGTTGCATTAGCAAGAAGCGGGAATAAGGAGCAGAGCTGGGATTTGTATCCGGGCGCTTCAATATGAGATGTGGGTGTGCCAATTGGCATCTTAGCCACTACACCGAACACCTGTCCTGAATTAAATAGTTTGGACCATTGAATTAAAATGTTCCCAAATCTTCAGTCCACTGTAGTTCGCTGATATATATACATATATATATTTACTGATTATATACATATTTACATATATAAAGTGTGAAGGAAATTAATCTAATCCCATAGCAATATTTTCAGTGAAGAGAAGCTGAAAGATAAAACTCCAGCTACTTTTAGGATCCTAAAAAAACAGTGAAGAATTATAAGGAAAGAAGAAAAAATTACAGGTTAATTTCATTCATGAATGTGGACACAAGCACTTTAAATAAAGTACTGGAAATAAAATTAAGTTTCTTAATGTAAACATATGAAGAAATTTTGCTTAACCCAGAAATATAAAATTGTTTAATATTAGAAAGTTGTGGAGGTGCTACTTTAGTAGATATAAAATCACCTCGATTATGCTGAACGGCACTTTATAAAACACTCAGATCTCTTCTGTGCTCCACGAAGCACTGCTATGACAGGGATTCCTCTCTCGGCACCAGCACACCAGACACAGGAAATGATGATGTTCCGATGCCAGGAACTGGCAGCAAAGACGACCCCTGCTCCAGGGGGGGATGAGCAAGGGTAGGTCTGTGGTGGACTCAGCTTGATTACATGAGGCAGCTTGGAAGTTGCAGCATATCCAGGGTTAGTCAAAATCGCCTGCGGTTCTGCCGAAGTTGATGAGGACTGAGAGCCAGAGACGCTGAGTGCACAGGTCTGTGCAGAGCAAGCCCAGAGGGGAAAATTGCACACAAGTGGAGCTCCAGAAATGTGCAGAGGAACCCCCTGGGGTGATCATCTGCATTCAGATCTGTGCAGGCATGGAACAACATTCTGAAAAGTAAGAAACGAATTCTCATAAGACCCAGCAACTTCCACATGCCACGCGGGACGGGGAATGGTTTTCACTTCCGCCTGCTAGAGGACAGAGAATCCATTAAGCAGAGGGCCCTGGGAAAAGTCCGTGGAAGAGCCTTAAAGGACCAGGCACAACACAAAGGCTGGTCTGAATGCACTCTAAGGACCCTGAGAGTGAATTTTGGAAGAATCAAAGTGAGCTACTAATAATTGGACTTCACGAAGAAAACACTCTTTCTTAAAGGCATAAAATAATATCCAGCCCTCTACAACATAAATTTAGAAATAGAAAATCAGCATCCAATAAAGTATTAGATGTCTCACCAAAAAAGCAGAAAAATATGATCCGTACACAAAAGATACATAATCAATAAAAAAGCTTCAAAAAAGGGAGAACATTGTGGTACAGCAGGCTAAGCCAGACACCGGCATCCCAAATCAGTGCACCTGTTCAAGTTGTGGCTGCCCAGTCTTCAAGCTAATTTATCCGGTAAACAGCAAATAATGGCTGAAGTACTTGAATTCCTGCCTCCCTTGTGGGAGACCTGTATGAAGCTCTTGGCTCTTGGCTTCAGCCTATCCAAGACTTGGCTGTTGTGGTCATTTGGGGAGTGAGCCAGCAGATGAGAACTTGTTTCTCTCTCTCTCTCTCTCTCTCTCTCTCTCTCTCTCTCTCTCTCTGTCTCAAAAGTGACAAAAGGAATTGGCAAAGACTAATATCAGGATAGGTATTATCAATATTATAAGTTCAAGAATTTAAAGAAAGTAAGAACAGGTTAATGAAATAATTGGAAGAAATGAGTCAAATGTAAGCTCTAGTGATTATAGAATAAGGTAGTGTATGAAGATTAACAAGAAATTAGAAACTAGGAAAAATATATAGGAGCTGAATAATAGCAATAAAAATTACCAAAACAAAACATAGAGGGAGAAAAGGAAATGAGCAGAGGGTCATTAACCTGTGGAGTAATATCAAGCAATGAAATGCATGAGTTACTGGATTCCCTAAAGCAGTCGGGCTGGGAGGAATATAGGAAACATATTTGATGAAGTGTTGACTGAAAATTTTCCTGTATTTGAACTGTAAATTCCACATTCAAGAATCTCAAGCAACCTTAAGAAGAAAAAAACATAAATTTTCATCAAGTCACATCGTAATCAAATAGCTGAAAGCAAATGATCAGAAACGGGTTTAACATAGCCAAAGATAAAAAAGACACATCGCATACAAAATTACAAAGGTAAGAATGACAGCATTTTTTTTTTGTAGAAACTATTCATCAAAACGCAGGCATTTAGCCTCATGATTAGGATGTTGATTAAGAAGTCCTCATCCTATTTGGTGGTTCCTGGGTTCAATTCCTTGCTCTGACTCCTGATTCCAGCTTCCCACTAATACAAAAGTGATGGCAGCCGTGATAGCTTGGGGAATTGGATTCCTGCTACCCACGTGGGAGACCAAGATTGATCCTCAACTCCTGGTTTTAGCTCAACCTAGTCTCAGCTGTTACAGACACCTGGGGAGTGAACCAGCAGATGGAAGCTTGTTTCTCTCTCTCTCTCTCTCTCTCTCTCGTTCACTCTCACTCTCCGGTTCAATTGGCCATGCCTGCCTTTGTCTCACTCCCTCTGGGTTTGATTGCTCCCCCCCTCCTAGCTCTTGCTCTCACTCTGTCACTCTGTGTCTGTGTTTGCTCTCTGTATCTCTCTGCTTTGCAAATAAATAAATAAAAAATGTTTTAAGCATTCATGCTAGGGAAGGAAAAAACAATATGGGGTTTTGATGAAAAGAGAAATAATTATCAATCTTAACTTCATATCAAATTCAACTGAAATCTTAAAATATAAAGTGAAATAATGTATTTACAGAACAACGGAAACAAGCAGAATTCACAAGCAACAGAAACAGATTCTATGTATTGTGAAAGGAAGACTTTCTAGGAAGAAAGTAAGAATACAGCATGGAAACTAGAATCTACACAAAGGAATGCGATCACCAGAAATGATCCTGTTTAGTTCTGTTTGAAGATATTGTCTTGGGGTCCGCTCTGTGGCATAGTGGGTAGTTGATGCCTGCAGTGCTGGCATCCCATTTGGGCACCAGTTCAAGTCCCCGCTACTCCACTTCCAATCCAGCTCTCTGCTATGGCCTGGGAAAGCAGTGGAAAACAGCTCAAGTCCTTGGGCCCTTGCACCCTCATGGGAGACCTGGAGGAAGCTGCTGGCTACTGGCTCAGCTCCAGCCATTGCAGCCATTTGAGGAGTGAACCAGCAGATGGAGGACCTCTCTCTCTCTCTGCCTCTCTCTCTTTGTAACTCTGTCAAATAAATAAATACATCTTTAAAAAATTGTCTTAACAAAGATACTGTAAATACATTTTACACAAATGTAAAATGCATAATAGCAAGAGTGAAAGACAAGAAGTGTGGTGCATTAAGGTCTTATATTGTAGATGGAGTGGCCTAGCATTATTTTCATAGACTATGATAATGTCACACATTGTAAAACCTGGAGTCACCATTAAAAATAAAAAAGAAACAATGTAGATTATATGCTATGGAAGAGATAAAATGGAATTCTCCTAGTACTAAATCTAAAGCAGGAAAGTATAAAAACATAGGAAAGAGAGACAATACAAAAATCAATAACCTAGTGGTAGGTTTGAATACAATCAAATCAGCAATTACAAGACAGGAAAATGGTCTACACCACTAGTCGGAAGCTTTTTTCTATAAAGGGCCAGAAATAAATAGATTAGGCTGAGCATGTTGCTGTTATTCAACTCTGCCATTATATTATTAAATGCATAGACAGCTCTTTTGAGAATGAGAAAACTAAGGTAGTATTCATCAAGCAATGTGTCAACCTCAATCATAGAAAGAAGTACTTCAAATGTCATACAGTGAAGCAAAATATCAAGTCCCAACTATGCACGTACACTGAGGTTGCAACAGAGATAAAGCCAGTGCTACATACTGTGGCATCTATGCACATGGCCTTCCACTCGGGGTCACAGGATCAGCATCGGTTTCCATTCGTCTGCTGGTGGAGTCCCCTTCAGAAGGTTTGGAAGCACTTTACATTCTAGCAAAGTAGTATCCTTGAATTCCAGTATGTCAAGCACAATTGGAACTTTCAGACTCTCACTAGTGCTACCTCCTTGAAGCATGAGCAATGTCGTCTGGTCTACATACTCAATTGCTTGGCTCTCTGGCTGTATGCAAATCGCATACACAGTAATACTTTGTGGCTTTGGAATCTGTGTTATAACTTAGAGCACAAAACTCTTCTCCTTTTAAATAGACCCCTATAGACTGTGTGATGGAAACCTCCACAGATGCGGATGAAAAATAAAACATGCTCTACATTACACCCTCTCTTTACCACTAAGCTTCCCACCCTCAGCACTTGCTCCCCAAAATTCTTTTGAACCATATCATGAGCTGGGCACTCTGCTTCCCATGCTTTAAAAGACGCATGATAGGACCTGGGTCCAAACCAGTGTCACGCTGTACTCAAAGAAAGTCAACACAGAGAGCAGTGCAGGGTTCACTGGTGTTCTGCCAAAGCAGGAATCTTCATGTACCAACAGAAAAAAAAAAAAAAAACATTGGCGATCTCTACTGACTCTCTGTAACAAAAAGTACCACATATTTATTCTTCAGACAAAATTGCTTAGCTGATTTTATTCCTGAATTGTGAAAACCCAGGAGCTATGAGCATGGAATCCAGCTAGACCTGAGATGCATGGTTTTATTCCACGTTAACTTCAGTACAATCAAAGTCCACAAGATGGCGCATGGATCTCAGGAACCCATGTTGGTCTCCATCAACCCAGGCTTCTGAATGTGTTTTCCGACAGACACAGGTTTTTTTTTGTTTGTTTGTTTGTTTTTGTTTTGTTTTGTTTTGACAGGCAGAGTGGATAGTGAGAGAGAGAGAGAGACAGAGAGAAAGGTCTTCCTTTTTGCTGTTGGTTCACCCTCCAATGGTTGCTGCGGCCAGCGCATCTCACTGATTCGAAGCCAGGAGCCAGGTGCTTCCCCTGGTCTCCCATGGGGTGCAGGGCCCAAGCACTTGGGCCATCCTCCACTGCCTTCCCAGGCCATGCAGAGAGCTGACCTGGAAGAGGGGCAACCGGGGTAGAATCCGGCGCCCCAGCTGGGACCAGAACCTGGTGTGCCGGCACCACAAGGTGGAGGATTAGCCTGTTAAGCCACGGAGCCGGCCAGACACAGTTAGTTTTTAACAATTGGTCACCAATAATCCCTATGTCCCTGTGTGATGTTAGAAAAAAAATCTAGAAAATCTGCAGCCTCTAACCTGGAAGCTACCTATGATTAACTTATCTAAATTTTTGGAAAAAAAGGAAGCTGTGTCAAATTACATAGACAATCCCTACTAAATTCAGGAGAAATGTTCAGGTCCATAAAACAAACAAAAAAATTTTGATGATATTCATTGCCATGAAGAATTTGGAAATGCTTAAACCAAGTCCTATTCTTTCAGCTTAAATCATCCCTTTCCCTGGGGGCAGCTTATTTCAACCCTAATAAACATCACTTACCCCTTCTCAGAGTTCTCACCCAAAGAACAGGTTTCAAGTCTCTGGATGGCTGCAGGTAAGTGCTTCAGAGAGACAAAGACCATCTTGTATCTTAGGAGGACTGGGGCGACCACAGTGGTTCTGAGCAGATCTCTGAAAGAAGGGTGGAAAGACAGGCATGAGTTACTTTCACAGAACCTTGAGGTGCAGAGGTAGTGACTGCAGCATTCAATCTTCAACAATGTAGACGATGGTGCACCCACTGTTATTAACCATGGGGCCCACCTCATTCCATCATGATGAACATTGTCTTCTATATTAAGAATGATTTGAGTCTGACTTCACATTTTAGCCATAGTACAATCTGCTTGTATAGAGGGATGCTATTTATTATAGACTGTTTATTTACACATCTTTGTTTTTGATAGTCTAAGCCCCTAATTTTTCTTTTCAGAATTATTTTATTTCTTTGAAAGACAGAATTACAGAGAGAGGTAGAGCCAGAGAGAGAGAGGTCTTCCATCCGCTGGTTCACTCCCCAATTGGCTGCAACAGCTGGAGCTGCGCTGATCCAAAGCCAGGAGCCAGGAGCTTCTCCTGGGTGTCCCATGTGGGTGCTGGGGCCCAAGGACTACTGCTATTCCAAGCCATAGCAGAGAGATGGATCAGAAGAGGAGCAGCTAGGATTAAAACCAGCGCCCATATGGGATGCCAGTGCTTCAGGCCAAGGCTTTAACCCACTGTGCTACAGCGCTAGCCCCTAAGCCCCTGATTTTGATACTATGCATATCACCAGATTTAGTACCTCGATTTAGACACTCCACATTCGCCTCCAGTCTCACCTTGACAATTTCCAGTAGGAAGATGGGCAGAATTTATTTTTAGTCATTTTGTAATTTATATAATGGGGAAATATATAAGTCTTGCATGATGTGTTTCTTTAAACCCCTATATGTAAAAAGATCCCATGGTAAGTGCAATTTTTCAAAAGATTTGGCTAATCCTCTGCCTGTGGCGCCAGCATCCCCGGTTCTAATCCTGGTTGGGTGCCGGATTTTGTCCCGGTTGCCCCTCTTCCAGTCCAGCTCTCTGCTGTGGCCCGAGAGTGCAGTGGAGGATGGCCCAGGTCCTTGGGCCCTGCACCCGCATGGGAGACCAGGAGGAAGCACCTGGTTCCTGGCTTCTGATCGACTTAACTCGCTGGCCGCAGCACGCCAGCCATGGCAGCCATTTGGGGGGTGAACCAACGGAAAAGGAAGACCTTTCTCTCTCTCTCTCTCTCACTGTCTAACTCTGCCTGGCAAAAAAAAAAAAATATTTAGAGGCAGAGTAGCTACAGACAGAGAGAGGGAGAGACAGAAAGGTCTTCCATCCACTGGTTCACTCTCCAAATGGCCACAATGGCTGGAGCTGGTCTGGTCTGAAGCCAGGAGCCAGGAGCTTCTTCTGGGTCTACCATGCAGGTGCAGAGTCCCAAGGACTTAGGCCATCTTCTACTGCTTTCCCAGGCCACAGCAGAGGAGCGGGATCGGAAGTGGAGCAGCCAGGACACCCAACAGTGCCCACATGGGATGCCAATGCCATAGAAGGAGACTTAGCCCTGGATGTGGGACTCCCAAGAAGCTGCTTAAACACTGTACCAAATGCCCACCTTCATTATTGTGATTTCCATGTCTCCTGCCCATGCATAATTTTATACTTTTGCTACTACAAACGTGGACCCATAAAAACTACCTTGCTTAGGAGAAAGCATGGTGGTACAACAGAATATGCCACCACTAGCAGCACCTGCAGCCTGTGTCAGAGTGCTTATTGGAATCCTGGATGCTCCGCTTCCAATCCATCTTCCTGCTAATGCACTGGGGAAGCTAGTAGATAATCTCCCAAGTACAATAGATAATCTCCCAAGTACTTGACCCCTGACACCCGTGGCAGAGACCAGGGCAGAGTTCCTGAATTCTAGCTTCAGCCTTGCCCAGACCTGACTGTTGGGCCATTTGGTGATTGAACCAGCACATTGAAGATTGATTTCTCTCTCTCTCTCTCTCTCTCTCTCTCTATATATATATATATATATATATACACATATACATATACATATATATACACATCTATTACCTCTATCTCTTTTTCACTCCTTCCTTCCCTCCTCCCTTGTCACTCTGCCTTTCAAATAAATAAGTAAATAAATCTTTTAAAAAAAACTATCTTGGGGCCAGTGCTGTGGCATAGCAGGTAAAGCTGCCACCTGCAGTGCCAGCATCTCATATGGGCACCGGTTCAAGTCCCGGCTGCTCCACTTCCGATCCAGCTCTCTGCTATGGTCTGGGAAAGCAGTAGAGGATGGCCAAAGTCCTTGGGCCCCTGCACTTGTGTGAGAGACCCAGAAGAAGCTCCTGGCTCCGGGCTTCAGATCAGCTCAGCTCTGGCCATTGTGGCCAATTGGGGAATTAACCATCAGAATGAAGACACCTCTTTCTCTCTCTCTCTCTCTCTCTCTTTCTCTCTCTGCCTCTCCTTTCTCTGTGTAACTCTGACTTTCAAATAAATAAATAAATCTTTAGAAAAACTATCTTGTTTGTAGATTTCAAAAATTTTTATGGATCTATTTTTTATTCAATATTATATTTCAAAGTGTAACGCAGATTAATAACACTAAAGCCTCCACTCTTACTGTTGATTAGAATTTAATTGTATGAACACATTATAACTTACAGTTCTGTTTTAAAAGATGTATGGCCAGCATTGTGAAGTAGCAGGTAAAGCCTCTGCCTGTGATGCCAGCATCCCATATGGGACCCAGCTCCCTAATGGTCTGGGAAAGCAGCAGAAGATGGCTCAAGTGTTTGGGCTCCTGCCACTCATGTGGGAGACCTGGATGAAGCTCCTGTCTCTTGGCTTCAGCCTTGCCCAGCCCTGAACAAATTACCCGGATTTGATTATTACACAGTGTATACATATATTGCAATATCATCATGTACCCCATAAATATGTATTATTATTATGTACCAACCAAAAATTTAAAGAAAATTAAGGTTACAAGGTTATAGCGTTAACATTAATTCAAGCAATTTTATGACAAAATGATAAGTTCAAGAAGAAGGAAATGCATTCCAATCTGCCTGAAACCTTGGAAAACAGTGAAGTATCCAAATGATTTCATTTTCAACTACATGTATTTGTTTACCCTTAGCAGATGCTGGCAAATTATTTTCCAAAGAGGCTTCATCAACTTATATTCACACACAGGCTGGGTAAAAAGTCTGCCTTAGCTATAACAAGACTTAGTTATGGTTTTTACATATAAAATGATCCCATTTATTAGGGTTATTTTTGACATTAGGGTTTTTATGTCCCAATTAAAAATCTGAGCTATCATAAATTCATAAAGATGTTCTCCTGGTTTTCCCCTCCTGTAAGTAACAAAACATTCTTTCCTTGTTGCTTGAACTGGGCTTCCTTGCCTTAACTTACCGACTGGGATCACCCAAATGTTTCAAAATGAGGTCAGTCTGGGTCAGGAAGTTAAGGCTGGGGGATGGTGCCAGTCAGCCGCTGGAGTGCTTTTTAAATAGATACTCTCCATCAGAGTGAAGATGTTTCTTTGCATTCTTTGCTTTTTCAGAATTTTTAGATGAATGGATCAGACAATTTCCATGTGCTTTTTACATCTGTTGAGGCCAGAGACAAAAAATCCACTGCTAGCATCAGCTTTTGCTCTAAGATCATGCAAAAGACAAGATTGTTTGTTTTCACCATATCTATTTAACACAACGCTTGAAGTTGTAAAGAGCAATTAAGCAATAAAAAATAAATAAAAAGCATCTACATTTGAAAGGAAGAAATAAAATCTATGTTCACAAAAGACATGGTCTTATATGTGGAAAACCCCAAGTTTTCTAAAATAAATCCAAATGGATCAAAGTTGCATGATAGCAAAATCAACATCCCAAAATGAGCTGTATTCCTATATACTAACAGTAAATTAAGATAGGTCCATTAATGCTAGATCATTAAAGGTAAATAAATAGATAAGAATAAAATTATAAGGAATAAACCGCAGAAGTGAAAGAATTGAATAATAGAAACTATAAAATAGTATGGACAGAAATTTTTAAATACATACATAAATGGAAAAATATTTGTGTTAATGGACTGGAAGAATTGGTATTAAAAAGTCGATGATATCCATAGCAACCTATAATTCCACTCTTATTTTTTAAGATATTTATTAATATGTTTGAAAGTAAAACTTACGAAGAAAATGGCAGAGAGAGAGAGAGAGAGAGAGAGAGAGATCTTCCATCCACTGGTTCATTACTCAAATGGCCATAACAGCCAGGGTTGGGACAGGCCAAAGCCAGGAGTGTAGAATTCCATCCTGATCTCCCACATGGGTGCAGGGGTCCAAGCATTTGGGCCATCTTCCACCACTTTCCCAGGTACATTAGCAGGGAGCTGGATGGAAAGTGGAGTATCTGGGACATGAACTGGTATTCTTGTGGGATCACCAGTGGTGGCTTAACCCACTGCACCACAACATCAGCCACACATTCTTTTTTTTTTTTTTTTAAGAAATTGAAAGCCTATCCCAAAATGTATATGGCATTTTAAGCAATCCTGGATAGACAAAAAAAATCATGAAAAATAAAAATTAACTTGGTAAAGTCACACTTCTGTGTTTCAAAGCTACAGTAATCAAAACAATGCAGTCCCTGTTACTCCACTTCTAATCTAGCTCCCTGCTTATTCATCTGAGAAAGCAATGGAAGATGATCTACCTACTTGGGTCCCTGCCATCCATGTCAGAGACCTAGATGGAATTCCAACTCCTACCTTCATCCTGGCCCAGCCATGGCTGTTGTAGCCATCTGAGGAGTTAACCAGTAAGTGGAAATTCTCTCTCTCTCTCTCTCTCTCATTTCTCACTTTGCCTTTCAAATAAAAATATATAAATCAAAATAATGTAGTGCTGGCATAAGTACACACTGTGGAGTGGAAAAAAGCAAAAGCCCAGATATAAATGTTTGCATGCATGTTCAAAGGGTTTTCGACAAGGACACCCAGACAACTCAATGGGAAAAGGACAGTCTTCGATACATGCTGCTGGGAAATCTAGATAACCACACACAAGAGAATGAATTACACTTCTTCTTTATGCCACATATAAAAATTAGGTCAATGGGTAAAGCAGTGCTGGCACCCCATATGGGCACCAGCTAGAGTCCTGGCTGCTCCACTTCCTATCCAGCTCTCTGCTAGGGCCTGGGAAACCAGTAGAAGATGGCCCAGGTCCTTGGGCCCCTGCATCCATGTGGCTCCTAGCTTCGGATCAGCACAACTCCAGCTGGTGCAGATAACTGAAGAATGAACCAGTGGATGGAAGGCTCTCTGTCTCTCTTTGTCTCTGTCTCTGTCTCTCTCTCTCCCTCTGCCTCTCCGTAACTCAGCCTTTCAAATAAATAAATGCTTTAAAATAAATAAATAGCTTAAAATTAGTCATATATCTAAACCTAAGAATTAAAACTACAAAGCTCTTAGAACAAAACCAAGAGGAAGCTGTATGTTTTTGGATGGTGACATCAAAACAGACAACAAAGGAGAAAATTAGATTAATTGAGCTTCCTCAAATTGAAAACTTGAGTGCATCAGTGGACCTTATCAAGACAATGAAAAAAGAATCCATGGAAGTGACAATTTTTTTAAAAAAATATCATATAGCTGTTGCAGAATTAATATTCAGAATATGTAAACAGTGCCTGCAACTGAATGACAAAAACCAAACAGCTGAATTTTAAAAATGATCAAAAGTATTTTTCTACAGAAGATATACAGGATGGCCAGTAAGCACATGAAAAGATTCTTAAGGTCGCTGATCAGAAGAAAAATGCAAAGCAAAACCACGATGAGATACCAATTCACAACCATTAAAATTGCTGTTTCATTTTTTGGCCGGTGGCCATAGGAACACGCCGTGTGGCTGAGAAGTGGAAGCAGGCGCTCGCTCGGCCCCTGCGCTCCCCTCTACAGGGGGATCATTTTCTCCAGAAGCTGGATATTCTTAATTTCTTACAACTATGGCGGACAAATTAACGAGAATTGCTATTGTCAACCATGACAAGTGTAAACCTAAGAAATGTCGACAAGAGTGCAAAAAGAGTTGCCCTGTGGTTCGAATGGGAAAATTATGCATAGAGGTTACACCCCAGAGCAAAATAGCATGGATTTCTGAAACTCTTTGTATTGGTTGTGGTATTTGTATTAAGAAATGCCCCTTTGGCGCCTTATCAATTGTCAATTTACCAAGCAACTTGGAAAAAGAAACAACACATCGGTATTGTGCCAATGCCTTCAAACTTCACAGGTTACCTATCCCTCGTCCAGGTGAAGTTTTGGGATTAGTTGGAACTAATGGTATTGGAAAGTCAACTGCTTTAAAAATTTTAGCAGGGAAGCAAAAGCCAAACCTTGGAAAGTATGATGATCCTCCTGACTGGCAAGAAATTTTGACTTATTTCCGCGGCTCTGAGTTACAGAATTACTTTACCAAGATTCTGGAAGATGACCTGAAAGCCATTATCAAACCTCAGTATGTAGATCAGATTCCAAAGGCTGCAAAGGGAACAGTGGGGTCTATTTTGGACAGAAAGGATGAAACAAAGACACAGGCAATTGTATGTCAACAGCTTGATTTAACCCACCTAAAAGAACGAAATGTTGAAGATCTTTCAGGAGGAGAATTGCAGAGATTTGCTTGTGCTGTTGTTTGCATACAGAAAGCCGATATTTTCATGTTTGATGAACCTGCTAGTTACTTAGATGTCAAGCAGCGATTAAAGGCTGCTATTACTATACGATCTTTAATAAACCCAGATAGGTACATCATTGTGGTGGAGCATGATCTAAGTGTATTAGACTATCTCTCTGACTTCATCTGCTGTTTATATGGTGTACCAAGCGCTTATGGTGTTGTAACTATGCCTTTTAGTGTTAGAGAAGGCATAAACATTTTCTTGAATGGCTACGTTCCAACAGAAAACTTGAGATTCAGAGATGCATCGCTTGTTTTTAAAGTGGCTGAGACAGCAAATGAAGAAGAAGTTAAAAAGATGTGTATGTATAAATATCCGGGGATGAAGAAAAAGATGGGAGAGTTTGAGCTAGCAATTGTAGCTGGAGAGTTCACGGATTCTGAAATCATGGTGATGCTTGGGGAAAATGGTACAGGCAAAACGACATTCATCAGAATGCTTGCTGGAAGGCTTAAACCTGATGAAGGAGGAGAAGTGCCAGTTCTAAATGTCGGTTATAAGCCACAAAAGATCAGTCCCACATCAACTGGAAGTGTTCGCCAGTTATTACATGAAAAGATAAGAGATGCTTGCACTCATCCGCAGTTTGTGACTGATGTAATGAAGCCTCTGCAGATTGAAAACATCATTGATCAAGAGGTACAAACATTATCTGGAGGAGAACTACAGCGAGTAGCTTTAGCTCTTTGCTTGGGCAAACCTGCTGATGTCTATTTAATTGATGAGCCATCTGCATATTTGGATTCTGAGCAAAGATTGATGGCAGCTCGAGTTGTCAAACGTTTCATACTCCATGCGAAGAAGACAGCCTTTGTTGTGGAACATGACTTCATCATGGCCACCTATCTAGCAGATCGAGTCATCGTTTTTGATGGTGTCCCATCTAAGAACACTGTTGCAAATAGTCCTCAAACCCTTTTGGCCGGCATGAATAAATTTTTGTCTCAGCTTGAAATTACATTCAGAAGAGATCCAAACAACTACAGACCACGAATAAACAAACTCAACTCAATTAAGGATGTAGAACAGAAGAAGAGTGGAAACTACTTTTTCTTGGATGATTAGACTGAATCTGAGGAAATCAATAAGCCATTTACTAAAAGAAACATTGACTGGGATTTTTGTCATATAAAACTTTAATCAGGTTTTATGCCCCCACATACTTTGGAACTTGAAGTATAATTAATATACATCAAAAGCCAGTTGTGTTGTAAATTGTAGTCTGAACACAGAAAATGCCACTTTCCTGGAAAAGTTCATAAGGCACTTTTGTGCATATTCTAAAATGAAGACATTTCAAGCTACACAAATTACCTCCAAGTTTTCATGATGTATGGGAAGATTTTCAATAGTGTAATATATTCATGTACCAAATGCTGACCAGTGTGTGCCCCCTTTAGAAAAATCTTGAAATTACTTTCTGTGCTTACCTGCTTTGCCAAGTATGCCAGTATAATGAAATTTCCTTTATTTTATAAGCTGGTCAAAGACCCCATTGATGATATTTGATAAATAAACCTGAGGATTATATTAAAAAAAATAAAATTGCTGTTTCATAAACAATAAGAACAACACAGGAAATAACTGTTGGCAAGGATGTGGAGAAATTGGAATCCTTGTGCAATACTGGGGGATGTTCAAAAGAGCATAGGTACAGTGGCATACGTGGAATATGGCGAACTAGGAAACATATGGCATAGACATATGATGGACTCCTACTCAGTCTTAAAAAGCAGTGGAGTTCTGGGGCTGGCATTGTGGTGCAGTGGGTTAAGCTATGGCTTGCAAAGCTGGCCTCCAATATTGGCATGCTAGTTTAATACCTGAATCCTCTGCTTCTGATCCAGTTCCCTGCTTCTGTGCCTGGGAAGACAGCAGGAGATAGCTCAAGTGCTTAGGACCCTACCACCAACATGGGCGGCCAGGAAGAAGTTCCTAGCTTCTGCTTCTGCTTCAGCCTGGCCCTGCCCTGGCTGCTTGGCCATCTGGAGAGTGAACCAGCAGAAGGAAAACCTCTCTCTGTCTCTCCATCACTATGCCTCAAATAAATAAGATAAAGTACTTTTAAAAAGTAATGAAATTCTTTTTTTTTTTTTGACAGGCAGAGTGGACAGTGAGAGAGAGAGACAGAGAGAAAGGTCTTCCTTTTTGCCCTTGGTTCACCGTCCAATGCCCGCCGCGGTAGGCACGCTGCGGCCGGCGCACCGCGCTGATCCGATGACAGGAGCCAGGTGCTTCTCCTGATCTCCCATGGGGTGCAAGGCCCAAGCACTTGGGCCATACTCCACTGCACTCCCGGGCCACAGCAGAGAGCTGGCCTGGAAGAGGGGCAACCGGGACAGGATCGGTGCCCCGACCGGGACTAGAACCCAGTGTGCCGGCGCCGCAAGGCGGAGGATTAGCCTATTGAGCTGCGGCGCCGGCCAAAAGTAATGAAATTCTAATGCATGCTACAACATGGATGCTAATTGAAAAAAGTGGACCAAAAAAAGACAAAAGTTTTATGATTCTAAGTAGGATGGTGGTTGCAGAGGGTGTGGGGAGCAGAGGATGGGGAGTTATTGCTTCATGGCCAGAGTTTCAGGTTGGAATAATGAAAATATTTGGAAGTGAATGATGGTGATACTTGCAAGCACTGTGAATGTGCTTGAGGCCACTGACCTGTATATTTCAAAATGGTTAAAACGTTAAACTTCATGTTATATATATATATATATATATATATATATATATATATATATATATATATATCTTTTTCTCTGCTTAAGAAAATGTAAGGGGTGGTAACCTGGTGCAGGGGGTTAAGTTGCCACATGGAACACCTCCATCCCATATTGGAGCAGTGCTGGTTCAAGTCCTGGCTACTCCACTTCTGATCCAGCTTCCTGTTAATGAGCCTGGGAGGCAGAAGATTATGGCCAGTACTTGGGTTCCTGCCCTCTACGTTGGAGACTTGGATGGAGTTCCAGTTTCCTGGCTTCAGCCTGGCCCAACCCCAGCCCTAGCTGTTGCTGCCATGTGGGGTGTGGGGAGTGAACCAGTAGGAGAAAGATCTCTCCCTCTCTCTGTCTCTTTCTCTTTCTCTCTTCCTCCATCACTCTGCCTTTTGAATAAACACACACATGATTATTTTTAAAGTAAAGAAGGAGGAATATTAAAATATCTTTATGACAAAAGATATGCTAATTCAGAGGAAATGTTTAAATTTCTTAAGAAGTACAGTTTCCAAAATTGAAACAAGAAGCAATGGAAAATTGGAACAGTTAGATATCTTTTAAAGTTTTATGTGTAATTTAGAACCCCCTAGCAAAAAAAAAAAAAAAAAAAAAAAAAAAAAAAAAAAAAAAAACACTAGGCCCACATAACTTGACTATTACAGTCTATGAAATATTTAAAGAAAAGTAACACCGATCTTACACAAACTCTTTCAGAGAATACAGGAAAAGAAAGTATTTCCAAATTCATTTCGTAAAGCCTAATGAATTCTGACCTAGAAAGAAAATTATGTGCAAAAGAAGAAATCTAGAAAAAATATCCTTCCAGAACACAACTTTAAATTATCAGCAAAATATTAGCAAGTGGAATTTAACAATATGTAAAAAGGAGAATATATTATAACCAAAAGAGATTTATCTTAGGGATGAAAGATATCTGTAACACTAAAAAATTAATCATTCTAATTTTAAAAATTGAGTGGGAAAATCTGTATGGTTGTCTCTATAAATTCTGAAAACCATATTTGATTATGTTCAAACCCCATTTTTGTGCAAAAAAGAGCCAATCAACTCACAAAAACACTACCTTATGTAAATCAACAATATCTACACACACACACACACATCCTGATAATGGCAAATATTGAACCCTTTGGGACTAAAATCAAAAATAAGGCAAAGATGTGCACCATCCTTCCTTCCACAATTTAGTGAACATGGAAACATTAGCAAGAGCACTAAGAAAGTAGATAGGTAGATATTGATGATCATGATGATAGATAGATAGAAATATATATAGATGATAGACAGATAGATAGAGTAAAACTGTCTTTGTGTCCTGAGGTATAACTATAAATAATAATAATTTACATTTATCAAATAAATAAATTTAGTGACCTAGTGCCTTCAGATTGGCCAGTCTCCAAGCAGCCATTTGATTCTACGTTCTAGAAAGAGTACACAGAGGACATAGAATGGCCATGCAAGCTATATTTTTAAAAGTCGTTTCAACTGATGGTGATGAGTCAGCTGAAGAGCCATATATCAAGAAAAGAAGTTTGACTTTGGAATCATAAGCAATCATATGCCTAAGTTATAATGAAATTTTTTGGTAAAGAACACACTGGTCTTTATGAACGTTGTATAGGTAAAGATTTCCTAGAACACTAAATTGCCTCAAACATTAAAAAGAAAGAAGCTGAAATAATGACCTTCCTTAAAATTACACACTTCTCCTTTAACATCATGCACGGAGAAAGTAAAAAGCAAGAAGCCAATCTGTAGAAAATGAACACAGCTGAACAGTCTTCATATGCAGAATGAGCATACAATTCCTCTACATCAACAATAAAAAGGACATAATAATAACATTTTTAAACCAACAAGATTTGGACATGCACATCACAAAAGCTCAACATTATTAATTCTATGAGAATGCAATGGGATCCACATCATGACACAACCTACAGCTACCACTACGGCTGAGAACACAGTAGTTGAAAATGTGACACAAAAACAAATCCCCTAACACTGATGAAACTGTAAAACAGAAAACTCACATTGGGAAATTGTTTATTGGTCTCTAATAAATTGTTAAACAGCAAATTCACGTCTAGGAACCCGGGGAAAAATGAGTCCAAATGTCCATCTAAGACTTGGACCAGAATGTTCAAAGCAACTTTGGTTATTATTGCTGGGGTGAATAGCAAAACTAATGCATTCCCATGAATGGACAATAATTGAACAATAATAAAGGGCAAAGGAATCCACCTAGCAAGTATGGATGTCAAACTATTATGTTGAATAAAAGAAATGAGATACTTAAGGATATACATATATACTACATGTTCAATTTATATTAATTGCAAAATTCAGATGCAGCTGCTCTCTGGTGATAAAAATCAAAACAGAAGTTGATGTTGGGAGAAAGGTGGTTGAAAAGATGCAAAGGAACATTATGAATTATGGTAATACACTCTCATAATCTAAGTGATAATAAAAAGATGCAAGCAGTTTTCAAAACTTCTCAATCTTCAGTTCATACTCTTAAAATGTATGTATTTGGCCATCTATGAATAATATATCCATGGAATAGTATTTCCATATAAAATTTAAATGCTGATATAAATAGCATTCAAATGTTGTTACAGATTTAATGCAAGTAATTGCTACTTCATTCATGGGATTTTTTTACTTATAATTGTAACAATGTATTATCATGATTCTCTCTATGTGTATTAATTGGCTGTTCACATACATGCATACAATATGCACAATTTAATATTTTGCATATTTATATGTACTTATAAATATTTATCAAAATGGAAATATAGACTTGGCTCTAATCATAAAAATGAGTTATTTCATTTTACATTTGGTTTACTTTTCTAGTAATTTTTATTTTATTGCATTTTTCAAAGTGTCAGTTTAAATTAGATTAAAAATAAAAAGAAAATATGGTCGTTTAAAGATAGTTTGGTAAGTACTTATCTATAACATGTAATTGAACAAGAATCAGTATATACAAATATGAAGAACCACATATTGATAAGCATATGTTTCCAGTAAAAATTGGCCAAAATATATGAACAAGTATTTCACAAAGTAAAAATATGATTTGCCTACACACAGAGGGTCAGCCTCATCAGTAATCAGAAATGACAAGTTTTTTAAAAAAAGAAAGAAAAGGAAAAACCATCAGAAAAGCTCTGATAAGACTACATACTCTCTGATTTCTACCATATGACATTTTAGAAAGGACTGAAGCATGAACACACTAAAGAGATCAGTAGTTTCCAGAGGTCTGGGGACAGAGAAGGACGGATGATCAGGTGGAGTCCGGAGCAGTGAAACCGTTCACCAGGACACTGTTAGGATGCACAGGAACATGTGCCGTGATTGTCACTTATATTTTAAAAAAGCCAACACAACTGTCAGTCTAATCCTGGACTTATCTTTCTTTTGTGTTCCACCAGCTTTTACTTTACATAGTTGAATTTTATGTTACTGAGTGCCTAGAAATTTAGAATCGTTGGATATTCCTGCCAAATTGGACCTTTTATGTTATAACGTATCCCACTTTGTGTCTGTCACAATGAGTTTGATGCCACCTCCTTATGCTATAGTATCCAGTTATTTAGTTACACACTCATCTAGGTTGTTCTGCAGGTATTTTATAGAGTTTAACATCTACAATGTGTGGGCTTCACGTACTGGGGATTACACTCAATAAGTTGAATTGACCACACCCAGTTGTGTGGGGTTTTGTTGTTGTTGTTGTTGTTTTTAAGCCTTAAAAGCAAAATCAAAAGAAGCAATTCCACCTGGGAAATGCAATGTAAGGTCCTGCCTGAGGATTTCCTGTTTCTCAATTTCTCAATTTCTCAATTGAAATTCCAGATTTTGGACTCCTTAGACCCCATTATCACATGAGCCAGCTCATTGAAGTCCATCCATCCCTCCCTCTATCCATTCCTCCACCCATCTATCCATCCATCCCTCCCTCCCTCCCTCCATCCATCCCACCGTCTAAGTTGTCTGGTTATTGATTCTGTTTCTCTGGAGAACCATGACTGACACAATCTCTAGTGATGCATTTTGCCTCAAAGCTTAACCTACTTGATATGTGTATAGTTATATCAGCTTTGTTAGTGACTTTTGCAAGTTATATAAAATTTACAGCAGAATGCCAGTCCAAGTACTGGCTGCTCCACTTCCAATTGTTTCCTGCTGATGTGCCTAGGGTGGTAGTAGAAGATAGCTCTGGCTATTGCAGGCATTCAGGGAATGAATCAGTGTATTCTCTGCCTCTCCATCTTTCTAAGTCATTCTGCCTTGCAAATAAGCTTTTTTTTTAATCTTAAAAAAAAAGTAATGGCTAAGTTTACTCAGTACAGCCAAAAGTTGAACTTGCCAATTTTAACATTTCTGTTCCATTTGAAAAAACTGATAAGGAAAGTTTGATTTATTACATACATATACATAACCTAACCTCTCCCAATCTCTCTTCTTTGCGGCTAAGATTATGTTTACGTTAGATTTTCTCACTCTTCTGTGTGTGTGTGTATTTTTCATATTTTTCTCTCTAAACTTTCATTTGTATATTTTTCTGCTATATCTGCAAGTCCATGAATTCTCTCCTCCATTATGCTAATTCCAGAATATTCAGCTAGTTATTAGCTATAGGTTTTGCAAAACTTCACAGTCTCATCTCATATTTATTTTTAAAAATATATTCAACAGGTGAATTTCTAACTGAGTCTGCTCTTTCCCCTATAGCTCTTGTTCTCTTTTCTGTTCTTGTCCATGGTATTGGATCACATATTTGGTTTTTTTTTCCCTAGTGACTGTTGGATATCTATGAAAATAATAGAAATATTTTGAGGTCTGAGGTTATGTTTTCTCCCTTAAGGTCACATTTAATTTTTTTGTTGTTGTTGTTCAGCCAACTGAAAGTGCAAGCTAGCCCAAATTCCCCTAATTTCTTTCAGGGATATATTGAAATTTTCCTAACAGAAGAATTTCTTATTGCCAGAAATTTTTTTGGAAATTCCTGACAGTAGTAGGTACTCAAAAAAATATTTATGTTATTAATTTGTACCCCCCAAAAATGCTGTGAAACACAATCACCTAAATATTAAAGCTGAAAGGCAGGAGGGCATGTTGACTTTTCCACAATTACTTTCATTCTTCTATGCTTTAGAGCTTTTGATTTTCATGAACTCAGAGTTTTCTTTCAAAAATAAAAGTACCTTCTATAGTTGACTCACCCCGGGTGAAGTGAAAGGTGGATTTATCGTTAATGGCTGACCTGTTAAGAAGGAAGAAATACAAATATGTTTGTCATGGTCCTGGATAAAGGTCTCTGCAGATCTCCTAATGATACTCCCGGTATCTGTGAGGTCCTTAGTATACCACAGGATAGCAGGATTTTCAGGTACAGATGTTCAGCATGCAATTGTAAATGATTTCTATAGCTATGGAGATAAGTCAGGCAATGAAATCTCTGTGGAAGAAAGATCATTGAACCTATGGGAGCAGGGCATTGATAAGGCAGACAGATTCCTATACATAAAGTTTCAGATCTATGAGTGCACAGAGAAGAACGCTGAGCTCACTCTCGCCAGTTCTTGGACTCCGTGAGGAGGTAAGGAGATAACGAGTGTATATGAGAAGGCAATTGTTGTGGCTGTATTGGTTTTCTATTTATTTGAAAGAGTGACAGAGACAGACAGATAGATCTGCCATTCACTATTTCATTTCCCAAATGCCCTCAACAGCTAGGGCTGGGCCAGGCCAAGCCCAGGAGACAGAACTCCATCCAGGTCTCCCAGGTGAGAAAGGACTCAAGCACTTGAGCCATCATCTGCTGCCTCCCACGGCGTGCTTTTGTAGGGAGTGGCACTGTTTCGCAGTAAGCAATGCAGACATCCCAAGTGTTGTTTTAACTCTTGCATCGACACCCCATAGACCATAGAAATTAATATGAAGCTCTTAGGAAAACATGTGAGAAGCAGTTTTCAAGAAATGTGGTCACAGCTGAAGAAAAATTGAGGTGAATGGATACAGAATCAATCCTGAATGTGGTTTCAGAAATATTAAAGGGACTGCAGTTTAAAAGCCTTAAAAAAGAAAAAGAGATGAGGGAGGAGAGAGCGGCAAGATGGTGGAATAGGAAGGGAGCACACTTATGGTCCAGGAAGAGACATGTTAATGAAAGTGGAGATACTGCAGGTTCAAGGAAGAGTAGGGGAAGAAACAGCAGAGGAAAGTCTTCAGGAACTAGTGATTCACAGTGGACCTGCGTGGAGAGTGTGGGAGCCCACGATTCGGGACACCAGCGGCAGACTCAATACACCAGTGCTGGAACGAGAGGTGAGCCAAACCTCAATAGCCCGACACCAGCAGGAAAGCGGAAAGAGGAGACTAGAGGGAATGAGGCTTGAAACTCCGTGGGGAAAAGTTCACCAGGCTAACTAGAAGAGAGAGGGAAAAAAAAGTGACATACAGACACGAGTTTCTCTCTCTCCGCTCACCTCTCAAAGGCGAGCAAGACAAAGAGCAGGCGCCATTTTGGACGTCATAAGCAGGGCGACCTCAGGTCTGCACCGGCCCTGAGCCTAGCAGAAAAACCTGACTCTGGGGGGGGGGGGTGAAAAAACAGGCGATTAGGATCTAATTTGGCAACCCAGTGGGAGACTGCAGGAGAATTGGAGCTCACACTGAGGGCAGCAGAGATTCCCTGTGTGGTCCTTGGGAAAGAGCTTCCGATCTCTGGCTCCTGTGGGTATATCATTCGCCTGCTAACTACCTCCAATTCCTTTCAGCTGTGTAGAATTACTTCCCTTTTGAATCAAAAAAAAAAAAAAAAAAGAATGAAAGAAAGAGAGATTTACCACGCCTAACCTGGGAGTGTCACCTTTGGCACACCCTCAACCCTGAGGAACCAAACACAGCTCTCATGCCATACTCATCTCAAGCTTCTAAGACTCCATCGAAAGCAGACAGTCCACTTAATCTAGAGCCATAGTATAACAAGAAAAAACACCACAGTGAAGAAACCAAATATCTCCAACATGCCAAACAACAAACACAAAAACCGAGGTACAAGAACAAGGAAGACACTATGACGCCCCCAAATGAACAAGACACCCCAATTCAAGATTATGAAGATGATGAGATCGAAGAAATGCAAGAAGCGGATCTCAAAAAATTGATAAGAACATTAAGAAGTTCTCAAAAACAAATTCTTGAACTACAGAAATCCTTAGTGGACAAGATAGAAAATCTCTCTCATGAAAATGAAATATTAAGGAGGAATCAAAATGAAATAAAACAACTAGTAGAACAAGAAACTGTGATAGTGACGAGAAATCAAAATGAAATGAAGAACTCAATAGATCAAATGACAAACACATTAGAGAGCCTTAAAAACAGAATGGGCGAAGCAGAAGAGAGAATATCAGACTTAGAAGACAGAGAACAGGAAAGGAAATAGGCAAACCAAAGAAAAGAAGAAGAAATTAGAAATCTAAAAAATATTGTCGGGAATTTACAGGATACTATTAAAAAACCTAACATTCGGGTTCTAGGAGTTCCTGAAGGCATGGAGAGGGAGAAAGGATTAGAAGGCCTTTTTAGTGAGATACTAGCAGAAAATTTCCCAGGTTTGGAGAAGGACAGAGGCATCTCAGTACAGGAAGCTTATAGAACCCCTAATAAACATGACCAAAGGAGATCCTCACCACGACATGTTGTAATCAAACTCACCACAATGAAACATAAAGAAAAGATCCTAAAAGGTGCAAGAGAGAAACGTCAGATTACTCTCAGAGGATCTCCAATTAGACTCACAGCTGACTTCTCATCAGAAACCCTACAAGCTAGAAGGGAATGGCGAGACATAGCGCAGGTACTAAGAGAGAAAAACTGCCAGCCCAGGATACTATATCCTGCAAAGCTCTCATTTGTGAATGAAGGTGAAATTAAGACTTTTCATAGCAAACAGAAATTGAAAGAATTTGTCGCCACTCGTCCTGCCCTGCAAAAGATGCTTAAAGATGTGCTACACACAGAAACACAGAAACATGGTCATCAATATGAAAGAAGGTAAAGGAAGGAAACCTACCAGTAAAAGATCACAGGAAGCTCAATTTCTCTTTGACATGGAATTAAAATCTGATTCTCTGTTAAAGCAATGTGTTAAAGTAATCTATTATGTTCTCTTGATGTCTGTTAAATTCTAATTGTTCAAAAACAGCTGAATTTTTATTAAGAGCTAAGGGTTATTTAAATATGTGCTTATTTTCAAAGATTTGAATAATCACCTTGTAACTATGATCAAATTTGATCTATGTTATGTCATGATTTTAAGGAATCTTATTTCAACCAGATATTTTGGATTTTGAGCCTTCTTGGCATTCGTGACAGGCATTCAAAAAATCAAAGTTCCAAACAATCTGGACTCTAAAACTTCCAGTAAATCTTGGACTTTGGTTTTTCCAGTTTGGGCCCAACTGAAAAAATTGAAGGACCTATGTCTCTCATCTTATAGAGACACCAACTAATCAGGCTATTTGGATTATATTACAAGTACTGTCAAGATGTGACGTGGTACTAAATTTTAAGTTTCTATAATGGAAAATGCTATTAATACAAATGTTTGAGAATTAAAAAGTCTAATGATCTTGTGTTACTAGACATGATAGTTATCTTAATGAGAAAGCCCCAGAGGCCTAAAGGGTTAAATACTTGTAAAATCCTACAGGTGCTTTCAAAAATACTGTAAAGTAAGCAAGTGCCTCTTGTTGGTTGATGAGTTTATAATTTTAAACATGGCGACTTAAAGTCTTTTGTCATCCACAGTTATATATGATTTGCTGCTCATAAAACTAAAGCATTGTTGGTTCTGTGTTTAGCTGTCCTCCTATAGGTTCCTATGGACTTTTTCCAGCCACTTCTATTGTATTCAGTACTTTGGGATGGCTCTGTAAACAGATGAAGCCAATAATGTATTACCAGTACCAACTGAGAGAAAGTATGGTTAACTGAGGTTACTAAAAACAAAAAGCAATTCAAATCAATTGGCAATTTACAAAAAGAGTTAAAGATTTTAAAAGCTATTATTGAAATTGCTATATTGGTCTATTATGTTATGTTATATGTGTGTACATATTGTATGTCCACATGGGGAAATTTTATTAAGAGTTTTATTTTAATTGGCTTATAGATAAGATTGTCCATAAATTTAAGCTGCTAAAATCAATCAAAGATACATTTTAATTTGTGTGACCTGAATCTATACATCATATGTTTTATACTTGTTGGTAGAAAGAAGCTAAAAACATTTTATATGGTTGTGCTTAAGTTTACTGGTTAAACAAACTACACCATGTTAGATATTTAAGAGGTGTTTTCAAATACATGATTCTTAAAATTTATAGAAGGCATTGGACCTTCTGGTAAATGTTTTCTTAAGTTGTTATCTAATGGTTGAAACGGTTTGCTAAGTATTCATGTGATATTGTTATTGTCAGCAAGCGATCTAGGATTTGCTCCCTCATTTTCTCTATTCTAAGACCAACTTGTTCTTTCATTTCTCTATTCTCCTCAAGGTAGGAAACTAATTCTATTATGAAGGAATCTGTAGGATGCACAATTTAATCTTTAGACCTTATAAAAGAGATGGCTAGCATTTTTCTGTAATAGCATAGCCAAAATAAGAGCTCAAATAATAATCTCATAGCTAGATTTACTTCGCCATCAGCGAAGTAAACAGTAAGTAGAAAAAACCTCCCTTTCAGACCAAAGGGAAAGAAAGTTTTAAAGTGAGAATATAATTTTCCTCATGGGCATTGTCTACCTTAGAAAAACTACTACAGAACATGCCTGTGACTATAGACTTGTAGTTTAAGCCACCGAAGATTAGAGATGGGACTTGGGCACTCCCTTGACTTGCATCCTCTGGTCTGCTTTAACAAAAACCAGGAGGAAAAGAAAGCTAGGCATCAGAAGCAATGGGTGGCAGGCCTATTAATGGCTGATCTGTACAGTGATCTGCCCTCAAGGAGACCCCACAGGCCAGTCCACTGCAGTGGCTTTCAATGTGGTAAGCCTGGGCTTCAGCAGAAGTCAGCTTGTGAAGAGCCCTGGCAGCTCTGCCAAGAGTTGGATCACTGGAAATGGACCTGCCCTGGAGTCGAAGGATGCCCAGGTCAGAGCCACAGATCTTATTGGCTCTAAGCTGAAAAGCCCTTCACTCAGCCCAACTTCCAAAGTGACCACTGCAGCTGAGGAAATGGCCAAGCAGGGTCAGCAACATTGCAGGCAGAACTGTAAATTTCTTGTTAGAGATGCCCCCTGCCTTTACCTGGCCAGCTCTCCTCCCAGGCCAGATAAGTAATGAAAGTCAACAGAGTGCCTTCCCCCAGGAGGTTCACACCTCCCTTAGGATGTACCCCATGTGAAGAGATAGATAGGTCTGGGCCTCTTCACTTACAAGGCCTAAAGCCCAACAGATTATTATCAAGCCCCTTCTGTCAGGTTCTATTTGCCTCTCAATCAGAAAACTTAATTGTAGCTTAGACAGCACCTTTCTTAGCTCCTCTAATGATGACTCTGTCCTTTGTTCTAGACCCTGTCTAGCGCACTTGGGCCTCATTCTTTCGTAATCATAACCTCTACTCTACCTCCAATGTCTCTACTCCCAACCTGTGTGTACTGATGGTCCTCTTCCCCACTTAATGCTGTATAATTGTTCAGACCTGGTTAATGCTACTCTTAGGATCATTGGTTACTATCCTCACCCTGTCTTTTATGACCTTGTCTAAATATGATCAGAGTTGGCGAACTTGGAAGGCTTCCTTAGCCTTGGCAACTCATGATGAGAGCCCAGGGTGGTTACTGGCGCCATAAACTAGAGTGTCAATTTGTTGGGTCAACAACAGGAGTCACTGTGCACTTGCTCCTCATGTGGGATCTCTGTCCTTAATGTGCTGTACATTTTGATTTAATGCTATAACTAGTACTCAAACAGCATGTTTCACTTTGTGTTTCTATGTGGGTGCAAACTGTTGAAATCTTTACTTAATATATACTACATTGATCTTCTGTATATAAAGAGAATGGAAAATGAAAAAAAAAAGAAAAAGAGATCAAATTGAGGCAATGATGTATTACTGTTTCTTCAGTGAAAGGTAGAATAGATTTAATGAGGTAGCTGGATAAACAGGAAAAATATAAGTTTTATCAAGGCACACTTCTTAGAAAATCAGTCCAGAGAGATTTTTTCCAAGACAAAATCATCTTAAGTTGTTTTCCATAGCTTCGTTTTAGCTCTCCCATAGAAAAACTTAGACACAGAGAGTAAAAAATCATGACAATAATCACATGTTTTCCAATGTTCAATAATATATTGTGTTATTTTGGTCTTCCATATAGTTTTGTGATGGGCCTTGACAATTTGTGTCTATCCTTGGGCTCAGTTCCAAAAGTAACACCCTCCCATGAATCATTTGTCCTGGAGAAGTTGAATCATTGCGTTTTCTTGGGTTTCACTTTTCTTTCTTTTCTTATACAAAGATTATATTCCTGTAAAACCCTATGCTTGCAGAGAAGTCATCATCTCATAGAGGTGACCACTGTGAGAGTGAATGTTCTAGAATGCAGCCAACCATGCACACTTAATGACTTTCAGAAGCTGATAAGCTGCATGCCAGATTCTCATTGTCTTATGTAGAGAACACTGAGTCCTTTCGTTTCTCTGTTTAGTCTTCAGGTGGAGTGATGTGGCTCTGCCTTAGCTTCACTGTCACTAACTGTGTGAGCCAGAGTCTGAGTGACCGTAGACTAGCACGCACCATGAAGATCATTAATAAATGCAGCCCCACTTTCTACTTAAGTATTTTGCTGTCTTTTCTACATATTAGAAAGTCTCTGGTTGTGCAGAACTTTGCCTCAGCTGTTCCTGGCAGACAGATAGAATAAGGATGCAAGCCCATATTCCTAAAGATTACTTCATAGGAATGTGAGTAAGAGAGAACCCTACGACTTGGAGTCCAGATGCTAGGTAAGCGGAGTTGAGGGTTGGAGAGCTACTGCTTTTCTAACTCTTCGTGTGCTTCAATTTTTTTTCCCTTTCTCAAAGCCATTAAGGAATAGTTTGGTGTTGTGTTTCACAGCAACCTGTGCAGGATACTGATATTTTCAAAGAACTCTGGAAGAATAAAGGAAAATCATTGACAGATAACTAAATGATAGACTAGGACAAGAGTTGGGGTGCAATTTTTTATTTTAATTCCGACATTTAAGTTTCCATAAAGGGAAATATTCTTTTCTTGTCACTTGTTCTATTCACTGTTTTTTTGTTATTTCAGCCAGGCCCCTATGGGCATTCCAGATGACAGCAAGCAAATATAATATTCCTGGTGATAAAGATTTGATATTGGGTATGACCTTTCAGTTTCTTCAGATGATGAATAGGCATACTTGTGGGTTTTATTGCTTATAAAATTACCAAAAAAAGAGCAGAAAGTGAAACTATTCCTAAAGTGGAAGTCATTTCTCACTGCCTACGTAATGAGTCGTGGTGACTGACTCCAACCATGACTACAATAAATAGATGGTGGTTGAGGCTCTTTAGGACCTTAAGCATCAGAGGAGTAGCCTGCACATCCACTGCACTTGATAGAAATCTGCAATGGGGACTTCTTGGGAAATTCTTGAAGAATTCCACATAGATAAAGATGTAGGCTTCGCTCTTCCAAATCCACTGGTAAGAGACAGATTGAGATATTGGAAAATGTATTTTCTTCTCATCCTTTACCTAGGCAAGCCAGCATGTACCGAACTGTGGCTCCACAACTCCTACTCAACAAAGAAACATAGGATTGCCAAAATTGGAGGCAGAGTTTGAACAAGTGGTTTTACTTAAAATCTCCTATTTTTTTTCCCTAGAAATACAGTCACAAGTGCATTTCTTTCTTGCCTAAGGTAAAGAGTGATGAAATAAGGAAATTGTGGAAATATTTTTAGCTTACAAAAGAGTTATATCGTAGAAATCAAAAGTTGGTTTATGACAATTTATTTTCAGAGGGCATTTTGAAAAAACCAAAGTTAAATCCTTTTCTGTATTGATATATCTTAAGTTGTGCAAAGTGTGGGTTCCTAATTTGATTGGGTTTATGAAATGGCATATTAACCTTTGTGTTGTATGAATGTTGCTTGTTGTTTATGGAGCATAAGATTTAAGTGAGAATCTCAACTACCTTTTCTTTATTTTTACAAGTATTAGCTACAAAATACCGAGTATGTGGAGAAATATTTGCCTTAAAAACTGTTTCCCTGAGTTGTCTCCCAAAGAATGCCATGTAAACCGATTTATCAAAGTCCTAATTATCAAGCATTTGTGAAACATTTTCCTAAGTAGTTTGTAAATGATAACTCATTGCATCCTAACACACCAGCCTGAATGTTATGTAGATTATTATCCTTCCCTTTCTGATGAGAACTGAAAGGCATGTGGAATTAGGATAATTACCAAACTCACACAGCTGGCAAATGACAAAGCCCAGGAAGTCTGGCTCCAGGATTCATGATTTTAAATCTATCATGCTGTGCAGCCTCTCTTCAGAGAGGAAGAGAAATGTTTGTTTTGTTTTGGTTTGGTTTGGTTTAGTTTGTTTTTTTCTTCTCTTTTGTTCTTGGGTTTAACAGGGTTTAACTTAAGGTTGCAGGAGAGGATTTATATGAACAATTGTACCAACTGTATGGAGCACTGTATCTTCATTTCTTTGTGATCCAAAAATGTCCCACACTGCAGAGAGCACCTTTAAGTGTAGCAAATATATATTTTAATCAGACATTCCAATCTATCTACACTTAAGAAATAAAAGCCTATAGGTACATGGTGGAATATAGGCGATTCTGAAGCAACCCCTTCCACCCATTCTCATTTTCCTCTTCCGATTATTGAGTTAATTTAAGAAAATGAAGGTATGCTTTAATTGCATTGCCCTAATTTACCTTACACACAAATTAATAATATTCAGCTTGGCTTCCTGCCTTGTACCACCCATAACCCTACCCCACCATCAGACATAAATGGCAGAGTTGGATGGTTTCAATGATGTACCTATCAATGACACAGAACAGAAACTTTCAGAAACTACTAAGGGTATCAGGATTCTGTTTTCAAAAAGTAAGATCTGTTCAAAAACGCAACAACCATGGTAATTGTTCACGTCTTTAGAACAGAGTTCAATGATTAAAGCAAAATCCAGGAAGAAACAAAGCAAGTTTCCCCGGGCTACTTACAAAATAACTGCTCACTGAGATGATGAGGAAGTCAGACTCAGTGTCCTAACACAGGAGAACAAAGGCAGGAGTGACTTCTATTTCCTCACTGAAGACCTGTCCAATGAAATTCTGAGCTTGGAGTGTCTAGTTCATCTTTTTCTATTCTGATGAAAATTATATGTATTCTGAGCCTCTATATATGCACACTGCATTCCCTAACCTGACAGAAATCAAAGGATCTTCTGTGTTCTCTTTGTTAATTTATGCTATACCACTCAGGCATTCTCCAAACCAGAAATATATTATTGACTGACTTTTGCATTGGTTGAAGCATGTGGCCAAGTAAGATCTTAATCACGCTGTACCATAAAAAAAGAATATCTGCTATTTGGAACAACCGATGTACTTCATAGGGAAATACAGAAGAACAGGAACAAATAACCGCAAACACTGGCCCCTGAAAGCCCTAGCGAGAGGCATTTGGGTGCTCATTAGAGAAAGATTCAGAGCTGGAAAACTCCAGACAACATCGAGATTTTTCAGTATTAAAAATCTTGCCTTAACTGATTGAGACTTGCAGATCTTGAAGATGTTTGAACTTGATATTATTTGTCTTCTTGTTTTAGAGCTTGCTTATGATATTAACTTTATTTTCAAGCTTAAAAACACCTTAGACACCACAGTCCAGCATTATTGACCTCAAGGTCATGCTTTGAAGTGAGCAGGGACAGGGTATATGAGGAATTGCTCAGGTATCTCTATCTCACTTGGGATATTGTCTAGGTCTTGTGCATATGTTTCCCTTGGATATGAAATTATAAATATGATAACATGCTGGGAGGCATTTTTATTTAGATTTTGTCTGCATTCACAGAGCATAAAAACCCATAGTGGATCCTAAGTAATCAATTACTCAGTAGACTCCTTAGCAACAGTTTTATTTATGCAGTGTCATGCACAGCCTGAAAATTATAAGTGGAAAATTTCAAAACTAGCAGTGCATGACGTTTAAATTGCATAAATGCTGAGTAGAGTGAAGAGATGTCAAACTGCCCCCAATCTGTCACAACCTAACTGAGTCAACCCTTTGTCCAGTGTACTCACATGGTACCTCTGGTCACTTGGTTGCTTTCTCAATTATGAGATCAACAGTCACAGTGTCATATTGCTAGTATCCAATTAGTTTTTTTAATAATGGCCCTAAGTGACAAGAGTAGTGATGTTGGCAATCTGGATATGCCAAAAAGAATTGGTATAGTGCTTCCTTTAAGAGAAAGGTGAAAGTTATCAACTTAATAAGGAATATGAAAAAAAAATTCTCACACTGAGGTTGCTAAGATCTATGGTAAGAATAAATCTGTGACATGGTGAAGAAGGAAAATGAACTTTGTGCTGGTTTTGCTATTGCAGCTCCAACTGCAAAAGTCACGGACGCAGTGCACAAGTGTTTAGTTAAGACGGAAAAGGTTTTCAGTTTCCCATAGGTTATATGTACAAGAAAGCATATATGCTTTATATATATATATTTATATATATAAATATATATTTATAATATATATTTTTTTTCAAGGAGGAGCTTCCTAGTGATTATGATGTGTGGATGTTCATTGCTAAGAATATCTCTGAACTGATCAAGACTGGACAACTTCGAATGAAAGTCGAAAAGGTTTGAATCGTATATTATATTCAATCTTCTTTTTTTTTTTTTTTGACAGGCAGAGTGGACAGTGAGAGAGAGAGACAGAGAGAAAGGTCTTCCTTTGCCGTTGGTTCACCCTCCAATGGCCGCTGCGGCCGGCGCATCTCGCTGATCCGAAGCCAGGAGCCAGGTGCTTCTCCTGGTCTCCCATGGGGTGCAGGGCCCAAGCACTTGGGCCATCCTCCACTGCCTTCCCTGGCCATAGCAGAGAGGCAACCGGGGTAGAATCCAGCGCCCCAGCCGGGACTAGAACCTGGTGTGCCGGTGCCACAAGGCGGAGGATTAGCCTGTTGAGCCACGGTGCTGGCCCATCTTATTTTTCTGTAGCTACTTAGCATGTTTTTGAGCTTGGTTTGGAAGCCTAAAACATCCCTAATGATTGAGTCAATCTTTCCATTGTCCTCAGGTGCCATTACTCAGCATTGATAAGCTTGAAGGGCACAGGCAACAGCGCCTTGCTCACCTGGTTCTGGGGTACATCACCATGGCGTATGTGTGGGGTCAAGGAGATGGAGACATCCGAAAGGTTTGGAGATTTTCTCGTCTTTCCTGTGCTACAATGGCATACATTTTCATGAAAATAAAACTTAACGTATATTTACTGGAAAGTTTCAAAACTACCAAAAGTACACTTTGCAAAATTTTGATAATGGAAAAGAAATTGATCATTTACTGACAGCATGTCAACTGTTACTTTGAGCACATTTTAGTTTTTTATTTATATAACACAGTTGCCCCATCCTGTAAATATATATAAATGTAACTTGATTCTCTATACTGTAAGCATTGCAATTACTATATAATCACCCTAGTAATTTGAAATGACTTTTTCACTGAGTTCCTGAAGTATGGTTCACTTCCTAAATCCTCTATTAATAAATCACTATTTTAAATGATACTACAATGAGAATCTTTGAATATAAGCCATTTTTCTCTATTTATGATTTTTTTGGGAAGTATGCATATTTTGTGGCTCTTTTTAGTTAATGTTAAAGTGTTCTTACACCTGTAAACATAGAAGATATATTAGTTCACTCTACTCTAGCCAATATTAGATAACTTTAAATGAATGCTTTCTTATAGATAAATTTGTGTTTAGCATTCATATGTTAGTCATAGCCCTATTATTATACAAATGTAGCAGTTATGAGCCCAGAGCTATTACCAAGTAGGGTTGGTAAGCAATTCACTCAAAACCCAATCAAAAGAGTTTCTCATAACCTCCTTTTAGTGACTGGTATAGAACAGATAGAATAGGAGTCAGGTGCAGACTGTCTACTCTGTTCATTACATACCTAGACATGCACCAAAGTCCCTGTCTCAGGTGGCCAGGTGGAGCAAGGGAAAGCATAGGAGAGCCAATTAAATTTGAACTTCTTTTTTTTCTTATTTTATTTTGTTTAAGGAACACAACTTCATGCATTTAATATATACAGATTTAAGAACGTGATGATTCTTCTCCCACCACCTCCCTCCTGCCTCTTCGTTTCCCATTCTTATTTTTTACAGAGATGAATTTTTTCAGTTAATTTGTATACTCATAAAATTAACCCTACACTGAGTAGAGAGTTCACCAATTAGTATGAAGAAATAAAACAAAACCAAACAGACATCAGATAAGCAATGCATTTATTTCATATATGTATGTGCCACATCATATAAAAATTTATTGGATATTCTGTATTTTTCCCCGCAACCATAATCACTTCAAACCAATGCTGACTGCAATGCCTTTACATGGGTCCCTTTACATCACAAAGGGATAAAATAGATTCCAAAATCACTTTCTACCATTTAATGAAAGTTTTTCTTTTGTGACAAGTCAATAGGCATTTCATTGAGCTATTTTTCTTTCCACAACCTGTTTAGTGACAGATCTATAGTACCATCCACCTATGTGATCAGTCACCTCCCAATGTGTGGGGAGGAGAAAGAAGTTACTCTGTATAATCAAAGAAACACCTTATCCTTCCTCAAAATTGTCAGACTGCCATGTTTAGAGTCTGGGATGGTGCAAAATGGTTTAACACTAATTCCAGGCTCCCACTCCAACTTATTTATTATTTCTGTATTTATTTATTTTTTTGACAGGCAGAGTGGACAGTGAGAGAGAGAGACAGAGAGAAAGGTCTTCCTTTTGCTGTTGGTTCACCCTCCAATGGCCGCCGCGGCCGGCACGCTGAGGCTGGTGCACCACGCTGATCCGATGGCAGGAGCCAGGTGCTTATCCTGGTCTCCCATGGGGTGCAGGGCCCAAGGACTTGGGCCATCCTCCATTCCACTCCCGGGCCAAAGCAGAGAGCTGGACTGGAAGAGGGGCAACCGGGACAGAATCCGGCGCCCCGACCAGGACTAGAACCCAATGTGCCGGTGCCGCAAGGCGGAGGATTAGCCTATTGAGCTGCGGCGCCAGCCCCCACTCCAACTTAATAAATGTAGCTGTGTGCATGATCTCCATAGTCTTGCTAGAAACTGAATCTTAGCTCAATATGTAGGTATTGTGTATGTATATATATATATATATATATACATGTATTTATGTCATCAATAATCAAGGTAATATATGTTAGGTGCTTCAAACAGAAGGTTTTAAATACATGATCACAAAATATAGCAGAGACTTCAAACAGAAAAGAAAGAGGGAGAATGCAAGTAAATCATATGGAAACCAGGATGAACATAAAATTAATAAATTTGTCAAGAATTACGGAAGAATAGATGGGAATGTATTTTTTAATTTTTAAAAAAATTTTTGTTAACATAAACAGAACATATTTATGTATTCATAGATACAGTTCTAAGAAGGTGACCATACTTCCCTCCCCCCTTAATCCACATCTCTTTCCTTCCTTCTTCCTCTCTTTTTCCTTTAATTTTTTCAATAATGCACTTTTAATTTACTTTATAATCCAAGGCTTAATTCACCTCTAACCACAATATTCAACAAGCAAAATGTAGGAAGACCACTGTCCCACTGGGATATAGACAAGCGCTCTAAACAACAATCAAATCACAAGATGTCAATTTTGTTCTTATATATATTAACTGCCACATATCAGAGAAAACATACGATATTTGTCTTTTGGGGACTGGCTTATTTCACTAAGCATAATGATCTCCAAGTGCATTTGAAAATTTTGTCTGGGTTTTGTATTTTTCATTAATGTTATGCTGTGGGCAGGATTTGGTTCTTCAGCCTCACCCAGACAGACAGATGTCCCAAGGTCTTAAGTTGATGGATTGCTGCCTCTATCTGAGGCTTGATCCACCACAGTGTCTGAAGGTGGCCCCTGGGAGGGTAGCTGGATTGGATCAAGCTGCTGGGCTGGAGGCCCATGGTTCAGTCACATTGCCATTGTGAGGAGAGATCACACACAGAGCAGACTGGGCTCCAGGTGTCTGTTTTTCCTGGCTCCTGTGTGACTGTGTCTTTGCATCCACTCTGTCATTGCAGTCTCCATCAGAAACTGCACTAGTAAGGCTGCCTAACAAAATCAGGAGCCAAAATAAAGCTTCCTCCTTCCTAAGCGGCTTCCTTCAGGGGCTTTAGCTTAAGCAAATGGCAGAATGATTGCCTTCTGAAAAGGATCATAGGGGGTAGCAATGAAAATATATGTGTGTGCATAAAAATATAAAGCAAAATATATATCCAGCTAAAAGAAAATCTCAGATATATCCATGGGATAGATGAGCAAATTAATGAGTGAAAGGAATTTTCAAAGTCAAAAAGGAGTCAAAGATACAGGCTTCTTGTTCTCTCTCTTTCTTCTCTGTGGTCGATGTATGCCTGCATCAACCCAAATCCAACATCTGATCATCTACTAACCATTGGGGTTAAGTTACGCAATGAGTAGAGAGAAAAAAATTGCATTTATTTGGTTTCAAGTGCCCTCATCTAAAACCACTAATGTGTGAGCACCCAGCTAGCAGAAAAGGTGAGACTCTGCAATGGTTAAAATGGAATGTTGTGTTTTAATTAGGTCTTGCCAAGAAATATTGCCATTCCTTACTGCAAACTCTCTGAAAAGCTGGGGCTGCCTCCTATTCTCGTTTATGCTGACTGTGTCTTGGCAAACTGGAAGAAAAAGGATCCCAGCGGGTATGTAGACCTGATTATCACCGGAATGGAAGGAATGTATTCTATTTACAGCAAAGGGGGGTTCCTTTACTGACTTAAGTTTGGCAGTCAACTTTCTTGGTTTGGGGTAGAGCTGTTTGTACTGCTGTGTCTGAACTATAAATGCATTGAACATACATGCAAGAGAAATGTAGAGATAACACACAGTCAACTACACAAACCTTAAATGTTCCCTCAAATTGGACTGTGGAACACTTACTAATGTAACCTCCATCCTAAGCAAGTCATAGACTATTTCTCAGAAATTTCCTTTGGACCTATGTTATCCAGCTTCCTTCCATGTACCAGGCAAATATATTCTCATTTATCTTGCAAAAAAAAAAAAGTGTGGGGAGCTGGATTTTAACCCTTAAGATGCCTGTGTTCCACATTGGAGTGTCTGAGTTTGATACCCAGCTCCACCCTTGACTCCAGCTCCCTGCTGATGGTGATCCCAGGGGACAAGAGTGATGGCTTGATTGCTTTCCTACCACCCCCATGGGAAGCCTGGATTGCCTTCCAACCTCCACTCCCAGCTTCAGTCCCAGCCCAACCCTCGCTGTTAGAAGCACCTGGGATGTGAACTAGTAAATGAGAGTGCTTTCTCAATCTCTCTCTCTCTCTCTCTCTCTCTCTAGCTCTAGCTCTAGCTCTAACTCTTGCTTTAGTTCCAGCTCTAACTCTGGCTCTAGCTCTGTCTGTCTCTCAGACCCTTTGTCTTCTCCTATCCTGTCTCTCTACCTGTTAATTTTTTTAAAAAATGTGTGTATTGTATCACTAGATTTCTATGAAATCATAGAGTTACATGCATTTGTGTCTGTCTTCCTTTGACTCCACGTCTTTGGAGATTCTAAGCAGCTAACTGTCAATTAGCAAGCTGCGCTTCAGAGTCCACACATCTTCAGCAGTACCGGCAGCGATGCCTGGGCTTTCAGAGGCCTTGGCTCAGAATCTGCCCTTTTCCTCTCCCTCGTGATAAGATCTGCTACAACAAAGGGACACATAAGTGGAGCCTTCCATGGCTCAAGGCGGTACCTGTGGAGGAATATTCTGCACATGGGAATAGCACAAAACAAAAGGATTGGATCTAGAAAGTTTCTTATTAGTTACAGCTAGTGTGGGTATACATGTGTACTTATTGCATATTTCATTTTTTGTTTTAAGTGTAAGTCAAATATTTTCAACACCTACTGGAGAAACATTAAAAATGTATTTTTTTTTGTTTTTATCTATGTCTTCCTTCTGAAAGATAAGTAATATTCAGGTTAAGAATAATAATAATAACACAAAAGCATTTGATTTTTAATTGATTTTCTTTCTCTCATCCCCTTATCCCATTGCTTCTTGGCTGCTTTCATAAGACCCATGACTTATGAGTGAGTATTAGATTCTTATCTTTTTCTAAGAATTTTCTTGTATTCCAAGTGAATGTTGACTTACCAATATAGTTCAAGTGCATTTTACATGATTGAATTCAGGCAAAAAATAAGTAATTATTTAGGGGCAAATAAAACTTAGCACTTAATTATATCTGTGATTAAAGTATGACTGTATTTGGTAATATAGCTATAGATATCTACAAAACTACTACTTGCTGACATACAATTGATATGCACACATACGTAATGCACACGCTTGCTTGCATCTTTGACTTTGGAAGTCTCTGTGCCCAGAACTAGTTAACAATGTCAATCAGTAAGCATACATGCTCGTGTTCTTTTTGACCGACTCCCTACTACTTTTGACCTATGTACCAAGCATAGCTTAGAACTAAGGAAACTAAGGTAAATATAATTATAAGCCTGACCTGGTACAGCTCACCTAACAGAGAAGAAGAAAATTAAATGAAAATTATATAAATTTACTTATGACTGAGCAAAAAGGTAAGAAAATAAGGTACTGGCAGCCTTGATCAAATAGAAGGCATGAAGGGAGAAACTCCTGAAGCAAAACTTTCAGCTGAATCTTGTAGAGGAGTAAGAATCAGCCAGACGGAAAAGATGAAGATGTTCACAGTGGAGGAAATAGTGAGTATGAGGCTCTTAAAGTGAGAAAAAAATCTGAGTGCACTGTCAGTGATGCCTGGTTCAAACAGCAGTGTGGTCAGATACTAAATACTAAATGTATTTAAAAAGATGATGTGAGACTTGACTGGCTATGGCAAGAAATTTAATCAGTACCCTAAGACAAATGAGACAATGGAAGAGTTTTAAGCAGCTCAGCTCATTTTAAAGATGAGAACGCTGGTACAGAGAAAGAGGACACTTTTATAAAGATTCATTTATTTATTTGAAAGGTAATGTTACAGAGAGCGAGATGGTTCAGCCTGTGATTCACTCCTCAGGTGGAACAGCTAGGGCTAGGACAAGACAAAGACAGGAGCAGGAGATTCATTCCAGACTCCTGCATCCATATGGCAGGACCTAAACACTTGGCCCATCTTCTGCTGCTTTTCCCAGGCCATTAGCTGGGAGCTGGATAGGAAGTGGAGCCCCTGGGGACTTGAACTAATGCCCATATGGGATGCTAGCATCATAGGCTGCGGCTTTACCTACTATGCCACAACACCAGCCACAAGATGACACATCTTGTACAAAATCACAGAACAAGCAAGCTGCAGACGTGGTCTGGCTTCAGATACCTTGAATTTGGCTACCATACTATGCATAGATATGCAGATACTGAGACCATGTTGGTACCAATGCCAGAACCTCAATAAAAGAGAGAAATAGGACCTCACCAGTTATTTGAATGTTTTTGGCAAAACAGATACACCACTGAGAAACTGAATTAAGTTCATAAATAAAAGTATTAACATAAATTTATGGAAGAACTTCCAAGTTTTCATGGGAATGTGCATTAGGTTTGCACAATGCAAATAAGGTCTCTGCCTATGAGTGCTCAGTGATTCTCAAGGTAGTATATTCCATCTTTACCACTGAATAGAAAGCTTTTATATGTTACTGTGTTCATTATTTATGCATGGAAATAAATCTATTAATTTCATTTTCCTTGGGCATTTTGAAATAACCTCATATTTATTTAAATGAGAAGACAAACTCTTCAAAGTCTGCCTTTTAGGTATCTCTAAAAACACTGCACGTATGTCTATGCTAATTAAATATGCCTGCAACAAGTTAATGGGATTAGATAATAGAAACAGAACTAGTTTGGGGATGTCTGGTTCCAAGTTCCAGAATGAAATTTCAAGCCCGAAGTTAACCTACTTAGTATTATTATCTGATCTTAGATGATGGGCCTAAGTGTTGACTCTTAATATTCCCAACCATATAATGGAGAGATTGAGACTTGCAATACCTCTCTTATGAAATTATTCTGGGGAGGCAGAGGATAAATACACGTGGATGAAAGTGAAACATATTACTATTTTTGCTAAAGTTCTTGCCTTTCTTGACTGACATTGGCAGAAACATGGACATCCTGTTCTACTTCCCTGGTGAAGACTGTGCTAAAGGCTTTTTCCTGGTTTCTCTGTTAGTGGAAATAGCAGCTGCTTCTGCAATCAAAGTGCGTACACCCACAATTGATTTTGCATAACAGGTCACATAGGCCGAGCAACCAGTTAGCAACTGAGTTGTAGTGAGCATGACTTAGCTTTATTCCTGCCTAAATATAGCGAGTAGATCATTTAATTGGGAATAAAAGATTATCTGGCAGAAAGAAATTACTTGTATGAACCATCTAAAATACAAAGGCTAGAAGCCATTTATTTAGAATCAAATTTGAGAGTCCTGTGAGAAATAAAAAGAAAAATTTTCAATTTGATTTGGCATTGAAATTATAATACATGGTGACATTAAAAAGATGCTTTTAACTATTAGAAATAGAAACATATACAAAGAGCCATGAAAATGCCTCTAAATTAAATATTAAATAAGTAAAGACATATTCAACATTGCATAAATACAAGGAAATTTGTTAGTCAGGATGCTTAGCCCAAGAAAAAAGTATAAAAATAAATGCAATTGCAAGATTTGAAGGGTTAAGACTTAGAGGTATTTTATTCTATGTCAGTGTTGCATGCTGGGAAATCTTAGCTCTTTGTTTGTGATTTTTTTAAAGATAATTCCCGTTTTGTTCAGCGCAATGCAACATCAGGACCGGGGCACCCTGCAGAAGGCACTTCTGGATGTAGTCTCTTGTCTGAACAAAGCCCTTAAAGTGTTTGAGCAAATCCATGGCAAGTATTGTACACGGGACAGTACTCAGGTCTGACAATGGAGAATTCGTGTTGTCCGAGGTTTTGAGTCATTGAGAAAAGGGAAGCAAAAAGCAAGTGTCACTTAGTGTTTCCCCTTTATGAATTTTATCTCACTAAGTCATTGCGTCTTGCCTGTGGTAGGCTTAACTATCTCAGTGTCAAGGTATGGAAATCGAAGTCAGCGAGATAAGATAAATGATTAAAGATTACGCACGTCATAAACAGTGAAGCCAGGATCCAAGTGAGTTACGTGGAATTTATACACCTTCCTTGCCTCCCACCAAAATCCACAAAGAGCTTGTGAAAGTGAAGGCAGTTCTAAAAACACATAGCTTCTGCTTGATAAGAGTGCTGTGGGAATTCTGCTTTTTTTCACAACCTAGCAAGATACTCTAGGAGGGGCTGGTGCTGTGGTGTAGCCGGTAAAGCTGCCGCCTGCAGTGCTGGCATCCCATATGGGCGCCAGTTAGAGTTTTGGCTGTTCCACTTTCGATCCAGCTCTCTGCTATGGCCTGGGAAAGCAGTGGAGGATGGTCCAAGTCCTTGGGCCCCTGCACCCATGTGGGAGACCTGGAGGAAGCTCCTGGCCCCTGGCTTCAGATCAGCCCAGCTCTGGCAGTTGCATCCATCTGGGGAGTGAACAGGTAGTTGGAAGACCTCTCTCTCTCTCTCTCTCTCTCTCTCTCTCTCTCTCTCTCTGCTTCTGCTTCTTTGTAACTCTTTGCCTTTTAAATGGAAAAATAAATCTTTAAAAAAAAAGAGCTCAAAATTCTTTGTAGAACAAAGAGCCAACAAAACAAAACAAAACTAGCAATTTGAATTTGCAAATCTGCATTACTGGTTCACCTGTCAATGGGCCTCGGGTCACTGATGATTGGTCACAGGCAAGCAGACTGACCTTCAACTCAAATGGCTCTGTTGAGTATCCTGATTTGGTCAGTACACCATGTACACCTTTATTAAACTATCATGCTGCACCCCACAAGCATAAACAATTAAAAGGCGTCAAAATATTTTTTTAGATGTCTGTAAGGAGGTAGGAAAAATAAAGCTATGGTGAATATTAGAAAAGAAAATGTTCACAAGCTTTAAGGAGGGAGACCTAAGGATGTGGTCCGGTGTGTGTGTGTGTGTGTGTGTGTGTCTGTTCTTGCTGTTATTTCTTCTCCTATAATTTCGGTTTCTTTATGCAAGAAGTTTATCTGTTACAGAAGTAAGCACGATCGCTAAAGAAATGTGCAGTTTACCAGGAGTCCTGATGATGTGCGGGAGGTGGGCTGCTCACCCCAAGCTCCACAGCCGGGTTCCACAAGTGCAAATGTGGGCAGATTCCCTGGGAGCAGACAGCAGGGAGAGAGAGGGCCTCCTCTCCACAGACTGGCTTCTGCCTTTCCTGCAGTTGTTTTCCTTATGTTAATTTCCTCTGACTGACGCTACACATGCCGTCTTTTAACAGAACATGTGGACCCCAAACTGTTCTTCAACGTTCTTCGCATTTATTTGTCTGGGTAGGTATTCCTGTGCTTCAGTACGGTTTCTTATCAATTAAACATAAAGAACATCAGAAATGCTATGGCTGGACCCTGCTGTCCACCCGATTGAAACAACAGTTTAGATTCAAAAGTAACTGTGGTAGAGAAAGAATCCGCTGTTCTTTATGGTGTTACTTGGCCAAGGATGCACTGGGGATTGAAGGAGGAAAGCAATTCATGTTAAAGAGAGGCAATGATCTGTGCAAAGGGAAGTTGCCAGTGGTAGAAAAGCTTTGGTGACTTTCTCACAATTAGGTTCAGTAGTCCGTGCACGCACGCGAATGTTGGAGAAGATGTGGACGAAGAATCATGAAATCTGCCTCTTGTCACTTTCTGCTCTCCTCTGCTACAAGATCTGACATCAGAAAGGTGGGCGTTAATCCAAGAACTGATTTTCCTTTCCTCTCTGATCTAGTTGGAAAGGCAACTCCCAGCTTCCAGAAGGCCTGCTGTATGAAGGGGTCTGGGACACCCCAAAGAAGTTTGCTGGGGGGAGTGCAGCCCAAAGCAGCATCTTCCAGTGCTTTGACGTTCTGCTGGGCATCCAGCAGAGAGAGGGCGGAGGTAAAGTGGGAAGTGATGGATAGTAATCCCCTCTTAGGTTGACATAACCGCATTCTTTTTTTTTTTTTTGACAAGTGTCTTGCCACCAGCACCTCGTCTGAGCTGATCTGATGGCTTAGGACAATCGGTGGTGAAGTAGGGATTACATTGCCGCCATCCCATTTGGTAGCTGAACCATTGGCTCCTTGTCGAGCAGCTAGAGAATGCAAAGCCAACACCCAAACTCAAGTCTGTCTCAATCTCAATCTTACTCAAACACATCCAGAGTCCGGTGGACTCTGGGAGAAGCCAGTGTCACAGGTCCTGCACATGGAGGATCCGACGCTAAAAGGGAGAGGCCCCTGAAAATGAGCCAGGACCTGTGGGTACAAGTGGCAGAGGTGGAGGTCTGAGTGACAGGGAGAGGCTTGGCATTGCAACTGTGCAGCCAGCTTGTAGCCCCATAAGCCCAGGGCTATGCCAGCACTAACACTGAAAGATGAGTCACAATCATTTGTGTTCCCCTTAGGCGCATAAGAGGCCTCAGGAAGAATTTTCTCCTTTTCCCTGTTTTCTCAAACATCTCTTTAACAAAGAGGAAAGCATGGAACTGGGTGAAAATACACTTTTTCCATCTTAATTCAGTTAGTTTGAGATTTTTCCTTAAGCTCTGTTAGATTCAGTGTGGTGGCCCACCAGGCACAGATTATATGTGTAGATATGCTTTCTACACCACCAGCCTCTTGGAAGGCTCAAACACAGTGGGAAAATGAGGAAGAAAGCACACACAAAAATCCTATCATGAAAGCACGCGTCCAGCCCATGAGGCTATGAGAATTAAGACTCTTTTACCGTGAACCCCATCACCTTGTGAGAGGATGGCTTTAACCACAGTGCCTGCTGCGATGGTACCTGTTGGTGAGCTCTCTCCATCTCTCTCTTTGATCTGCTGTGGTCTCCTAGGTTCAGAAAAGTCCTGGCCTCCCTCTCACCTTCTCTGTCTTGTCCCTCTAGCATCCGCTTTTGAGTTCCTGCAGGAAATGAGGACATACATGCCTCCGGCTCACCGGGGTTTCCTTAGCTCGCTGGAGGCAGCTCCATCCATCCGAGAGTGCATCCTTTCAGAAAAGGACACGGGCCTTCAGGAAGCTTATGACGAGTGTGTGAAAGCCCTGGTGGCCCTCAGAAGCTACCATCTGCAAATAGTAGCTAAGTACATTGTGATTCCCGCACGCCAGAAGGCCAAGGAGAAGGAAGGGGAGGAAAAGCCCGCAGCACTGGAAAGCCAAGGAACCGGGGGCACTGACGTCATGAATTTCCTGAAGACCGTGAGGGGGACCACTGAGAAATCCCTCCTGAAGGAAGGCTAGGGCAACCTGGGCAAAGGCACATCCATGAGAGTGTCGCCATGTCCTCCCGCCACAGAGCGCTCTCAGACTCCTGGGCCAACAACAGCCAATGCGATAGAAACACCACAGAAACACCAACAGCATTTTTTCTAATACTTACGCATTCTTGATAGGAATAAGAAGAATAAACAGAAGATGATTGTATTGTATGAGAATGATAAACTCTTCTATACTAAGAATGATAACCTCTTCTATACTCCTGGGGAACAGTAGCATTTTCTGCTTACTACTGGTTGAATTCTTTGTTTAGTGGAGGGTTAAGCTTGTATAGATCAAGAGAACTGAAAATTTGTCATTGTAAAAATTAAGAAAAGTAAGAAAGGAAGGTGCAGGGAGAGTAGGGTGGAAGTATATTATGCTCCTAAAATTGTATATATGAAATACATAAAATTTCTTACCTTTATATAAATAAAAAAGGATTTTATAATTGTGAAAAATGTTCAATTGAGCAGCTATATTTTCTGTATTTTATAATTAAATTATAGTGATTTAATTCAATAAATAACATTTATATATAATATGTGTTGTTTCAATTTATAATTGCAATCAGATAGACCTAAAGATGAGAGCTACTCTATACTGCTACTCCTCCAGCAGGACTGTAGATTCCTGTACTGTCCTGTGTTCATGTGATCGTCTTTTATAATATCCTGTTACGTGTATGCATTCTCACTACCCAACAAGCCTCATGATGGCAGGGCCACTGCCTTGTTTACTGGGCCGACCACTCTTGGCTCTTAACACTGATCCTGACTTCAGGTTCTTTGATTCCTTTGCATTGGAAGTTGACAACCCAGACAGGGTTTATTGGGGCTTTGCATTCATACACGGATCAGTGTGGCAGAAAGAGGTTCTGCTGACTGGTTCCCTGACAGGAGCTGAGCAAAGCTGTCTGTCAGGTTGGGGAGGCGTGGCTGCACCCTCTCGCTTTCTGAATCATTCCTCTAGGCTCATAGCACTCGGGTTTGCACCCGGCTCATTGTGCAATGCTGGCACAGCTGCTTACTGTGCATGTAATATATCCCAAATGGCAGTGTTGCTCCTATCACCACCCTAAGAAAGTCACATATTGGTCACAACGGCTGCTGCGGGCATGCATACAGGTCACGGAAGTCCCTAACAGGGCAGCAGGAGGCCTTTTGCAGTTAGGGTCTGCACACCCCTTGTTCCTTATTGCTTTGTAACTGGAGACGGATCCATGGTCAGGTCAGGAGATAGATCATGTTTCAGGCTAGGTGGCACTTGATTGGGTCTCATTATCCCCCTTATTCTCAAGAAGATTGGCCTAAGATCTTGTCTTATGTAGCAGCTCCCGCTGAGGGAAGGTTGAACCCTAAATCCTAAAGGCATAAAAGTGCTTTGCCCAGGCTGGCGTTGTGCTCCTGCCTACAAAGCCAACATTCCATATGAGCGCTGGTTCAAGTTCCAGATGCTCCACTTCCAGTCCAGCTCCCTGCTAATACACCTGCAGCAGGGAAATCTGCCAAACATGGTCCAAGTACTTGAGTCCCTGCCATCCACCGGAAGGAAGGCCCACATGGAGTTCCAGTCTTCTGGCTTCAGTCTCAGTCACTGGTCATTTGGAGAGTGAACCAGAGAATGAAAAATCTCTGTCTCTACCACTCTCTGTAACTCTGCCTTTCAACTAAACACAGTAAATTTTTTAAAATTAAAAAATCTTGTTTGTCCTTGTCTTTTCTCATGGAAAGGCAGATGAGTTGACATTCCCAGACCAATATCAGCCTGACATGGAAGTGTGGGAACCCAGAAAATACATATCTTCCCAAAAGGTTAAAAGACAAGTGCTGAAGAGAGCAGGGTAGACACCAGGGGCCTGGAGGGGCGTGGAAAAACAAATGATATTGGTGATGGCCAGCTTAATGGTTGCCCAAATAGTGAGGCTTGTGAAGCCGTCTAGCTTGTTTGTAAATTTATTTAATATTCATCTCAACATCCCCCTAATATATATATATATATATATATATATGTACAGAAAGAAGTATCAGTCACTGTTCTTTAAGTAAATAGTCCAGGGCTAGGCGATTGTCTCGAACTGTGTTGACCAGGCAGTTGAGTGGTACTTGCAAGTTTTTAAGGGCTTGGCCAATATTAGTTGCTTGCATCTCAAAAGACTTAATCAAATTTTTGAATGGACACATCTTGGTAAGTGAAATCCCTCCCCAAATCCTCACCTCCAAGAGGTTACTAACCCTGTTATCAAACCAATGCCAGCCAGCTTTAGGGCAATGGTCCTCGTAGCCTTTCTGCTTTAGAATCAGCATATTCTAGAAGGTGATTGCTGAGACCCTTTCAAGCTAACAGTGCACTCTCCTATATATTGAGAGTTCTTGAGGCACTGGTGAACAGTTGCTAATAGTGAGACAGATATGATGAGGTCTGGGGCACTTGGTAATCTGGGGACTTAATATGAGGGGAACCCACAAACAAATCACTCTGGATGATGTGCACATTCGTGTCAGCCTAACCAGTTCTCCAGTAACTAAGTTGCCCTTCAAAATGTGATTACAGAAAGGTGAGAACAGACTCCTGACATAGCACAGTCTTTTTCCAACAAGTGTTCTTCTAGCAAGTTTAGGTTCTGTGTATATCATTTGCCAAAATTCTCTGGTTTGTTTATATCTGCCCACACCTTACATTGGCTAATCCAAGGCTTCCTATGGGGGGGTATCTTCCCTTGAGGCACCAATGAATCCTATTAAGAGGAACATTGGGCTGTGGCATTTAAATAGACAGGATATATAGTTCCATTGGTGTTTACATTGCAGCCACATGGAATACAAAGGGCAACAGCAGATGTGAAATTTAGGTGTGTGACCCCCTAGGAGGGACATCTATTTACAACAGGACGATCTAACCACAAGAAGAAGTGCTATGGGCACTCAATTCAACAGTAGTTTAAATATTAGGATCAAAGGCCACTGGGGCTGTGGTAAGCACTGTTAAATTTATGGCTGAGGCTACAAGCCGGGAAATAAATGGGCAGCTATGTCTTTATTGAGGATGGGTGTGACACAGCCAAGAGCAAGTTGTTTCCCTCAGCTATTATGCGAGAAATATTGACAAGGGAGTTACTTTCTTAGGGGTTTCTTGCAGCGGTGGCCAGAAGGCTTAACAGACATGCCAGAGTAGTGACCATCTTAGATCCAGCAAGGACAAAATTGCACTTTTTTCCAGGTCAACATGCCTCCCAGGGAGATGCTGGGTTATAAAGCTAACAGAAAGGAGCACAATCGTGACCACCAGGAAGAAAAAGAGGAGGCTGGTACACCATGTCAATTATCTACTCTTTGCCTGAGGGAGTCTCTCTAGTCCTCCACTGGATCACAGGAGCATATGGGTTCCTCTGGAGAGACTTGTGTGGCCTTGGAAGAGACCTGCTGGGACCATTGTTGTGGTGTAGACCAAGCTGCTGCCTATGGGTGCTGATTCGAGTCCTGGCTGCTCCACTTCCAATCCAATTCCCTGTAAGTGGGCCCAGGAAGGCAGCAGAATATGGCCCAAGTACTTAGGCCCCTGCCATCCACATGGGAAATATGGATGGAGTTCCAGGCTCCTGGTTTCAGCCTGGCCCAACCCTGCCAGTTGCAGCCATTTGAGAAGTGAACCAGTGGATGGAAAAAAAGATCAATCTGTCTCCCACTCTCTCTGTCTTTCAATTAAGTAAATAAATATTGGAAAAGAAATGTTGCCGGAGAAATGGCAGGGTTCTTGTCTTCGCGCAAGAAAGAATCCAGGCGTGAGACAGAGTAGTGGAAAGTAAAAGTAGTCAAGTTTATTAGGGAAGGGACAGGACCTAGGAGAGAGTGCCCAGCCACTTGGACTGGGAGTCGGGGGGGGGGGGGGGCGAGGTTACATGGTTGAGTAGAGAGATTACACCTGGCCAGGCAGGCCAGGTGGGCAGCTCAGCTGAGAGGCAGAGGGCTGAGTGCGCAGTCCAGTTGAGTCCGGGGGTTTTTTAAGGAGATGGGTCTCTGTCTTCACACATCTCCTCCTGAAACAAAGGATTTTATGGCTTTAAATATTAAGAAGCTCCTATCTGAGTTTTCCCTTGAAGGTATCAGACAGGAGGAAACCTAGCTGGCGCCATCCTGGGTTCAGAGGAAGGGTGAGCAGGACCGCCTAGAGAATCGGAGATCTGGAGCAGGGTGTTTGAAATGCAGATACTGGGCTGCATCTGGGAGATTGTGGAGGATTTGTCAGGCAGAAGGGGCGGGGACCTCTACTTGGCAGGTTATCAGGTAGAAGGGGGCAGGGCAGGATAGGAAGGCCAGGCTGCCCCTGAAACATTATCGGGATGACTTTGAGTTGCAGATGCATATGCTGGACATAGATGTCTTTTCTTTAGGCCTTTGTCACACACACATAAGCTCATAACTGACTTCCTACCTAACAGAAGGAGGACGAGCAAGAGGAGGAGGAGAAAGAGGAGGAGAAAAAGGGGAAGAAGGATGGATCTGCTTTAGTGAGGAGAGCTAGACCCAGCTAAGGACCCCTTTGAAATTTACTGCAGTGGGGGTAGCCAAGATCATCCATTCTTAAGCATCCCTTCTGTTTTTCTGATAATAAGAGGGGGACAACTCTTTCCAAGTTTTAAGCAGAACTTGATGGCCTAAGCTCAGGTATGGAAAGATGTCTTTTTATCAGCTGCTGGCAAAACCCAGCTTTTGCTTTCTAGAAGCTCCCTGCTTCTGTTCCAGATTGATTGCATGGTCAGGTTCAATGCCCTGTCTATTAGGACCTGTCCCAGGTTGATTCTTGGTGTGGGGTCTGGTTCAATTTCCTGTCTATGAGGAGTACAAAGGACCTTCCTCGGGTCATTTCAAAGGGATGAAGTTCTTGGCTTTCCCTGGGGGCAGTGCAGATCCTGTGGGGATTATTTTCTCCCAATGTTAATGGGCTTCTTTGAAGAGCTTAGCTGCGGCATGATTCATTTTTTTTTCAGCCTTTCTAGAGGACTGGGGTACCAGGAGGCATGTGACATAGAGAGTATTCCCAGGAAGGTTGAGAGAGTTCAGACCACATTTGAAACAAGGGAGGTCTGTTGTCAGTGTAGAGGGATTTGAAAAGTCCAAAATAAGGGATTATCTCCTTTAAAAGGAGTTTTCAAGTTTCTATTTCTTTCTTACTGTTTCTAGAGGAGCCTCCACCCATCCTGTGAGGGCACTGACAAATCCAGGAGACTGAGTCCTGTTCTGGAGAGCACCTGAGTGTAATCCATCTGATCCATCTGCCAATCTTCTCCCAGATGCATTCCCCTGTGTTGGGTTGATTTTATCAATGAAGATAAGATAGGATGGTTTCGGATTACGACAAGCACACATTTCACAGGACAGTGTCATCTACTTTATGATCTTTCTGAGGTCTTTCCCCATAAGGATCCAGTGGACTCTATCCCACAGGGTATCTCTCCCTTAGTGGGTGGTGCCATGGAGCTCTTCAAGGAGCTTCCATTTGGTCCATCCCTGTGATAAGAACTTTATCATTTTGATGAACCATCAGTTATTCTCCTTTCTATATTCCAAACTTACAACTTCTTCACATTCTCTTTAGAAGTATGGGGCATGGATAAGAAAACGGAAATGATCTACTGTTGAGGCAAGCACCTTGTAAGGTTTCTGAGATCAGGCCACCTCTCTAGCAACCTTGTCTGCCTTATCAATTCTCCAGAGCTATCCTTTGGTGGCCCTTACAGTGAATACTTGGCACCCATTGAGGAAGTTATACTCCCTCTAAAACAAGCGAACTTCAGTCTTTATGTTTTTAATAGACTTTTGTTTGCTAGTGTTCCTCTTTGAGATCCTCATGCAGCAGAAATTGACCACTCCCAGAAACACATTAAAGCTTTTTTCTGGTTTTAGGGACTTACTGGGAAATAATTGTGTTTTTTTTTCCTGGTCATCAGCTAGGGGTTGAGAACCCAGAGTCAAAATAAAACCTAGGTATTAGACTTCTTGTAAGGAAATCTGGCCTCTTGAGAGGGGGACTTTGTTCCCTCATTTACCTCACAAATGTAAGGGTCTTAAAGGATTGTAATTTATTTCTTGCCAAAAAGAGTTGCTGATCTACAAATTATTTATATATTGTAAGAGGGCTTTCAAATAGATGAAGGTGATCTCTGAAACCCTGAGGAAGCACAGGCCAAGTGTACTGTGTGGCTTTCTAAGTATCTGGGCTTCTACACTTGAAGGCAAAAAGGCCCCAGGAATCTGACATCCTTTAAGTCTAGCACAGTACAGTACTGGGCCACTCTACTGAGTAAGTAGAGGATATGGGTTTGGGATCACCTGATGGATGGGGATAGCTGCCAGATTTACCACCCCTAGATTCAGTACAAATCAGACTCCCACTTGGTGTTTTCAGTGGGAGCAATGGGGTGTTCCAGGGAGACTGACAAGGATTATTCAGAACTTCTGGAGCAGGAGTTGGAGTCCTTATAAGTCTTCTGCTTCGTTAGGGTCCTGTCTCTTCAGTGGATATTCCATTCCTGGCCTTAGACATAATTCTCCTTGGGCAATATTATGGGCTAGCCCTGGGTTAGAAGTGTACCATAGAGATGGGTCTACTTGGATATTGACAGGCTCTGGACCCTATGGATTTGGAAGTGTTAACAGATAAAAGTCCTGTTTTGAACTCACTGCCATTTGGAACTGCTACCCTTTTAGGAAGACAGTGGCTTCAAGTTTAGGTAACAGATCCCTACCCAGAATTTGGGCAGGGCAATCAGGAACATGTGAAAATAAGTTGGTTGTAGAATAAAACTCGGTTTCATAAACAAGGGTGAAAGTAAACTGTCTTACCTTGGGTTGACCATCAGTATCTACTACCATGCAATTGCAGCTGGAGAGGAGGCCAACATGGTCAGTGTAGGCAGCTTTGGTGTCCAAAAGGAACTCAATTCTTCTACCTACCAGTCCTAGAGAGATCCCAAGCTCCACTAGAGGGATAGTGGTAGATCATGTTGAAGTTGGAGCTGAGTGGGCAGTGAGCCTCTGCCTCCCATACCAAGCCTGGCAAGGAAGAGTCTCTTGCTAGGATTGTCAAATCCCCCTTGTCCAGGGTAATCAAGACATTCCCTCTTCCAGTGCCCCTCTCTCCTGCAACAGGTGCACTGCTTGCATCTGAGTTGTTTGCATCTTTGGGGTTCCTCCTGGAGTGGCCAAAAGCAGCACCTGTTGAGCCACTCTCTTATCTTTCCTCACATCTTCAGCTCTGTCTCTATTGGTGAAGACCTTGAAGGACTCCTCCTTCATCAAGATTGCCATTGAGGTCTGAGACCCTGCCTCTAGTTTCTGTAACTTTCCCTAATGCCTGGGGCTGACTGAGTTAGGAAATGTATAGTAAGTAGGGCACAGCCTTTGGTGGAGTTGGGGTCTTTGCTGTTGTGTTTCCTGAAAGCTGGTCCAGAAATACACCTGGGTTCTCTTCCTTTTCCTGAGTGATCTCCTTCACTCTGTCATAATGAGCAAACTTTAACAGACACTTTTGCCGTCCCTCCGTTATCCAGGTGACAAGGTGTGCCATCCTAGCCATGTAAACTTGGTCCTCAAACGCCCAGCAGGGCTCCTGAGCTGGAAATGCTTAAGTCTCCATCTGGAATACCAAGCACTGGGGCTGGGAGGTAACAGAAGTATCAACATACTCAACAAAACTGACAGTTTGCAAGATCTTGGGCCTCCTTGAGGATATGGTCCTTCTTATCGGGAATAAAACAATAAAACCGCAACAATACCCTACCAAGTAAGCGAGAAGGTCAGTTTATTCCTAAAGCCTTCTGTGTCCTCAGAAAACTGTTCAAACTTTCCCCTACATAGTTTTAACTCAGTTACTGAGCATGAAACATGGACTCTGCCAAGTCTCTCTTCCCCCTTTACAACTGTTCTTTAAGGAAAGAAGAGAAGAAAACAGCCAGTTTTGCACTTGAGAGGAGCTTGATGGGGGGACACCCAAAGTGAGTTGTGCCCCTGGTGATGATTAGGATACAGTGGAGGCTTTGCTTGGGAGGTGGAGGGAGTTTGCCAAGTTGGCATCTATGATGCTGACAAGGCTGAAGAAGAGAAACAGAAGCCCACCAGTGCTGTGAGGTCAGATTTTAAGATGGGACCAGTGGAGCTGGTGCTGTGGCGCAGTAGGTTAATCCTCCACCTGTGACACTGGCATCCCATATGGGCGCCAGTTCTAGTCCTGGCTGCTCCACTTCTGATCCAGCTCTCTGCTATGGCCTGGGAAAGCAGTAGAAGATGGTCCCAGTCCTTGGGACCCTGCACCCGCATGAGAGACCTAGAAGAAGCTCCTGGCTCCTGACTTTGGATCAGCTCAGCTCCAGCCATTGTGGCCATTTGGGGAGTGAACCAGCAGATGGAAGACCTTTCTCTGTCTCTCCCTCCCAATGTATTAACTCTAACTCTCAAATAAATAAATACAATCTTTAAAAAAAAAAATAGACGGGACCAGGTCAAAGGTCAAGGTCAGGGTCAGGGTGATTGAGGGGTTGGAGCCAGGCAGATTTGATGGGTACCACAAAGCTTGGAGGTCCTGCTAGAAGCTCATGAAACCCAGAACGTAGTATTTCCTTCTCCATTTTTTTTTTCACATGTGCAAAACAAATCCAGTTGGAGAATGGTATAATTGAGTAACCCTTGCATGAACCATTTCTCATAATCCTGATTTGTATTGGGGCCAAATGGTAATGAAATAAAACAATTTTTTTCTTTTTTAAGCCATTCAGTTTAAATTGTTCCCAAATGCTTAAAATGCAACCCAGAGAAGAGTCCCTGGGATACTTGCAGTCTTACCCATCGTGGGGTCTGCAGTGAAATATGCAAGCTACTACTAAGGGTACAGGAGCAGACGTAATCTCTGTCACTAGGCAGTTGTACATGAATAGATGCTCTCCTGATCCTGACTGTCCGCAGATGGAAGCAGCAGGGAAGAAAGAGGCAAGAATATAGAAGAAATGGCAGGAGTTATGGGGTTAGTCAAGGGATCAGGAAAAAAGGCCTCAAAGAAGAGTCTATGGACTCTTACACAGCATGGAATTGATATTTGCACGGCTTAGAGGCCAGCTCCAGACATGGCTATGATTAAGGGGCACTGTGGTTGGTGGACAGGAGTGAGGTTATGTCCTGATAAGTAAGATCTTTTTTTAAAGATTTAACTTTTCTTTTTTTAAAGATTTTATTTATTTTATTTGAGAGGTAGAGTTATAGAAAGTGAGAGGGAGAGGCAGAGAAAAAAGGTCTTCCTTCCATTGGTTCACTCTCCAAATGGCTGCAATGGCTGGAGCTGTGTCAATCCACAGGAGCCAAGTGCTTCTTCTGGGTCTCCCACATGGGTGCAGGGGCCTAAGCATTTGGGCCATCTTCTACTGCATTCCCAGGCCATAGCAGAGAGCTGGATGGGAAGCGGAGCAGCTGGGACTAGAACTGGTGCCCATATAGGATGCCAGCACCGCAGGTGTAGGATTAACCTGCTACACCACGGTGCCCACCCAAATTTGCAACTTTTCTAAACTACAAAACTATAAACTAAAAATGATAGTAATAAATTTTTTCAGGTATCTGCTGCTATTCTAAAGTTTTCACATGTATCAAGTCATTTAATCATTACAATAAACCTAAGATATAAGTACCCTTACTAGCTATATTTTCCTATAAGAAAACCAATACCTAATGTAATATGATAGTTTTCAAAAGCCACATAACCATAGTAAAGCAAAAGATTGAACCCAGGCTGACTCCAGAATATTTCAAACCTCGTAGTATAACTTCCCCTTTCCGAAATATCTCTTTCAAAATGCAAGCACTGTTCCTTTTGACCTTTGCTGTCAAAATACTGAGTACTTGGTTGCTTGAGTTCTTCCAGAACTCCCACCTCACTTTCTGTCATGTTGCCGTTGCAAGAAAGCAGCAGACGTGGGGTGACTTCTGGGTGGAGCAATGCCCCACTTTTTCCACAGCAGAAGCTCAACAGCACATCCTTGGCCTTGGGTGGTACCTTCAGTTGGCTGTGCCTTTGCCAGAGAAGCTGTAATGCAGTGAATTGAATCTAACGAGTGCACAGGCTTGTGCTTGGAGATATGGTGACCAACGCTGGAAAGAAGATGAATTTTAAAGTTGGAAATCTGCCCTGTAAGCAATCTTTTTCTGAGTCTACAGAGCTATGTCTATTCGCACGGATATAGAGATTTCTATCAAAATGATAAATGAGAAAGCTGAAGGGCAGATGTTTAGTATAACAAGTGAGACAGCAGTTAGGATGCCCGTGTTCCACCACGGTGCCTGGTTTCATTACCCACCTTCCATTCCCGACTCTGACACTGGTACCTAGGCTTCTTCGTCTCACTTAGAAACAGAAATTGACAAGAGGGGCCAGCTGGGATTCAAACCAGTGCCCATATGGGATGCCGGCACTGCAGGCGGTGGCTTTACCTGCTACACCATAGTGCCAGCCCCAAGGCAATGACTTTTAACATACAATACCAAAGCACAATCCATGAAAGACATGATTGGTAACCTTGACTCCACAAAATTAAAAACTTCTACCTGGTAAAAGACAAGGGAATGAAAACATAAGCTGTAGACTGGGAAAAAATATTCATAAACACATATCTGATAAACAACTAATATAAAAATAACAAAGAACTCATACAACTCAAAACATAGGAAAACGGGACAACTCAGTTAAAAATTAGGCACTATTGATCATGCATTTATGTGGACTTGTCCTGTGAGGCCTACACTGTTGGGATGGTTGGGTGATGGCATTCTTCGACAAGAAGCACTGGAGACAAGTTTCAGTGAACATGTCCCTTTATTAACAATCAGGCACAAGCTTTTAAAGGGCAGGCAAAGAGGAGTAGCTAGTTCAAGGTAGTTTTTTTTTGACAGGCAGAGTGGACAATGAGAGAGACAGAGAGAAAGGTCTTCCTTTGACGTTGGTTCACCCTCCAATGGCCGCCGCGGCTGACGCGCTGCGGCCGGCGCACCGCGCTGATCCGATGGCAGAAGCCAGGTGCCTATCCTGGTCTCCCTGGGGTGCAGGGCCCAAGCACTTGGGCCATCCTCCACTGCAATCCCTGGCCACAGCAGAGAGCTGGCCTGGAAGAGGGGCAGCCGGGACAGAACCGGCACCCCGACCGGGACTAGAACCCGGTGTGCCGGCGCTGCAAGGCGGAGGATTAGCCTAGTGAGCCGCGGCACCGGCCAGCAACACTAATTCTATAGGATAAAGCAGATAACTGGTACCTCTAGGCTTCTCCAATCAGCTTGAAGGTCTCATAGTGGATGTAGCCTTCCAGGTGGTCATTATGGGTCGGGGCCACACCTGGGAGCTATTTACCTGGTTGACAATTACAAGGCACTTCAACAGGAAGCAGGATGGGGGAAATGTGCCTGGGGCTCCTGCCACCTGGAGCAGCCAGGTCCTGTGTTGGCTCTCAGTGTGCCTGAGCTCCTGACCAGGGTCTTTCCTGGGAGGCATGGTGTGCCATGCCCTCTTAACCTCCTGCATGGGCTAGGCGGGCAGTCTCCCAGCCAGGCACAGGTTGAGATGCTTGAGATCTCAACCTGGTTGAGATGGTTGAGATGTCAGTTTCCCAAATCTGAGTGCCTGGGTTTGATACACAGACTCAGCTCCAACTTCCTGCTACTGCAAATCCTAAGAGGCAGTGATGATGGATCCAATAATTCTGCTACACACATAAGAAACCCAGATTGCATTCCCAGCTTCAGTCCAGCTAATCCCTGATCACTAAGGACATTTGGGCAGTGAACCCATGAATGGATTTTCTCTTTCACTCCTTTCCCCCTCTTCTCCCTTCTTCTCTCTCCAGCTGTCTGACTCTCAAACAAAAATGTAAAAATATATATAGATGACAAATAAACATGAAAAATGATCAACATAATATGTCATCAGGAAGTTATAAATTAAAACAAAGGCAGTCAAAAACAGAAAACCACAGACCAATACTGTTGATGAACATAGATGAAAAAATTATCAACAAAGTACTAGCAATCTGAATCCAATACCACATCAAAGAGCTCATACATCATGATCAAGTGGGGTTTGTCCCTGGGATGCAAGGATGGTTCAATATTTGCAAATAAACAAAATGTTTTAAATCATATTAACAGGATGAAGAACAAAAACCATTTGATCATCTCAACAGACACAAAAAGCATTTGATAAAATTCAGCATCCCCTCATGATAAAAATAATCAACAACTTATGTATATAAGAAAATGTATCAAAATAATAAAGGCTAGAAGTGACCAAAAATAGCCAACATCATACTAGTGGGGAAAAGCTGAAAGTGTTTCCCCTCAAATTAGGAACAAAACAACTTTCACTACTCTTAGCCAGCAAATTACTGAAAGTCTTAGCAAGAGAAATTAGAGAAGAGAAAGAAATAAAGGACATCAAAACTGGAAAGGAGGAAGTCAAAACTGTTAGGAAAACGGTGCAGGCGCAGTCTTATCTGTGGTGCTAACTACACCTGATGTAATACTATACCCCGGTTTCCACCGCCATTGCTGAAAGCCAGGTAGCCACATGGCCCAAACTACCTGTGCCAAGCTCCACCCCCAACCTAATGGGATTGGCTAATTCCTACCTCACTGCCCGCCCCCTGGAAAAAGTATATTAGACTCCCTTTCCAGACATGCGGCCCTTTTGTTCCCTTCACCGCCCCAACCCTCCCGTCTGTTGGGTTTTCCCCAATAAACCCTTCCCTTTACTCCGGTGTTTGGTGTGCTTTGTGACAGCTAACAAAAATGCTTATTATGTTTGTGGATTACATGATTTTTAAAGTGGAAAAACCTAATTACTCTGCCAAAAAGCTCTTAGAATTGATGAATCAATTCAATAAAGTTGCACATTAGAAAATCAACATTCCATAAAAGTAGCATTTATACAGCAATAATGATCTTCCTGAAACAGAAATAAGAGAATTTCATTCACCACAGCTATCAAAACTTAATTATTTAGCAGTCAATTTAACCAATGAAGTGAAAAATTCCTACAGTGACAATTATAAGATACTAATAAAAGAAATTATCAAGTGAGCATCCTTGGTTTGTGCCACCACTGGTTATCTTTGGACCTGTATCCATGCATGAGACAGCTCCTGGAGACTTTGGGTAGAGCATGGAAGACAGGGAACTGGACACCTTGGCACTGACCACTACTGCTGAAGCTCCTGTAGAAATGAAATTATGAAGGCTATTTATACTCCTGCTGCTCCCTACAGAATCCCAGAACTCCACTTTTGCACTGAGAGCTTTTCAATGTGGAACTAGCTCAGGGAGGCTCAGTTTTGGAAAAACTACAGTGGAAGATATATATACCATGATATACCAAGATGCTTCACACATCAGCCTTTGGCCACTTAATATGGAAGACTGTTAGAAGAACTGACTGAGAGATGATTTAAGAAAATCACTGAAGGAAGAAACTTGACAAACTGATCCTAAAATTCATATGGAAATACGAGAGAGAGAATAGCCAAAACCATCCTAATGGAGAAGAATGAAGTTGGAGGGCTCACATTTCCTGATTTTGAAACTTAACTGCAGAGATACAGTGGAAAGAATTAGGGTGACAAAGCAGGAATGGGAAAATCACACGGAAAGCCTGCGGAATGCTCTTCTTTATTTTACACTGGGAATATTGGATGTTAAGGATCTTTGCACATATCATGCCATGAGTCACATTTGAAAAACACAAGGTATTGTCATTTGCTGTAGAACAAGCCCCTATCATGACAATGGAAGGAAGGCTTTGTCTCCTATGGATATTTGTATGCTGCATAGAGGATATTCTATGGAGGAATCAAGATAAAAATGTCAGAGATATAATACATGACCTTTTCAGCCAGGTACATTTGCACTTAAAACAAATTAGGTCCTTCCACAGGTGTTCCTATGGAAGCATGTCATGATTTTCTTCACACAGTTTCTCTAAAGAACTATTTAAAGAGGGGCTGGCGCTGTGGCACAGTGGGTTAACGCCCTGGCCTGAAGCAGCAGCATCCCATATGGGTGCCGGTTTGAGACCCAGCTGCTCCACTTCTGATCCAGCTCTCTGCTATGGCCTGTGAAAGCAGTAGAGAATGGCCCAATTCCGAGGATGGCACAAGTCCTTGGGCTCCTGCACCCATGTGGGAGATCCAGAAGAAGCTCCTGGCTTCAGATAGGCATAGCTCCAGTCGTTGCGGCCAACTGGGGAGTTAACCAGCAGATGAAAGACTTCTCTCTCTCTCTGCCTCTCCTCTCTCTGTGTAACTCTGCCTTTCAAATAAATAAATAAATCTTAAAAAAATATTTAAGGAAAATCCAAAATCCAATGGATAGATTTTATATATTGGTTTTAGATTTTATATATTGATAGATAGATCTTATACATCCAATGAATATTTTACATTGTAAACATTTTTGCATATTGTATTATATAATATTGTTTTTAATATCATTTGTATTTTTATCTTTATAACAAAGGAATGCATCACTTCCATTATCTTTGTATATTCAGTCATGGAGAAGAAGGCATTAAAATAATTTTTGTGGTAAAAAGAAAAATCAAGAACACAAAAAAACTAGAAAAATATTTCTTGCTCATGGATTGAAAACATTAATATTGTTAAAACGTCCATATGCCCTAAAGGAATCTACAAGTTCAACAGGATCCCTATCAAAATCCTAATCATATTATTCACAGAATTGGGAAAAATAATTCTAAAATTCACTTGGGACCACAAAAGATGTAGCATAGCCAAAGCAATCCTGAGCAACAAAAATCAAGCTGGAGGCATCAAGCCTAATTTCAAAGCATACTACAAAGTTATGGTAATTAAAACAGCATGGGGTGGGGGGCGTTGTGCCTTGGTGAAGAGGGTTAAGCGGCTTAATGGTATGTCTGCATCTCACCTTAGAGTGCTGGTTCTAGTCTCAGCTACTCTGCTTCTATCCTGTTCTCTGCTAATGTGTCTGGGAAGCAGTGGGTGATGGCACCAGTCCTTGAGATCCTGCCACCCGTATGAGAGACCTGATTTCAACCTGTCCCAGCCTGACTGTGGCAGACATTTGGGAGTGAACTAATGGATGGAAGATATACATCTCTCTCCCACTCTACCTTTTAAAAAATGTTAAATAAATAAGCAAAACAGTATGGTACTGGCAGAAAAACTGATGATAGATAGATAAGTGGAACATAACAGAGAGCCCAGAAATTTATATATATACACATACATATATATACATCCAACTTATTTTTTTACAAAAGTGTCAAGAATATACATTGGGAAATGATAATCTTTTCCACAGATGGTGCTGGCCAAAGTAGACAAACAGAACGAAACTAAATCCTTACCCCTCAGCATATACAAAGAGTAACACAGATGAGTCACAGACCTAAATGTAAGGCCTGAATTTATGAGATTCTTAGAAGAAAACAAGGAAAACCCCTACCCAAGACATGGGTGTAGACAATGCTTTCTTATGAAGGACCCCAAAAGAACAGGCATCAAAAGTGAAACTAGACAAATGGGATTTTATCAAACTTAGATGCTTCTGCTCAGCAAAGGGAACAAACAATAGGAGAAAATATTTGCAAGCTAATTATTTGACAAAGCATTACTACCTAGAATGTATCAGCAAACCAAAAACACTCAACAACAAAACAACCAATTCAGTTAAGAAATGGGCAAAAGACCAGAGTAGACAGTTCTCAAAATAAGAAATACAAATGGCCAACAAATACCTAAAAAAAGTTAAGTGTCACTGACCATCAGGAAAATTCAAATCAAAACCACAATGGAAAAAAAAAACCCAGAAAGTAACAAATAGTGGCAAAGATGTTGAGAAGGGAATTCATACACATTGTTGGCAGAAATTTAAGTAAGTGCAGACACTGTAGAAAACAGTATGGAGATTTTTTAAAAAACTAGAGTGGCCATATGACCCATCAATACCACTAGGAGATATATATATATATATATATATATATATATATATATATATATATATTGTTGGGAGCCACTGTGCTGGGTTCCCTGCATAGGCCTTTGTTTAGACTAACCTTCAACTGTGTTCCTGTAAGGAGGATTCACTAGAAAATTCCAGTTGTACAGCTCACTGATATGGTTAGCACTTGGCCATCTGGCTTCAGTGCTGTCTTTCTTATACCTTGATAAGCACGTCTGATAGCTGTAAGACCTCGTTGTAACTCCCTTTGTCAAATTGATACTGATTCCTGTGAAATTATTCCTTTGAACTATGTTGTAAGATGACCCCTGCTTGCCCTCGACTGTTACAATCCTTGCCTTGTATTATATAAACTGCCTCCTTCTCCAATAAAGTGAGACCTCAATCAGAATACTGTCTTGGTCTCCCTTCTCGTGTCTGGTTTGTCTCTCCATTCAGGTCTGCCCTCCTCATGTCCTAGTTGATTACCCTGCGGGCCGGGGCAATATATATCAAAAAAGATGTGAAATAATTATATCAGAGATTCCTGCATAGCACTTTTCACAATAGCCAAGATACAGAATCAATCAAGGTTCCCATCATCAGATGAAAGGATTAAAACAAATGTGGTATACAAAAACAAAGCTGGAGACATCACAATACCAGATTTCAAGACATACCACAGGGAAGTTATAATCAAAACAGCCTGGTACTGGCAAAAAAAAAAAAATAGACATGTAGACCAATAGAACATAAAAGAAATTGCAGAAATCAATCCATGCATCTAACCAACTTATCTTTGACAAAGGAGCTAAAATCAATCCCTGGAGCAAGGGCAGTCTCCTCAATAAATGGTGCTGGGAAAACTGGATTTCCACAGGCAGAAGTATGAAACAAGACCTCCACCTTATACCTTACACAAAAATCCTCTCAAAATAGATCAAGGACTTAAATCTATGACCTGATACCATCAAATTACTAGAGAACATTGGGAAACTCTGCAAGACATTGGCATAATCAAAAACTTATTGGAAAAGAGCCGAGGCACAGACAATCAAAGCCAAATTTGACAATTGGGATTACATCAAGCTGAGAAGCTTCTGCACTGCAAAAGAAGCACTCAGCAAAGTGAAGAGGCGACCAATAGAATGGGAGAAAATATTTGCAAACTATGAAATTGAAAAAGGATTGATATCTGGAATCTATAAAGAGCTCAAGAAACTCAACAACTACAAAACAAAAAATCCAGAAATGGGCAAAAGACTTAAATAGGTATTTTTCAAAAGAAGAAATCAAAATGGCCAACAGACACATGAAAAAATGCTCAGGTCACTAGACATCAGGAAAATGCAAATCAAAACCACAATGAGGTTTCACCTCACTCTAGTTAGAATGGCTCTCATATAGAAATCAATAAACAATAAATGCTGGCAAGGATATGGGGAAAAAGACACACTAATCCACTGTTCATAGGAATGTTAACTGGTGCATCCACTGTTGAGGACAGCATGGAGATTCCTCAGAAATCTGAATATAGACCCATTGTATGACCCAGCAATTTCACTCCTAAGGATTTACTCAAACAAAATGAAATCAGCATATGAAGGAGTTATTTTTATCTCCATGTTCACCGCATCTCAATCCACAATATTTACGATATGGAATCAACCCAAATGTCCATAAACTGGAATCAACCCAGATGTCCATAAACTGATGACCGGATAAAGATTATGATAAAGATTATAAGGGCTGGTGCTCTGGCACAGTAGGTTAATCCTCAACCTACAGTGCTGGCATCCCATATGGCATCCCTAGTCCTGGCTGTTCCACTTTCCATCCTACTCTCTGCTATGGCCTGGGAAGGCCATAGTAGTGAAGGATGGCTCAAATCTTTGGGCCCCTGCACCTGTGTAGGAGACCTGGAAGAATCTCCTGGCTTTGAATTGACACAGCTCTGACTGTTGGGACCATCTGGGGAGTGAATCAGTAGATGGAAGACCTCTCTCCCTCTCTCTCTCTCTCTCTCTCTCTCTTCCTCTCTCTCTCTCTGTCTCTTTCTGTCTCTGTCTCTCTCTCTCTCTCTCTCTCTGCCTCTCTGTAATTCTGCCTTTCAAATAAAATAAATAAATCTTAAAAAAAAGAAGTCAGTGTGGCAGCTTTCTATAAAATGTACTTTCACCAAATAACCACTGTCTTGGATACTTATCAAAAACTTACATCCATATAAAACCTGCATTTGAATGCTTATAGCAATTTTATGCATAATTGCCAATACTTGTAAGCAACCAAGATGTTGCTCAGTAGGTGACTGGACACAGAATCTGCAGTACATTTGACAATGGAATGTTACTCAGTGCTACCAAGCCAAGAAACACATGGAGGAACTTTAAAAGGCATGCTATTGAGTGGAAGAAGCTGGTTTGTAAAAGGTACATATTGGGTGAGTCCCACTATAGAACTTTCTGGAACAGGCAACATTATAGAGAGAGTGAAAAGATGAGTGGTTGTCAGGAGTTAGGGAGGAGGAAGGCCTCAACAGGCAGAACACAGAGGGTTTTCAAGGCAGTGAAACTAGCTAGCATGATACTACAGCGGGAGATGCATGTCATCTTACATTTTTCAAAGCCCACACCAAGAGTGATCCCTCATATAAACTATGGACTTCAGGTGATAATGATGTGTAAAAGTAGACTTCATTGATCATAGTAAGGGATCCATTCTGGTGGGGGTTGTTGATGTTGCAGGAGACTGTGCATATGTGCATCCAAAGGGTACATGAAACTCTCTATGCACTCTATGCTTTCTGCTTGCTTTTGTTATGTCCCCGAGACTGCTCTAAATGAAACTAATCTATCAGAAAGATAATTGTTTTATGACCTTAGATAATCCACTTAACCTCTCTAGCCTGTTTGGCACATATGAAATCACCAGAGAGAAGCAGATCATTAATAAGATGTTTTGCTTAATAATGCAATCACATATCTTATCTGAAATTGATAGGCGAGGTTAATCATAGTGAAAATTTTAAACAACTAAAAGTCAACCATTTTCAAAAGTAGAATGATACTTAGATTCCTTTCGATTCCTAAGGACAATGATTTTGATGTAATAGCTATTTTCTATGTTTATATATTTAAAAAATTTACAAAGTGTTTGAGGAAAGTACCCTTTGAAGAATGTACATCACACTGTCTTTAATTTTACAAGGATTTTCCAGAACACTGCAGGCCCTTGGACCTGATCAAGCTGATGGAACCAGATCTTGCCCACCCATTTTTACTTGAAAAGCACTGTTTTAGGTCTTTACCCAGCCCAACTGAATAATTAAATTTTAAAGAATTCCCTTTTCATTCTGTTTTCATAGATTTTTAAAATTCATCACACGTCACTTTTGCCTTCACATAGGGATTAAAGTTCCTTATGTGTATGTGTGTGTGTGATTGGCCCTGCTAATTTGTCATTGGATAGTCAATAATGTTTAATATGTCTGAAGCATCAAAGAACAAACACAGTGATTGAGGTGGTGATAAATAAGACTACATATGTCAGGGAAGCTAGACCATGATGAGCTGCAGGGCCTTTCAGTGAGAGAATTGATTTATCTTGCAAACAAAGGGAAAGATTTTAAGCAGAAAATGACTTTATCATATTTGAATAATATTCAAATGAATAGCTGTGAATTTTAAATACATGAGTGATATTTAAATAATAAATATTTAAATAACTTTGGAGTAGCTGGAGAGAAAAATGGCAGGGGACAGATAATGTGGGGAGTAGTAACTAAACAGTATGATGAGGTAAGGGGCTATACAATAATCCAAGTGTGAAATGATGGGGAAACACTATAGATTACATTTGAATAGGAGAGGTAGGTTACAGGCTCACTAGTACATAAAATTCCAACAATAAATGCAGAAAGGCTTAAAATAATGGCAGTGGGTTGGAAACAAAGAGAAACAAGAGTGATATTAGGGGGCTGACACTTTGGCCTAGTCAGTGAAGCCGCCGCCTGTGGTGCCGGCATCCCATATGGGAGCCAGTTCAGGTCCCAGCTGCTCCACTTCCCATCCAGCTCTCTGCTGTGGCCTGGGAAAACAGTGGAGGATGGCCCAAGTCCTTGGGCCCCTACCCACAAGGGAAGACCCAGAGGAGGCTCCTAGCTCCTGGCATCAGATTGGCATAGCTCTGGCCATTGTGGCTAGTTGTGGAGTGGGCTGGCAGATGGAAGACCTCTCTCTCTCTGCTTCTTCTTCTCTTTGTGTAACTCTGTCTTTCAAATAAATAAGTAAATCTTTTAAAAAAAAGAGTGATATTAAGCCAATAAGACTTGCAAGATTGGATGTGACTCTGATGGAGAAATGACTACTAAGTCTCCAACTCATCAGCTATGGTAACAGGGGTCCCACCACAGGAAGTCATCCAGGGTCATGCACACGGAAGGGCCATATGTTACTTCTTTTTTTTTAACTTTTATTTATGAATATAAATTTCCAAAGTACAGCTTATGGATTACAATGGCTTCCCCCACCCCATAACTTCCGTCCCACCCACAACCCTCCCCTTTCCCGCTCCCTCTCCCGTTCCATTCACATCAAGATTCATTTTCAATTCTCTTTATATACAGAAGATCAGTTTAGTATATACTAAGTAAAGATTTCAACAGTTTGCACCCACATAGAAACACAAGCTGAAAAATACTGTTTGAGTACTAGCTATAGCATAAAATCACAATGTACAGCATATTAAGGACAGAGATCCTACATGAGGAGTAAGTGCACAGTGACTCCTGTTGTTGACTTAACAAATTGACACTCTTGTTTATGGCATCAGTAATCACCCTAAGCTCTTGTCATGAGTTGCCAAAGCTATGGAAGCCTTTTGAGTTCACCGACTCATCATATTTAGACAAGGTCATAGTCAAAGTGGAAGATCTCTCCTCCCTTCAGAGAAAGGTACCTCCTTCTTTGACGACCTGTTCTTTCCACTGGGATCTCACTCGCGGAGATCTTTCATTTAGGTCATTTTTTTTAACAGAGTGTCTTGGCTTTCCATGCCTACAATACTCTCATGGGCTTTTCAGCTGGATCTGAATGCCTTAAGGGCTGATTCTGAGGCCAGAGTGCTGTTTAAGACATCTGCCATTCTATGAGTCTGCTGTGTATCCCGCTTCCCATGTTGGATCGTTCTTTCCCTTTTTTGTTCTATCAGTTAGTATTTTCAGACACTACTCTTGTTTATGTGATCCCTTTGATTCTTAGTCCTATCATTATGATCAATTGTGAACAGAAATTGATCAAATGGACTAGTGAGATGGCATTGGTACATGCTACCTTGATGGGATTAAATTGGAATCCCCTGGTATGTTTCCAACTCTACCGTTTGGGGCAAGTCAGCTCGAGCATGTCCCAAATTGTACATCTCTTCTCTCTCTTATTCCCACTTTTATATTTAACAGGGATCACTTTTCAGTTAAGTTCCAACACTTAAGAATAACTGTGTATTAATTACAGAATTCAACCAATAGTATTAAGTAGAACAGAAAAAAATACTAAGAGGGATAACGTATTAAGTTGTTCATCAACAGTCAGGGCAAGGGCTGGTCAAGTCACCATTTCTCATAGTGTCCATTTCACTTTAACAGGTTTCCTTTTTGGTGCTCAGTTAGTTGTCACTGATCAGGGAGAACATATGATATTTGTCCCTTTGGGACTGGCTTATTTCACTCAGCATAATGTTTTCCAGATTCCTCCATTTTGTTGCAAATGACCGGATTTCATTGTTTTTGACTGCTGTATAGTATTCTATAGAGTACATATCCCATAATTTCTTTATCCAGTCTACTGTTGATGGGCATTTAGGTTGATTCCAGGTCTTAGCTATTGTGAATTGAGCAGCAATAAACATTAAGGTGCAGACAGCTTTTTTGTGTGCCAATTTAATTTCCTTTGGGTAAATTCCAAGGAGTGGGATGGCTGGGTTGTATGGTAGGGTTATGTTCAGGTTTCTGAGGAATCTCCAGACTGACTTCCATAGTGGCTTAACCAGTTTGCATTCCCACCAAAAGTGGGTTAGTGTCCCTTTTCCCCACATCCTCACCAGCATCTGTTGTTGGTGGATTTCTGAATGTGAGCCATTCTAAACGGGGTGAGGTGAAACCTCATTGTGGTTTTGATTTGCATTTCCCTGATTGCTAGTGATCTTGAACATTTTTTCATGTGCCTGTTGTCCATTTGGATTTCCTCTTTTGAAAAATGTCTATTGAGGTCCTTGGCCCATCTCTTAAGTGGGTTGTTTGTTTTGTTGTTGTGGAGTTTCTTGATCTCTTTGTAGATTCTGGTTATCAACCCTTTATCTGTAGCATAGTTTGCAAATATTTTTTCCCATTCTGTTGGTTGCCTCTTCACTTTCCTGAGTTTTTCTTTTGCAGTACAGAAACTTCTCAATTTGATGCAATCCCAATAGTTAATTTTGGCTTTGACTGCCTGGGCCTCCAGGGTCTTTTCCAGGAAGTCTTTGCTGGTACCAATATCTTGCAGGGTTTCTCCAATGTTCTCTAATAATTTGATGGTGCCAGGTCATAGATTTAGGTCTTTAATCCATGTTGAGTGGGTTTTTGTGTAAGGTGTAAGGTAGGGGTCTTGCTTCATACTTCTGCAAGTAGAAATCCAGTTTTCCCAGCTCCATTTAGGATGCTGGCCATGGGTTTTTCATAAATTGCTTTGATTATATTGAGTAATGTTCCTTCTATACCCAATTTGCTTAGAGTTTTCATCATGAAAGGGTGTTGAATTTTATCGAATGCTTTCTCTGCATCTATTGAGATAATCATATGGTTTTCCTTCTGCAGTTTGTTGATGTGGTGTATCACATTGATTGATTTGCGAACATTGAACCATCCCTGCATACCAGAGATAAATCCCACTTGGTCTGGGTGGATGATTTTTCTGATGTGTTGTATTCTATTGGCGAGAATTTTATTGAGGATTTTTGTGTCTATGTTCATCAGGGATATTGGTCTGTAATTTTCTTTCAATGCTACATCTTTCTCTGGCTTAGGGATTAAGGTGATGCTGGCTTCATAGAAAGAATTTGGGAGGATTCCATCTTTTTCGATTGTTCTGAATAGTTTGAGAAGAATTGGAGTTAGTTCTTCTTTAAATGTCTGGTAGAATTCAGCAGTGAATCCATCTGGTTCTGGGCTTTTCTTTGTTGGGAGGGCCTTTATTACTGTTTCAATTTCTGTGTCAGTTATGGGTTTGTTTAGGTTTTCTATGTCTTCCTGGCTCCATTTAGGTAGGTTGTATGTGTTCAAGAATCTGTGCATTTCTGATAGATTTCCCTGTTTGCTGGCATACAAGTCCTTGTAGTAATTTCTGATGATTCTTTTTATTTCTGTGGTGTCTGTTGTTACATTTCCTTTTTCATCTCTGATTTTACTGATTTGGGTCTTTCCTCTTCTTTTTTTAGTTATTTGGGCCAATGGTGTGTCGATTTTATTCATTTTTTCAAAAAATCAGCACTTCACTTGGCTGATTTTTTGTAATTTTTCTTTATTCAATCCTGTTGATTTCTTCTCTGATTTTAATTATTTCTCTTCTCCTACTAGATTTGGGTCTGGTTTGCTGCAGTTTTTCTAGATCCTTGAGATGCTTTGAAAGCTCATTTATTTGGTGCCTTTCCAATTTCTTGATGTAGGCACCTATTGCTATAAACTTTCCTCTCAACACTGCTTTTACCGTATCCCATAAGTTTTGGTATGTTGTGCTGTTATCCTCATTTACTTCCAGAAAGTTTTTGATTTCTTTTTTGATTTCTTCTGTGACCCAGTGTTCATTCAGGAGCATGTTGTTCAATCTCCATGTGTTTGCATACTCTCTAGGGGTTCCTGCATTGCTAATTTCCACCTTCATTCCACTGTGGTCTGAGAAGCTGCATGGTATGATTCTAATTCTTTTGAATTTGCTGAGATTTGCTTTATGGCCTAGTATGTGGTCAATCCTAGAGAAGGTTCCATGCACTGCTGAAAAGAATGTAAAATCTTTAGATGTAGGATTGAAAGTTCTGTAGATATCTGTTAGATCCATTTGGGCAATAGTATCGATTAAATCTGTTGTTTCCTTGTTGATCTTCTGTCCCGATGAGCTGTCTATTTCTGAGAGTGGAGTATTAAAGTCCCCCAGTACTATTGTATTGGAGTCTAAGTCTCCCTTTAAGTCCCTTAACATACCTTTTAAATAAACTGGTGCCCTGTAATTAGGTGCATATACATTTATAATAGTTACATCTTCCTGTTGAATTGAACCCTTAATCATTATATAGTGTCCCTCTTTGTCTCTCTTAACAGTTTTTGTGTTAAAGTTTATTTTGTCTGATATTAATATGGCTACACCTGCCTTTTTTTTTTTTTGGTTTCTGTTGGCATGGATATCTTTTTCCAACCTTTCACTTTCAGTCTGCATGCATCTTTGTTGGAAAGATGTGTTTCCTGTAGGTAGCAAACAGATGGGTTTTGTTCCTTAATCCATTCAGCCAGTTTGTGCCTTTTAACTGGAGAGTTAAGTCCATTAATGTTCAATGTGACTATTGATAAGTAGTGACTTTGCTCTGCCATTTTCCCAAAGATATTTTCTAGTATATGCTTTGAGCTTCCTATGATCTGGGGTTGGGAAATGACCAACTCATCAGCCTAGAGAAGATGACTGGTGTCCTTAAATGGATGAGGTCATGGAGAGAGAGGGAACAAAGTGAAGAAAGACAGAAGTCAAGGGCTGACCTATGAATAATAAATATAACCATAACCATAGTACTAAATATAATCATATGTCTGAATAATCAACTGTAACCAGAAAAACAGAGAAAATCATTGAAAGAAGGGAGTCATACCTCTTATAGCTGGTTAGGAGCAGTGATGTATTTAAAAACTTCTTTATTTTAGAGGCAGAAAAAAAGAGAAAGAGAGAGAGAAAAAGAGACAAAGAGAGAGAGAGAGAGAGAGCGCCCTCCCAATTCACTGTTCCCAATTCACAACAGTCATGGATGGCTATACTGAAGCTGGGACTAGGAATCCTAACCACTGGAGCCATTAGCTACTGTGCTCCCAGGGTATAGCAATGGATTTAAAGTGAGACTGTCTGCGTTCATTTACAAAAAGTGACACCGCATGCTTTAGCTTAGGTTTTTAGAGCTACAACATCTTTAACTGAATTATGAGAGTAGCAATAGTACCAGACTCACAAGGCTGTGGTGAGAGTTAAATAAAATGATCTGAGGAAGAGTCTCACCGCAGGACTTGGCACAGGAGAGAAGTCAGTGGTTCTCAGCTATTATTTATTTAATATTAGCCTTATTTCAAGTGCAGTCCATCAAGGAGAAATAGATACAGAAAAGATCACAAAGGAAAAAAACATTTAAAAATGTAGTCAGCCATGCCAGATACTGGAAGGGCTAATCAAGGAAAAGTCTCCATTGAACTTAGGAACAAAGAAGTCATTCAGAAGCTGAACAAGGGCGTTCTCAATACACCAGTGCTGTTAGGAAGCGCTGCTTCTGATAATTTTGTTTTAGGACTTTGTCAATTTGAAAACTGAAACTCGGTATATCTGGTCTCACTATCAGTAAACACCTAAACTATTCCCTAACAGAAAACAATTGTGAACATGTTTTCTTCCTTCCCATCTATTCCTTGGTCTCTGTCCATAACCCTGGTTTGTGCTGATAGTACTGTGATTCATGGAAAAGCTGGTTATGGAACCCAGGACTCTGAAACGCCCAGACCCTCTGTTAAGAGAGGAAATCTTGGGCTTGACAATATCTAACCAGCTTCCTCTTGGTAAACAACAAACATGCCAGGCATAGCTTCACACAGGGTATGGCCCTGTGTTCCTTACTGCAGAAGTTTCTGTGACCAACATTAAGGGGACAACAGAGACTAGTACAAAGTTCCACTTGACATCAAGACCCCAATTCTAAACATATGGGGTCCCCAGTGGGACAGTGAGGGGGCCTTCACTCCACATTTGTTAAACACAAGACACTGGGTGCGGCCAAAGGAAATTGAAAGTTGGTTATGAGTTCTGTCTTCAAGGAGCACATGTCCTGTTGGGGAAAGCCATGTGGGTACCTGAGTAACAGTTACACCGGGTAGAACTTTTAGAACTTTTCAAGTGGTGGGAAGGAAAAGAGGTACAAGCTGGTTGTAGAATTTCGCAGTAAGACAGGACAGTTCTGACCAAGAGTTCATAGAAGCATCAGCGTGTGGGATGTGCCTTGAAAGACAGGTGCAGTGCAGACAGGAAGACAAGTCTGGAAATGATTTTGGAAAGAAGAGCATTATGTGTCGAGACAATCAGCAAGTTTTCACAATCAGCAAGTAAGCTTCAAGGCATGTGCACAGGTCCTGTGAGTAGCTGGAAAATGTGAACTTACTGTCTCTGGCAGTAAGGAGCTTCTGAAAGCTTTTGTGGCACAACGTGAGATATTCACAGACCAACAAGTAGCTAGGATTTGCATATTGGGAGTGAGGAATATGCAGACTCGGGAATCTGGTGATACTGAAGCACAGATTAAAATACACAGGTGGGGCTGGCATTGTGATGCAGTGAGCTAAGCTGCTGCCTCTGATGCCAGCGTCCCATATGATTGTGCCAGTGTGAGTCCTGGCTGTTCTGCTCTGCTTTGGACCTGGCTCCCTGCTAATGCACCTGGTAAAGCAGTGGAAGATGGTCCAAGTGCTTGGTCATCTGCCATTCATGTAGGAGACCAGGATGGAGTTCCAGGCTCCTGGCTTTGGCCTAGACCAAGCCCAGCCATTGCACAAACAGGTGGAAGGCCTCTCTCTCCTCTCTCATCTTTCTCTCTCTCTCTCTCTCTCCCTTTCAAATAATTAATTAAATCTTTTTGAGAACAAGGAAATACATGACAGTAGTAGGGTAGAGAAATGGTTATAATAACACAACATACATCTGCGTGAGCAGGGCTGAAATAGAAAATGGAATCAGTAATTGAAACAGAAAAAATATAGTCAGAACAAAAGGAAAGAAAATCAGACATTGGTGACATTAAGAAAGGATTTCTAAAAAGAACACAAGAAAAAATAATATTTAATGTTATAGTTGGGTGTTTCACTTCCAGTTTCTCATTCATTCACTCTATCATTTCTCTGGAATAAATTTTACTGTTTCCTAAAGATTTAGAAACAGCAGCTCTGAATTTTTTTTCAAGATTTATTTTATTTATTTGAAAGGCAGAAATACAGAGAGAAGGAGAGAGAGAGAGAGAGAGAGAGAGAGAGAGAGAGATGAGAGAGAGAAAGATCTACCATCTACTAGTTCAGTCCCTAAATGGCCTCAATGGCCAGGGCTGGGTCAGGCAGAAATCAGGATGCAGGAGCATCCCACACAGGTGCAGGGGTCCAAGCACTTGGGCCATCCTCCGTTACTCTCCCAGGTGCATTAGCTGGGAGCTGGATTGGAAGTGGAACAGGCAGGACTCAAACTGGCACCCATGTGGGATGCCAGCACTATAGGCAGATACCCAACCCTCTATATCACAGCTCCAGCCCCAAGACTCTGAATTTTAAGCCACTTGTTGACAGGCCACAGAGCTAATAAATACAGACAAAGATTCACACCAAGCAGTCCTAAGGCAGCAGTGTGGAGATCTGGACTGTAAGGATGTTAGCACACAGGCAGGATAGCATTTGGAATGTCCTTCCACTCCATAAATCTTGGGCTGCTCTGATGTTTCAATGAGTGTGTTGGACTGTATCTATAATGGCCCTTTTGTTTCTAATATTTTATGCTCTAATGGTTAGCTAATAGACTGTAAGTTATTGAGAGAGCACAGAAGGAATATATGAAAACCATGACTGGCATAAAAATATAACTGAGTCATATTTTTATGTGGGACAGAAAAGAGGAACAAGAGGGTGCTTTAAAAGACAAATTCTGAGAAGTTGCATTTGGAATGCGTGAGAAATCGACCGTTGCGATGGGTGGGTATTGGACTGAGGGACAATGCCTCACTGAGAAAGGCTCCTAGGGGTCTCCCTATGAAGCATAAAGCAGCCGAGATGCTTTGGGCACACAATCCTCGAAACCGAAACCTCCCTGGGAACTGCTGCGTAAGTTATCGCGGCACTTCCTGTGTTAGCTGTTGCATTATCGTAGACAAAAGAAGGAAGAAGAGATGTGTATAGATAAGTCATTCTCCAGATAAATTTGTTTGCAATCAGATGACCTAAGTTCAAGGTCCACTGGGCAAAATTGTGATCATTATTCAAGTGAGTTCAAATTGTGCTGTCTGGCACCTTGGACATCCAGCCTGGCAGAATGAACAGAGCTAGGACTTGGACATAAAAATGCCTTAGCTCCAGTCCTCAGTCTACAATAACTAGTGAAGTGGTTCTGCATAGGGTTACTCAGGGATGTATGCCTGAGTTTCCTGATTGCTAAAGTGAGGCTGGTAGTCATCTGCTTCCTATAGAACATCACACACCTTCATGGTAGCTTCTCAAAATTGTTTGATAAAAGTTAGAAAGGAGGCTTAAAAGACCCCTTTGGGCTATTTTCACATTCATCAGCATCCACTATCTCAGTTGCTGGACTTAAAAACACACATCCTCTTTTAAATGATCAATGATTTCAAAAAATCAGTAAATGTTATTTATTAAAACACATAAAAATAATAACAACCTTAAACTATGTTGTTGGAGCTATACACAACCCCATCTGTGGTCTGACATGCCTTCACTTACTCCTTCCCTCCATGCTCTCCATCAATCACGAAATAACTGTCTGCATGCAAATCCCTCCTTTTGCAGCACCTTGGCCTTATGTTTTTTTTTAACTTTTATTTAATAAATATAAATTTCAAAAGTACAACTTTTGGATTATAGCAGCTTTTCCCCAAAAAACCTCCCTCCTACCTGCAACCATCCCATCTCCCATTCCCTCTCTCATCCCATTCTTCATCAAGATTCATTTTCAATTATCTTTATATACAGAAGATCTGCTTAGTATATACTAAGTAAAGATTTCAACAGTTTGCACCGACACAGATAGAGTACTGTTTGAGTAGCAGTTTTACTTTTAATTCTCATAGTACAACACGTTAAGGGCAGAGATCCTACATGGGGAGCAAGTCTATAGAGACTCCAGTTGTTGATTTAACAATTGATACTCTTATTTATGACGTCAGTAATCACCCGAGGCTCCTGTCATGAGCTGCCAAGGCCATGGAAGCCTCCTGAGTTCACAAACTCTGACCTTATTTAGACGAGGTCATAGTCAAAGTGGAAGTTCTCTCCTCCCTTCAGAGAAAGGTACCTCCTTCTTTGATTTGATCTTATGTTTAAAACACATCCCAGGTCAGTGTCCTATGAAGGTTCAGATGCAGTCACCTATGGCAAAGGATTGGCTCATCTCCCCTTTTCCAAAGTGGATCAAACGTGTCTCTGGTTTCAAACTAATCTTCTCATATTTCACTTGTAAAAAAGGAAAGAATAATTTTTTTTAGCTGGTTTGTTTACCTGGTTTTCATCATGAATTTTTCACTGTTTACTCAGCCTTGTCTCAGAGAAAGTCCACGGGAGCTGGAATTCAACCTCAGGGCAAGGTTCTCCCCGTGTTGAGACACTGCACAAACAGCTGCAACCAAAGCAGGTGGTTTTGAGGCTCCCTGAGCCTGGGCCTCTGATCCATTTGGAGAAATCGCTTCTTAAGCGATAGGTGCAGTGCTATCCTGCGAGGAAACCATGGAGCCCCAAAGACAGAGGGTGAAGACAACACTGCCATTGTACTTAGGAAGGTACCACATTTCTGAAGACTGTGGCTTTCTTCTTCCAAACCCTCTGGTAAGGAGAGAGGCTGGGGGCCAGGTCATGGTTGGCTTCTTGAGATGCCATTTGGCTTGTTGTTTGGTTTCAATTCTATGTTATTTACAGAGATGTGATACAAGTACCGAGTCATTAACCCCAGAAAGATGTTAGAAGTAACATACAGTGTTGCAGTCAACAAATGAGAAGCAACAGCTACAGCAAAGGAGCATTCAAAGAGAATGCTTTAGTCAAGTTTCTTTGACATATTGTCAGCCAGACCTGGAAGATTATAAGAAAACCTGCAGCGATAAAGAAAAAGATTCTGAACTTTGAGAGAGATTAAAAACAAACAGAGCCTCAGCAAAAGTAGCATGGCTCCTTCAAAGGATGTTCTACGTGGAAGGTGGAGTTTCTACATGCCATTGTCAATCCTTGCAATGGGCATGTGTTTGTAATATAAATCCCTCTAGGGAGCTTACTCCTCCATCATTGGAGATCACCACTCCTAACGTTTTGACTTGCTGCTAGGAAAAGAGAAAGAGACCATGAAGGAATGTTGAGTGTTTTAAGGCTAGTCGTGGAGGTTAGATTGTCTCAGCAGTTTCTGAAAAAGAGGTTGGAGACTTTGAGAACCAACAATACCTATTTTTAAATCTATCTGGGCTCAATCTGTAATGCAGTTCTCAGCTAATCCTTAGCAACACTGTTTTTCTCACTACATGTGGTCTGAGGCCTGAACACTGACATTATTAGAGACTATACAAGCCATCTAGTTCTTCAAAATGTTATTTTTTTTTTTACATCTGGGCTGGCTGAAGTCCAGAGGAAGTGACTAGCTCCAAGACATAACAGTGACAAAAGCAGAACTAAGAGTGAGAGCCCTCAGCATCTTTTTTCTATTACATCGTAAATGAGGACCAAGACCACTCTGTGTAAAAAATCAGGGATCTGAAGTGGCTGTGTTTGTAGTAATGTCTTTGAACCTCTATCTTCCTTGCCCACTTACCTATGACTAAAGAATGACCTGGAAATCAATAAGCTTTCACTGAATACCTGTTCTGATGGTTGCTTACTTCGGAGGGTACCCGGAGGAATATAAATGAAGATAAGAACTACTCACTGCTCTCAAATATTTCTCCTAGAGAGCTATTAGTGCTGAGACCAAGTCACAGCTCAGCAAGTAACTTGACCATTAGAAGTAGTGACCACTGGGTGTTGTTCAGAAATGGGTTGTAGTCCAGACAATGAGCCATGTTCTCTGAGATGCACCATGTGTTGTGCTAAACTAGGAAAGTCTTGGGCATATCAGAAGGAGTCCATGCCTAATTTGCACTTTCTAGCTCCTTTGACCTTGAGTAAATTCCAAGCATTGCCAGGTCCTTAGTTTTTGCATTTGTTAGACGAGATTTGATGCCAGTCCCATGAGACTGCTGTGGAATGTTAATGAGAAAGCACTTTGAAAAAGCCAATAAAAGAAGTAAGAGCTCATACTCCTGTCCCTCAGCCTAGCCCTTATTAAAATCTCCCTTCTGTGTCTCGGGAGAATTCCTATCCTCCCTACTGCCCAAGCTAGAAAGGGCCTATTGGTCAGCACGTTCTTGCTGCTCTGAGATATGCAGGCTGAGCTCAGGAGAAGCAGCATTGCAAAGCAGGTTAACCTTGGGTGGTACCACAGCAGCAGAGTTCCCTTCTTTGCTGTTCCCTTTCATCATTACAGGAAGCCCAAAAGAAAGGCGCCATGCCTCCTTACAGGATTTTGTGATCTTCGGGGCCAGAAATCTGTGGTTCCGCTGGTAGAGACCCCTTAGAAGACATTGTCATTCCTGAGCTTATGGAAAAAAAAAGTTCCCAGGCAAACTGGTCTTGTTCTGTCATAGTCATAATGTGAGACATCTCCAAATGTCATTTTCTGTTTTGGTTTTTTTTTTTTTTCTTTTGTGGAGTGACGATTTTAAACCTCTCTTTTCTGGGAGGCTGTAGGGGAAGCATGCTGTCACCAGTATGCACCACACTCAGGAAAGACTTAGTTACTACATCACCAGATGTCAGCACAGCCACCCATCAATCAAACTAGGGAAAGAGCCGGAGGCTGCTCCAGGGCTCAGCCAGGTTTGGCTTGGCTTTAGTTCCAGGGACAAGTGCTGGGAGGGCTGCTCCTTCATAGCCACGGACCTCAGCGAATTTCTCCCAGCATCTCTAGGTGATGTTTTTTGGTCTCTTACTCTATAGAGTTCCTTGCAAGTCCTTCTTAAAAAAATTGTGGTCAAGCTAATGAAGAAGAAAATGTGCTGGCTTTGGGGTAGGAGATTGAATGGGTTTCAGATGAATCATTTCCACATTTCAATGTGCAAAATGCATGCCTCAGAGACCCATACGTACAAATGTATCACAAGAATCCTTTGCTGGATCACGCGTCCTGAGTGTGTGTGTGTGTGTGTGTGTGAAGGGACATACTGTCTCCTTAGACATAAAGAACACAAGGAAATTATTTTCGCAAGAAAGGAGCAAGCAAGTTAGATTAAAACAGGAGACCTCCATGCCAGGCTCTGGTAAATGAAGTAATGCAACTGGTATTTAAATGGTTTCCTCACAGGGTGATTTGGAGCATAGGAGGGACTTCTGAGAAAGCTGGTGCCGGAGCCCATGCAGGTAACTCAGAAGTTCTAGCTTAACTCGCATCGCTACTGCAGAGCGGGGCAGGGGAGGACAGAGCAGGGGCTAGCAACAAGGCACAGGTGAGCCACGAGGGGCTACACTCCGGAGTCCAGCTGTGCAAGTAGAGGTGCCCTGAGCAGGGATTGGAAGGACTTTAAATGCAGATGTAAAGGAAAGGAGACATTCTTTACGTACCATCAGGGCCAAGGAAAGAGCAGGTTCAGATAAAATGGTCATAGGGATGTTGGGAACTGTATTCTTTCTGCAATCCAACAACCACTCAGGAAAAACACTTCTATGGGTATACTCCACCAGACCTAGACAAAGCATTAGATGAAAGTGGAGGGCTCCAGCTGGTGAGAAAGAAAAATAAAAAATCCATTGTTGTGGCAGGTGATGGCTTCCAGACCTCTGGGATGGTAGGAAGAGGTTCAGTCACTTCCCTGAAAAGTTCCCTGGCCTCTGTGAGACTAGGACTGGGATAGAGAAAAAGATGCCAGAATTTGTAAGAGGTCCAGGTCATTCAATTTGTGCTTGGAAGTGGAGAACGTAGGGCATGAAATACAGACTTTGTTGCCAGTATTAAGGGAAAACCAAGAAAGGCGGGCAAAGAGGAAATGGACAGACAGGGATAAGGAAGCTGGCATTTTGAACAATGGAGCAAACTAAAAGTTGTCTCAACTAGACCATCTGAACTGTAAAGACACTTAAGAGAGACAGGGAAGAGGCGAGCTAACATAGGGTGAAAACACCAGGCTCAGGAAAATATCTCACAGATACTGTCAGTCAACCCAAGACTCAGACGAGTCTTTGTGGGTACTTCAAAAAGTTTGCCAAAAATGGAATTAACTCTATGCAAAAAAAAAAAAAAGAAAGAAAGAAAGAAATCCATGCATACAAAAGGATGTCAAAAAGCTCATGAGAATGCATATTATGAAAAACCATGCATGGATTTCAATTTTCTTTTGTATCAAAGTGAGCTTAACTTTTAATTTTTCCCCACAAACTTTTTGAAGTATTGTGATGTTAATTCCACTGAGAAGCCATAATAAATTACCATAAGTTCAATGAGCTAAAAGAACACAAATTAATTCTCTTAGTGTTTTGGAGATCAAAAGTCTGAAATCAGTGTTTTCAAAGGTCTGCACTGCTCCCAAAGATTATAGGGGAGAATCTTTCCCTACCTCTTCCATCTTTTTTCTTTTTTAAGATTTGTTTATTTGTTTGGTTATTTAAAAGGCAGAATGACAGAGAGAAAGGGAGTGACAGAGAGATGGTCCATCTGCAGATTCACTCCCCAAATGTCTGCCAACAGCCAAGTCTGGGCCAGGCTGAAGCCAGGAGCCAGGATTTCCATTCAGGTCTTCCACGTAGGTGGTGGAGACTCAAGCACCTGGGCCATCATCTATCTGCTGCCTTCTCAAGTGCATCATCAGGAAGCTGATGGACAGTAGAGTGTCAGGGGCTCCAACTAGCCCTCTCCTATAGGATGTGCTCATTGCAAACGAGGGCTTAACCTGCTGAACCACCATACAGACCCCATGCTACTTCCATCTTCCGGGGGATCCAGGAGTTTGCAGGCACTGGCAGCATCACTCCACTATCTGCCTGCATCTTCACATGGCCTTGTCTGTGGCTATGTCTCTCCTCCCTCTGTCTGTGTCCTCTTTTATAAGGATACCTGTCGCTGGATTTTAGACCCATGATGTTTCGTCAGCTAAACTCTTTTTCCAAATGAGGTCACATTCAGTTTCCAAGTTGACATGTCTTTTTGTTGTTGGTGGTGGTGGTGGAGGAACAAGGATGGAGGGAGCATCAATCAATCCATTACAGGCAGTGTGCAGAAAAGAAAGAGTCAGAGGGATGGAGGGACCTCAGCAACTATAACTAAAGTGTTGTCTTGCCATGACATTTGCCAACCTGACATTACAGGCGTGAGACGTAAAAAGAATGGAAAGTAAGAATGTAAAATACAAAGTGGTCAGGAAAACTATACACAGAGATAGTTGCACAATTGCCTTGGTTAGTGCTATTATTTCAAGGATTATTCTTGAGGTTATGTTTCTGCATAAGATGAATTAGATGCCTTCCATCATCTTCTGTGCTCTGGGACAGATTATACACCAGGTAAGAAACTCATCATATGCACTAGAGGTATTTTTTTAAAAATATGTTTATTCATTTATTTGAAAGGCAGAGTAACAGAGAGGGAGAGATGGAGGGATCTTCCATCTGCTGGTTCACTCCCCAGTTGGCTACAACCACCATAGCTGTGCCAATCTGAAGCCAGGAGCCAGGTGCTTCTCCCAAGTCTTCCCATGCAGGTACAGGGGCCCAAAGACTTGGACCATCTTCTACTGCTTTCCCAGGCCATAGCAGAGAGCTGGAATGGAAGTGGAGCAGCTGGGTCTTGAACCGGCGCCCATATGGAATGCCAGCGCTTCAGGCCAGTGCCGGCCCCACAAACCATTCATTTGATAATGAATGGTTCAAACCTGTTTACCTTGCCTCAAGCTTTTATTTATTTATTTTTACTTTTCTACACCAGTTTTAGTTAAAACACATGAGTCTTCCTAATAATTCAAATAATGTGAAACACAAATCAGTGACTAACACAAGGGCTTTAAGTATGACACAAATTTTGTTTTTAAAAAAAGAAAGAGGTAATATACAAAAAAAAAAAAAAGGGATGTGGAATCTATAAGTTGATTCTAAAAATGAAATGAGTAGAAAATCTGTGGTGAAACCGGAACATTCCAGCCCTGTGTTGGAGAAGGGCTGTCACACCGTGTTCGGTCAGCTGAGGATGGATTGGTAGAGGTGTGTCTATACATAAATTCCAAGTCCTTTTTGCTTGTGTGGAATCATCCAGCTCTTCCCAAGACTGAATGTGAGTCCTGTGGCTTTCTTCCTTTTCCACATTCCCAAGAAGCCTCCGTGAAGTTCAACCCTCAGTGAGCCGCTTATAGAGCCCTTAGGAGCCAGTGGGACAGGTGGGTCAGATTTCCTTCTGAGAAACGAAACTGGCCACTGACAGCAAAAAAAGCAAAATGCACAAGTCCTTCTGCTCCTGCTTCTGATTACATACAATACGTCTCCTTTCCAGGCTAGTATCCCCCTCACATGTGGTTCCTTCCCAAGTCTAAACCTCATCAAATAAAGAAAATTCAATCCAGAAACGAAGGAAGCCGGAAGGTATCCAACACACCTTCCAAGCATCTCAGTATCCCTAATGCAGCACAGTTCAACAGCCCAGTGCACCGCCACGGTCTGTAGAGAAGTGACCAGCAGTTTGAGGAAGTTTATTTCTTTTTTCTTGTCTCAGCTGGTTAAAGGGCACCAAGTAAACACTGGGCAAGAGGACTTTGCTGGGAAAGTTAGAAATAAAAAGTTAACCCGTTTTGGTTCCTGTGATCATTCAGTGCCAGTAAGAAGCAAGTACTAAGAGAGGGGACAGCGTCAACACTAAGAAATAGTTCCTCTAACACGTCACCGCTTCTTGCCAAGAATCCAGGGCATCCCAGAAACAGAAAATTAGTTTCAGGGGATCCCCAAGGCACTTTAAAGCCTTAGAAAATCACCCTTCCTTCACTATTTCTGTAACCAAAAGTTTTATTTAACCTAACCAAGGGCTAATCTGAGAGTTTACTGTTTCTCAAAGATACAATTTAAAATATCTTTTCTCCTTTAAATTGTGTGCTATGAAGATTTTTCCAAAATCGGGCAAAAAGAGAGCTGCACACCCTTGCACTCTCTGAAAAATCTCACTGTAGGATGATTTAATCATCGAGGGCTGCCCATCTGTTTCCTGTACTGCTTACAATGATTGAGGCCAAAGATCTAAAGTTACAAGTGAATGTGTTGGTTTTTGTACAGAAGAGCTGCAAACAGTTTCTGTCGAGTAGGGAAATATAATTCCAATACTTAACCATCTTCCTGCCCTAAAGGATACTAACTGGTTCTGTTTTTAACTTAGTTGTTGTGTTTCAACATTCTTTCGCAAACCTCTGTGCAGGTTGTTTCTCAAATGCTCTTGAGAGTAACTTTACCTCCTGTGAATTTCAACATTAATGATCTACTTGTATGAAATGTACTTTGTTATGGATGCCTTAGGAGAAAACAAAACGGAGCATTTGTTTTCAGAAAGAGAGGAACCCGGAAGATTTTATTATTATTTCTGTCCAATCTCCTCTGTGGGTTCTGACTTTTTTTTTTTAATAAAGTGAACACTTAAGCTCTTGAAAATTCCTAACTCTTGCAACAGACACCCTCCCTGTCCTGGCATTCTCTTGTGTTTACTCTGAGCAGGAGTTGGAATCTACCCTGAACTTTGAGACAGAGGAGGTCAGGCCTGGCCACTAACCAGACCATGTAATCTGAGGAAATAATTCTACCTTGCTGAGCTCTCACTCCCTCTATTTCAACATGGAAATCATGAGATAATACGAACACAGCTTTACAATGTTACAGAAAAACAAGGCAATTAAAAGATAAGCTAATTTGGCTGCAAAACATATTTGAAATCCATGAACAATTTTTCATAGTGTACATTTTCCATGAAATTTTTGAAGAACATTGATATGCATGAATTCCATTTTTCTGCAGCAAAATAAACTTCTTTTACTTCCATGGCCGTGAAATTTTTAAAGTACTCTCCTGTGTCCTAACTCATACACACAGCAAAGGAACATGGATTCAAGACGTAAGCAGCAAAAGTAAAACAAAAAGTGAGGTTGGGAAGGGAAAAACTTTCTGAGTGGGACTTAAAATTCAAGAGCATGCATGAAAGATAGATTCATTTTACTACTCTGTTATGAATGACTATTACACACACACACACACACAAATACAACAGCCAAACATGGGACAAGATTCTGAAGCTCAGTAACAGAGAGATATAGATGTGAAGAATGAAATAACAGCACAGTGGGAACCAAATGTCTCTAAGACCACATAGCAACCCTCAAGGCTCTGCACTACAAGATGGGAGTAAGAACTTGAACTCTTATTTTCTACTTGATAAACTCCCTGTTTTTAGCACATCCTGGCACAGGCATTGACTACATTTTTTTAAATCATCGTTTCTGAGAAAGTGTATTTCTGGGAGGATAACTGCAAAATGTTCACTAAATATTAGAATGACAAATGAGTAAAATAACCGAATTTTCCTGCAAAGAGTGAAATGCAAATCATATCTTGACAACATCACAAATCAAAAAAGATGCTGTTGCGGCCGGCGCCGCTGCTCACTAGGCTAATCCTCCACTTGCGGAGCCAGCACCCCGGGTTCTAGTCCTGGTTAGGGCGCCAGATTCTGTCCTGGTTGCTCCTCTTCCAGTCCAGCTCTCTGCTATGGCCTGGGAAGACAGTGGAGGATGGCCCAAGTGCTTGGGCCCTGTACCCGTATGGGAGACCAGGAGAAGCACCTGGCTCCTGGCTTCGGATCAGCGCACCACGCCAGACATAGCGGCCATTTGTGGGGTGAACCAATGGAAGGAAGATCTTTCTCTCTGTCTCTCTCTCTCACTGTCTAACTCTGCCTGTCAAAAAAAAGGAAAAAAAAAGAAAAGATGCTGTCGGAAGAACGGATGAACTGCCACTCCAATTGCGTGTCAGGCTACCAACGTGGTTAGAAATTGATGCAGTGTTTCTGTAAGGGACTCAAGAAGTGGCTTCCAACTTGTGAAAACTGTAACCCAGGAATCACCTTCAGAAGTTTGTGTTAAGGAAATTATCAGAAAATAGCTCAAATAGATGTATAAGAATGACTGTTTCAGGTTTGATAATAACAGTGAAAAAGATAAGCAATTACTAATAGGCACGACTGAAATACCGGGCAGGTTTTTTTTTTTTTTTAAAGGTTTACTTATTTGAAAGGCAGAGTTAGAGAGAGAGAGAGAGAGGTCTTCCATCTGATGGCTCACTCCCCAGTTGGCCACAACGGTCGGAGCTGCGCTGATCCGAAGCCAGGAGCCAGGAGCTTCTTCCGGGTCTCCCATGTGGATGCAGAGGCCCAAGCACTTGGGCCATCTTCTACTGCTTTCCCAGGCCACAGCAGAGAGCTGGATGGGAAGTGGAGCAGCCAGGACTTGAACCGACACCCATTTAAGATGCTGGCACTGCAGGCAGTGGCTTTACCGACTACGCTACAGCGCCAGCCCCTACCATGCAGGTTTTACAACAGATGTGATAGCTGGGTGAAAAACACCCAAAGGAATGTTGTGCGGTGAAAAACTCATCACTTGATCCTGTCTCCTACACTGCAACTTAAAGATATTAAACAATCTGGCAACAAACAGTAATTTACACCATTCAGTAGTTCCTTCAGTCCCAGGAGGCAAGCCAAAGGCAGCATGCATCTTCAACACATTGTGAGCAATCTTTAAAATTCTTTCTCCCCTGCTTGATTTCTTCAAAGGTTTGTCTCCACATCACTGGTGTTCACCTTTTGGGTGTGAAAGAACCTGAGAAAGTACAGACTGAGAAAGAGCCTGAGAAAGTACAGACTGCTGGACTCTACCTTGGAGTTTTGGGTGCAGTAGATCTGAGGTGTGGCCCAAGAATGTGCATTTCTAACAAGTTTTCAAGAGAGGCTGCTGCTGTTGACTGGGCCCCACACTTTAGGAGCCCAGAGGGACTCAACACGCATGATTGTCCTGCTCTGGGTGATGAAGTTCCAACACTAGCACATCTTTGAAAAAGAAGGGTATGGGGGTCGGCGCTGTGGTGTAGTGGATAAAGCCACTGCTTGCCACACCAGCATCCCATATGGGCACAGGTTCAAGTCCCCGCTGCTCCACTTCCAATGCAACTTCCTGCTAATGGCCTGGAAAAGCAGCAGATGATGGCCCAAGTGCTTGGGCCCCTGTATGTACATGGGAGACCCAGAGGAAGCTCCTGGCTCCTGGCTTCAGCCTGGCCCAGTCCTGACCATTGCAGCCATTTGAGGAGTGAACCAGCAGATGGAATACCTCTCTCTCTCTCTCTCTCTCTCTCTCTCTCTCTCTCTTTGCCTCTGTCCTTGCCCCTGCCCCTTCTTCTTCTAGCTCTGACTTTCAAATTAATAAATATTAAAAAAAAAAGAAGGAAGGAAAGAAAAAGAAGGGGATGGAATTAAGGCGGAAGAGAGGCTGGCGTTGTGGGGCAGGGAGCTGAGCCACTGCCTGCAACACCCACATCCTATAAGTGAGTGCCGCTGGGAGCCTGGCTGATCCACATCTGATCCAGCTCCCTGTTAAGGGAAAGCATCCGAAGATGCACAAAGTACTAGGGCCCCTGCCACCCATGTGGGACACCCTCTCTTCATCCTGGCCCAGCCCCCAGCCATTGCAGCCATTTGGAGAGTGCAGCAGATGGAAGATCTCTCTATGCAACTCTGCCTTTCAAATAACTTTTTTTTTTAATGAAAAAAGAGAAACTTTCCTCTGAAGATCTAACGGAATAGAAAAGGTAGATATTAAATGACAGAGTGAAGCCTAAATGGAGGCACGGTGAAATATTTCAGAATTTCCCTGCTAGGCAGGAAGCAGAAACCTAGGGGGTTTCCATGAACTCTCAGAAGGTGATTCCCTGTCCAGGCATGAAAGTATGGAGCTGGTTATTTCAGCTAAGCTTCTTTGCTTGAAACCCACTTTAAAGGGCCCTTCTGGATACTGAGAGTCTGCATCCTTGGTTTTCTTGCAGAATTAATTTTAAGTATTCTATTCCATCATTTCTGCAACTGCCTTCAATTTCTGCTCATCACACACAAGCACCACACAGAGGAGAAGCAAGCTACCAGTTCGTGGTCAGCGTGCCATAAATCTCTCCGGTACCCTCTTGGGGCATTCTCTCTCTGCTTCCATTCCGTAACTTCCCACACTGGTGTCACTTTAGTCCTCGCTTCTTTCTGTTCTGCATCTACAGGTGAAATTCATGGGAGAAAATGACACCATCGTGTTGCTACACTTGTTTCTCCCTGCATGCCCAACCCCCCTAGAAGCTGAGGGGCTGCATGATGCACACACGGGGACACCGTGACGACACTTCTTTCCAATGAACACTCACATCTGTCATGAAAATAAAGACATCATATTCGGTGTAATCTGAAAGTGCACGTGCCCTGTTGGACCTGAACTGATGGAGGGTCAAAGACAGAAAAGGGAAGAGTAAATGAAACCCCTGCTTTTCAGTGGATGCAGCTAGGATTGGATACAGCCGGGCAATGGACCCGTGAGGAGCCTGAGTCCAAGTCTCTCTGAGACTGTGAGATTCAGAGGCCCTGCAGGGATTCCGTGTCACCTGCAGGAATTCTATGTCAGTTATGCATCACTGCAGATCTTCTCCTTCTACCCTTGCGGGCTCTTCCTCTCCTCCCTTCCTAGTCCATGACCTCTGCCGCTGACCACGCACCCTCTGCTGTGTGCTCAGTCTCTTCCTCTTGCCCTACCAGGTTGTAAACTGGCCCCAGGGTTCACACTCTTAAAAGGAGGTCACCCTCAAACACAACTCCCTCCTGTCCTCTTGGTTAGTGTCACTCCTAAAAATGTAATCTCTATTTTCTTACTTTCTCAGTCAAATTTGAATCCTGCTTCATTCCTAGGTCATGAATGCAAAGAAATTGGCAACTTCCTAATTTCTGTCTCTTTGGTCTCCTAATGGGGCAATCTTACTTACGCTTTCCAGTGATGCAACTGACCTCTGACGACTCTCAGCTTCTGTGAAGCCTCTCATGACTTCTACAGAATATTTCTATTACAGCTCAAGCAACGTTTATAACTATCATTTTTTCCTGTGTCAGTGGATTCAGTTCCCCCACATGCCTAGTGAACATCCCCCTGTGTGCTAATCTAAGCTTTTTTCCCATTTCACTTTGCATGTCCTCCTGAGTGATGGCATATACACTGTGATTTTGACCACAATGTGGGGTTTTTACTTAAGTTCCACTTCCCAATTGTGTATTTTTGTTGTTGTTGTTGCTGGTTGAAAGGCAGAGTCACAAAGAATGAGAGGTGGAGAAAGAGAGAGATCTTCCATCAGCTGTTTTACTCCCCAAATGGCCACTTTAGCAGGGACTGGGCCAGGCCAAAGCCAGGAACTCTGAAGTCCATCCAGGTCTCCCATGCAGGTGCAATGGACCAAACATCTGCATCATCTTCTGCTGTTTTCCCAGGCGCATTAGCAAGGAACTGGATAGGAAGAAGAGCAACCCGGTATTCAAATCGCTACTTGGATATGAGATGAAAGTGTCACAACCATACACTGATCCCAATTGTGTATTTCTAATGGGACTTTTCTCCTGAATTTCAAACTGTACATTCAAATGCTCAGTGGATAGATTTGGTTTCACAGACATTTTAAGCCCAATATATTTTTAAACAAATTCACTATTTTTCTAAAGTCCACTCTCGACCTGCACCTGAATTTCTGTTTTAATCTGGGTTCCCACCCTCTCATTGAATCACCTAATTCATGAACACAGAAAGCATTTCACTTGTGATTATTAACCCAAAGACATGACAATCAGCTGCACAGGTTGTACACTGAGAAGGGATAACAGACAGGGATTGGCAAGTGCTTTCTGAAGGGCTGAATAGTAAGGTTGTGAAGGTTTGCCTTTCATTCAGGTTCTCTTGCATCTTCCCAATCTACTGCTACCATAGAAAAGCTGCCATAGACAATATGGAAATAAATGAGAGTGACTGAGACACAGAAAAAAACAAAAACAAAAACAAACAAACAAACAAAACATATTCACTCAAACAGATGGAGCGTGCTACTTTCCAGGTTAGAGTTAGGGTCACTGAAATCCAGGTTAGGTTCTAATTGGCCAAACCATGGCCCAAGGTGGGCACAAAAGTGGTACCACCCTTGTGGGAGACCTGGAAGAAGCTCCTGGCTCCTGGCTTCAGATCGGTACAGCTCCGGCCGTTGTGGTTATCTGGGGAGTGAACCAGGAGATGGAAGACTTCTCTGTCTGTCTGTCTCTACCTCTCTGTGTAACTCTGTCTTTCAAATAAATATATTTTTTTAAAAAAGTGGTGCTGTTTGGCCTGGAAATGTTTCTCTAAGCCCGGTCTCCAAGTTCCATCAACATTACCAGTTCCATTTTATTTTCCAAATGGTTCTCGATAACATACTTTCTCCTTTCCACATTCACAGCCATTATTTTTGTTTATTCCTCCAGCAGCATTTCAGAGGCTTCCTTCCCCATCTCTCTTTCTATCCTAAAACCCTACAAACTTCTCTTTCTAAAATCCTCAACAAACCATCTCACCAAGTTTTGTGAAAGGAAAACCCTCATGTCTTCTACAGAAAGCACGTCTGCAGAACTTTCTAGATTTATCTTCCACTATCAGTTCTCTGGAAATTTGGGCTTTAGCAACAATTCAGTCTGGAGAGACACACACTGCTGCCTTCCTCTTTTACCTTTTTCAGTTTCCATCTGAACTCGTCATCCCCACACACCAAGTTTGGTTTTGATGTCATAGTTCTGTAAGTCGTTCCCCACCCAGCTGACAAAATTACCAAGGCACTTCCTCTTTCCTGACAAGTTCTTGAGATTGCACACACTTAAGATTGCAGCAGTCAAACACATGAGGCCCCACCGGGATACCTCTGATTGCGTTCACTTCTTCTTTACTACACAGACCACTTGCTTCTTGAAGACAAGGAGTGTGTAGGCAGAATTCCAGTAAAACGAATCCACGTTAATAAGCCTAAGAGAGACCAGTGTTGTGGCACAGCGGGTTAAGCCGCTGTTTGTAACAGCCACATCCCATACCGAATGCTAGTTGGAGTCCCAGCTGCTCTGCTTCTGATCCAGCTCCCTGTTAATTTCCTGGGAAAGCAGGAGAAGATGGCCCAAGATACCCATATGGAGTTCCAAGCTTCTGGCTTCAGCCTGGCCCCAGCCCTGGCTGCTACAACCATGTGCAGAGTTAATCAATGAACAGATGAAAGATAACATTCTTTCTCTTCCTATCTGTCACTCTGCATTTCAAATAAATAACTAAATCTTTAAAAAATTAAAGGTTTTTTTTTTTAACATTTATCTATGTACTTCAAAGTCAAGAGTTATAGAAAGAGAGAGGGAGATGGAGGGGGAGGTCTTGTATTTGCTGGTGCACTCCCCAGATGGCTGCAACAGCCAGCACTGGGCCTGGCCAGGGCCAGGATCCAGGAGCTTCATTAGGACAAAAAAAAAAAAAGAAAGAAAGAAAGAAAGGGAGTACGTCTCTGTCACCTGATCTGTGTACCTACAGTGTCTGGTCCAGGCCCAGGCAATGCTTGTTGAACTGAACTGAACTGACTTGAATTCTCCTTAAGACTAAAACTAGGAGGCCAGTGTTGTGGCATAACAGGCTAAGCCGCCACCTACCATAATCCTATATGGGCGCTGGTTGGAGTCCTGGCTGCTCCACTAACTGACCCAGCTCTCTGCTAATGCACCTGGGAAAGCAATGGAAGAAGGTCCAAGTCCTTGGGCCCCTGTACCCATATGACAGGCCCACATGAAGCTCCTGGCTCCTGGCTTCAGCTTGGCCTAGCCCCAGCCACTGAAGCTATTTGGGGAGTGAACCAGCAGATGGAAGCACATCTCTCTCTCTCTCTCTCTCTCTCTCTCTCTCTGTCTCCTCCCACCTCTGTAACTCTGACTTTCAAATATATAAATAAATCTAAAAACAAAAAAAAGACAAATCTGAAAGCAGCTTTCCTTCAGTTTTAACATATGGACATATTTCAATTTTATGTCCAGAAAGAACTTCCAGATCATTACAGGCCATGGATGGAAATCGCCAACAAGCTTGTGCACTTAATTGAGAGTCACCAGCTTCGAGCTCATGTGAACAAGGTAAGCATGTTTTACCCTTCTCTTTACCCCAGTCTCACTATCTTGTTATCATACCTCATGCTACTTTTCCTTTTTTAAAGATTTACTTATTTATTTGAAAGAGTCACACACAGAGAGAAGGAGAGGCAAAGAGAGAGAGAGAGAAAGAGAGAGAGAGAGAGAGAGAGGTCTTCCATCCACTGGTTCACTCCCCAATTGGCCACAATGGCCAGAGCTGCGCTGATCCAAAGCCAGGAGCCAGGAGCTTCTTCTGGATCTCCCTTGCAGGTGCAGGGGCCAAGGACTTGGGCCATCTTCTTCTGCTTTCCCAGGCCATAGCAGAGTGCTGGGTCAGAAGTGGAGCAACTGGGACTTGAACCAGCACCCATATGGGATGGAGGCACTGCAGGCGGCGGCTTAACCCAACGACGCCACAGTCGCACTATTTTCTTTCGTAGCCTTGGTGCAGCCAGGTCAGTCAACCCAGGAATCTGTCATTGTCATGGAGCTTGTCAACAAAGCTAGCTCATTTCTTCCTGGAGAGCAGCATGACTTCTTCCTGATCACGAGTTTTACAAGAGTTCCCAGAGGCCGCACAAACAATACCTGGAACACATTGAGCACTCGGCCAATGATTGTTGGAACAAGAATCTGGCTGGACAGTTTATTCAAGCTCCTGGTGAAGGCGTGGCTTGGGAAGGCCCAGCACTCAAATTCTCAGGGTCCTCATTCCATGTCACTCGTCTGTGCTCTGTGCCTTAGCGGGTTCCATCCTGGGTGTGATAGTAGGGGTGAATTGAGAGAACTTCCAGGTGACAAAGACAGGGCTGGCTGTGGACTCTGTAGAAACAATTGATAGTTTTTACACTTGATCTTAAACAAAAGGCTGAGAAGCGATAAGAATGATAGTTTTTGATGCCACTTAAGTTTTCATATATATTTATGTATACGAACAACATATAAGATGAGCAGTTTTTCCCTATAGTGTATAAGGAACAATGATAGTTCCCGGCCTCCCGAAAACTGCCATTATCTCACAAGAAATAATAAGAAAGTGGAAGGCACGGAATGTAAATTTTGATTCACAAAGCCCTGGTGTGTATCTTGTTGCTATGTAAACTTGGAAGAGTTCCTATGTTCTGTAATCCCACTTCCTTATTTACAAAATGAGAAAAACTCCTGGTCCTATTATGAGCACTGATATAGAACAATGCCGGAACTGGTTAGAGGAGTTGCTGTAGAATTCCCTAAACCTGCAAAGTGCAGGGCAAGGAGCGGGGCAGCGATCACTGGTGCTTGGCAGGTGCACATTCAGTACATGCCCACGTCCCTGGCTACCCGGTGGGGCTCTTGGCTTAGATTGGTCAGCAGTATACTGTGTTCTGTAGGGAATTTTGATCATGGCACAGTGGGCTTCCGTCAGTCTGGGAGCCACATGGAAGTAAAATGACTCTTGAGGTGGCCCTTTCCTATCTCAACAGATGTTGACTGCTCCTCTCCATTCTCTTCTCTGACCATCTTAATCGTATTAGTTTGTGGTGCCACACGATTTTAGGGATACAAGCGAAGTTTCCCACCCTTCAGAACTGTCCTTTGAGGACAGACTCATCTCCCACGTCTGTAATTACAATTTCTCTTTAAAAATGCTCCCTGGGGGCTGGTGCTGTGGCATAGGGGGTAAAAGCTGCCTTCTACAATGCTGGCATCTCATATGGGCGCCGGTTTGAGTCCCGAATGCTCCACTTCCGATCCAGCTCTCTGCTGTGGCCTGGGAAAGCAGTAGAAGATGGCCCAAATCCTTGGGCCCCTGTACCCACGTGGGAGACCCAGAAGAAGCTCTTGGCTCCTGGTTTCGGATCGGCCCAGCTCTGGCCACCGGGAAGTGAACCAGTGGATGGAAGACCTCTCTCTCTCTCTCTTCCTGTCTCTCTGTTTAACTCTTTCAAATAAATAAATAAATCTTTAAAAAAGTATGCTTCCTGGACATTTGCTCTGTGCAGAGCACATGATTAGAACCCTGTCAAAGATGAGTGAGAGACGACCGATGAAGATGTCTATGAAGATGACAAATGAAACCTAGACACTGTTGCAAAACCTAATCAAAGAAATGTGAAAAGAAGCAGAAGAAATAGAACCTGTGGATAAGTTTAGGAAAACTAAGGAAAGTGCCGGCGATGGAATAAAAACGTTAGTAAAACAAAGTGGGTACCCACAAATATGTCTATTCCAGCCATTCAACCAAAGGAAAAAGACACCTTCCCCGTAACCCCTCCTCCCCACATCAGCCCAGCAGAGAAGGGAAGCCGGGATTGTCCGGGGCAGTTGGCAGGAGGGCCGGCCAGAATTCAGCATGTGAGCCTCGTGGCCCTTTGCCTGCTCTGCCTGGGCTTCAGCTGATTAAGCTGCTGCAGAGGAAAGGGAGGCTTGCTAAATCGGAGCTTCTCAGCCGGCGCCGTGGATCACTAGGCTAATCCTCCATCTAGCGGCGCCGGCACACAGGGTTCTAGTCCCGGTCCAGGCACCAGATTCTGTCCCAGTTGCCCCTCTTCCAGTGCAGCTCTCTGCTGTGGCCAAGGGAGTGCAGTGGAGGATGGCCCAAGTGCTTGGGCCCTGCACCCCATGGGAGACCAGGAGAAGCACCTGGCTCCTGGCTTCGGATCAGCGTGGTGCGCCGGCTGCAGCTCTCTGTCTCTCTCTCTCTCACTGTCCACTCTGCCTGTCAAAAATAAATAAAATAATAAATATAATATAAATATATAATATATATAAATATAATAAATCTAAATAAATAGATAGATAGGAGCTTCTCGCAGCACAGCATGGAACTCAACCCCTGGACAGTTGCAGTGGGGTCAACAGAGTCTCTGACATTCACGTCCATGTAGAACTTGTGAGGGAGGTGTTTGCGGTGGACAAGCTGAGGTCATAGCGAATTTCAGAACAACCTAAAGTCCAGTTTGACTGTGTGCTGATACAGAGGGAGATTTGGACATACACACTTTGGCATGTGGAGGCCAAAGCAGAGGTTGGAGCGCAGCATCTGCAGGCTAAGGTATGCTAGGGATTGCTGGAAACCAGACCCTGGGAGAGATGTGGGACAGACTGTCCCCAAGGTTGAGCCTCTAGAAGAAATAAACCTTCCTGATTGCTTAACTTTGGCCTTCATCTTCTATCACTGTGAGAGAGTGAGCTTCTGCTGTTTTAAGCCATTCGGTTTATTTGTTAGGGCTGTCTAGGAAATTAATACAACACGCTTGCCCTCTCTCCCTACTTCTAAACATCAAACAAGGGGCTAGCATTGTGACACAGGGAGTTAAGCCACTGTCTGTGACTCTGGCATCCATAAAAGTGTGGGTTAAGTCCAGGTTGCTCCACATGAGTGCTGGGGGGTGAGGGTGGAGGGAGTCCCTGCTGCTGTACTTCCTATCCAGCTCCCTGCTAATGTACCTGGAAAAGCAGCAAAAGATGCTTGGGCCCCTGCAATGTATGTGAAAGACCTGGGTGGAGGTCCAGGCTCCTGGCTTCGGCCTGGCCCAGCCCCTGCCATCCTGGCCTTTTGGGGAGTGGCCATAAGATGAAAAACCTCTCTCACTCTCTCTCTCTTACCCTCTCTCTTTCTCTGTATTCCCCCACACCCATAACTCTGCCTTTCAAATAAATAAATCAATTACTTTCACAAGTTAAGTGAACATTGATATTTTTTCTTTAAATAGGAGGATTTTTTTTTTGACAGGCAGAGTTAGACAGTGTGAGAGAGAGACAGAGAGAAAGGTCTTCCTTCCTTTGATTCCCCCCCCACCCCCAGATGGCCGTCACGGCCGGTGCGCTGCGGCTGGCGCACTGTGCCGATCCGAAGCCAGGAGCCAGGTGCTTCCTCCTGGTCTCCCACACGAGTGCAGGGCCCAAGGACCTGGGCCATCCTCTGCTGCCCTTCTGGGCCACAGCAGAGAGCTGGACTGGAAGAGGAACAACCGAGACAGAACCGGCGCCCCAACTGGGACTAGAACCTGGGGTACTGGCGCCACAGGCAGAGGATTAGCCTAGTGAGCCACGGCGCCTGCCAAGGATTTTTTTAAGTTTTTTTTTTTTTTTTTTTTTTTTTTAAGATTTATTTATTTGAAAGGCAGAGTTACAAAGAGAGAGAGAGACAAAGACAGAGACAGAGACATAGAGAGATTTTCCATCTGCTGATTCACTCCCCAGATGGATGCTGGTTGAAGCCAGGAGTAAGGAAATTCTTTTGGGTCTCCCACGTGGATGCAGGAGCCCAAGCACTTGGGTCATCTTCTGTTGCTTTTCCCAGGCCATAAGCAGAGAGGATCAGAGGAGGAGCAGCTGGGATTTGAACTGGTGCCCATAAGGGATGCCAGTGTTGAAGGTGGCAGTTTACCCACTACACCACAATGCTGGCCCTGGGAACCTTTTTCTAAGAAAGAGACATTTGGATGTTTGGTCGTACAAAATTACCAGCTTAGAATCTAGCCTGCTATAGGTCTGTTGGATTTCTAGGCCCGCCTGTGGTTGCCGTAATAACTGAATCCCCACATGGCTCAACTACTTCCTCAAAACCACGGCACCCCTCTCATCCTGAGACCAGAATCTGCCAACGTGTCAGCTAAGAATGATTGAGAAACATAAGCCTTGAGCTGATACTGTCGCAATAGAATGGAGCCTCACACATTCATGTCTTTCGTTTTTAGTCCCATCTCATTTACAAAAAAAAAAAAAAAAAAAATCCACGATTCTTAACACCCTGTCTTAAGGGAAGAATAGTGGTCTGCTTTTTTTCAGCAGCCCCACAGTTACCAGCTGGCTTGGGAATCAACTGTGATCGATTTTGTGCTCACGGACTTTAAAAGAAAGTATGAATAACAACTCTCTAATAAATCTTCCTAATGTGTATGACTAATCCAACTAATGTTCAGAGGATGCTCAAAATAAATTACTAAAAAACAAATGATTGGGCTGGCACTGCGGCACAGCGGGTAAAGCCACCACCTGTGGTGCCGGCATCCCATATGGGCGCCTGCTCGAGTCATGGCTGCTCCTCTTCTGATCCAGCTCCCTGCTGATGGCCCGGGAAAGAAGCAGAAGATGGCTCAAGTGCCTGGGCCCCTGCATCCATGTGGGAGACCCAGAAGAATCTCCTGGCTCCTGGATTAGGTCTGACTGAACACCAACCTTTGTAGCCAGCTGGAGAATGAACCAGCAGATGGAAGATCTCTCTCTGTAACTTTAACTTTTAATTTTTAGATTTATTTTATTTATTTGAAAAACAGAGTTACAGAGAGAGGTAGAAACAAAGAGAGAGGTCTTCCATCCACTGGTTCACTCCCCAGATGGCCGCAATAGCCGGAGCTGCACTGATCTGAAGTCAGGAGCCAGGAGCTTCTTCCAGGTCTCCCAGTGGGTGCAGGGGCCCAAGGACTTGAGCCATCTTCTACTGCTTTCCCAGGCCATAGCAGAGAGCTGGATCAGCAGCAGAGCAGCTGGGACTAGAACCAGTGCTCATATAGGATGCCAGCACTTCAGGCTAGGGCTTTAACCTGCTGGCCCATTAACTTTCTTTTTTTTTTTTATTAAACTTTTATTTAATGAATATAAATTTCCAAAGTATAGCTTATGGGTTACAATGGCTTCCCCCCTCCCATAACTTCCCTCCCACCCGCAACCCTCCCCTTTCCCGCTCCCTTTCCCCTTCCATTCATGTAAAGATTCATTTTCAATTCTCTTTGTATACAGAAGATCAGTTTAGTATATATTAGGTAAAGATTTCAACATTTTGCCCATATAGCAACACCAAGTGAAAAAACTACCATTGGATTACTAATTATAGCATTAAATAGCAATGTACAGCACATTAAAGTCAGAGATCCTACATAATTTTTTTTTCAAATTAATTAATTTTCTATGCCATTTCCATTTTAACACCAGGTTGTTTTTTTTTTTTCATTTCCAATTCTCTTTATATACAGAAGATCACTTCAGTATATAATTAGCAAAGACCTCATCAGTCTGCGCCCACACAGAAACGCAAAGTATAAAAATACTGTTTCAGTACCAGTCATAGCATCACTTGGCTTTAGACGACACATTTTCCAAAGACAAATAAGTGACAGTAAAATTTATGGCATTTATATCAAAGATTAAGATTCATTAACACAAAACGTGTTCCAACAAATCAACAGTATGATCAAATAGGAAAAGAAGGGCAAAGGATAGATATAGTTAAGTTACAAAAAGAGATATTTAAATTGGTGATAAACATGCAAAAACACTCAATCTTAGCAACACAGCACAAATACAAAATAAAGGGTGAAATTTAAATCTGGCTATCAGCTGGCAATGAGCGAAAAGTGAGCATCAGAGTTGCATTAGTGAGGATGCAGACATGGATAGCGTGAGTTGAAAGCAGAAAACAAAGCAGCCGAACCTCTCTGCCGCACAAGTGTTACAATATCCATTACAATTCTAAAGATTCACATGCTCTGATCCAGCTATTCCAGTTTTCTTAATTTACTGTGCAGATTCGCCTGCTCAGAAGGGCAAAGATGAGGAAGCCAGACTGTTTATTGCAGTAACTGGTGTAGCAAAATAAACAGGAAAGAAAGCTCTAAAAATCCCCTAAGTTTCAGTTAATAATTAGATCTGCTAAACAAACGAAAACTATCCATCTATTGACAATGTGTGTGTCTATTTCTTTATCTACCATTTCCATCCAGTTTACTGGAAACAGTAATGATATGAAATACACATGATGTACATACTTTATGAATGTTTATTATAATTCTATACATTTAATGTGTTTGATGATTGGACAATTATTTAAAATTTATGAGTATTTTTGTAGACAGATAACTGTAGACACTCAACTTCTAATGATGATTACATGGAAAGGGGGTGTCCCGTCTCAGAGAAGCCACTTTGTACTTACAACGTGTTAGATGGACAGATACATATCTGTATTTGATACTTTTACAGAGACCTATTATTATTTTTGACAGATAGAGTTAGATAGTGAGAGAGAGAGAGAGAGAGAGAAAGGTCTTCCTTCCGTTAGTTCACTCCCCAAATGGCTGCTAAGGCCGGAGCTACACCAATCTGACTACGCTGATCCGAAGCCAGGAGCCAGGTACTTCCTCCCGGTCCCCCATGCGGGTGCAGGGCCCAAGCACTGGGCCATCCTCCACTGCCTTCCTGGGCCACAGCAGAGAGCTGGACTGGAAGAGGAACAACCGGGACTAGAACCCGGTGTCCATATGGGATGCTGGCGCCGCAGGAAGAGGATTAACCTAGTGCGCTACGGCGCCGGCCCCGAGACCTTAGTAACTTAAAGAACGAAAGCACTCTAGGAGGCATTGTTCTCCAGAGGGTCAATCTGGTCAATAAAAGCAGGTGACTGGCATGCCTTGCAAATGCCATAACCGGCACTGTGAAATAACGTGCCTGTTGACTGCTGTGCAACGCACACAGTGCTTTATGGCTATATGAAACTAAGTTGACCTGTTTCTGTGAAGTCTGTATTTTCTATCTGATCATGAAGCAATATGGAATCCAGTCAGTTACCTTAGCTGAGGGCAACAGCAGGACCACAACTCCCTCCCTAACTCTTTCTCCTTTGTGCAGGGAAAAATGAAGTTCCACTACACGTGTTTTTCTCCATTTTTTGATCCTTTTAGGTTTTCTTTCTTTTTTTCAAATTTTGTGTAGCAGGGAGAGACTCCAATGTGACAGAAGTTTCCAGAAAAAAACATGCCTCTGTAATCACAAGAAACATTCTCAACTTGGACTTGATTCTCTACTTGCAGGCTGCACTGTGGGTGGTGCTTAAAATGGGCCTGAGGCAACCCAGGCACTGAGCAGATTGTGGACATTTTGCAAAAGTGACTACAAAACACCTTAATAATTTTCTATTGACTTCGTGTTGAGAATATTTTTGATATATTGACTATGATAAAATATGAGTGTGTTGTTTTTAAAACTATTTCCACATGTTTTCCACTTTTTGAAACTTGTAGCTGTCAGAAAATGTGAAATAAAACATATTGTATCTACTTCTATGGCATAGAATGGAATAGAATAGAAAATGGAATAGAACAGAACAATAGAATAGAATACAATAGAATGTAGAATAGAATGCAATAGAGAAAGAATACAAGAGAGAATTGAATGGAATGAAATGGAGAGAATAGAATAGAACAGAATAGAAAATAGGGTAGAATAGTATAGACTAGAATAGAGAATAGAACAGAGTAGAATAGTACAGAATAGAATACAATAGAAAATAGAATAGAATAGAATATAGACTAGAATAGAGAATAGAATAGAATATATGGAATAGAACAGAATAGAAAAGAGTAGAATAGAATATAGAATGGAATAGATAGAATGACAGAACAGATAGGATAGGATATAATGGAAAAACATTTAGGCAAGAACAGAATACAGGATTAAATAGAATAGAATGGAATGGAATAGAGAATAGAATATATTATAGAATAGAATAGACAATAGACTAGAATAGAATATGTTACAGAATATATTACAGTTCTATATATTGTAGAACAGAATAGAATATAGAATTTAATAGAACATATGATAGAATAGACTACAGAATAGAAAAGGGGATAGACTAGAATGGAATATATTATAGAATTGGATAGATTATAGAATATAATGTAGAATAGAACAGAGAATAGAATGGAATGGAATACAGAATAGAATATATTATAGAGTAAAATGGAATAATGGAATAATAACAGAATAGAATGGAACAGAATAAATTCTATAATACAATAGAACATATCCTAGAACAGATTATAAAATAGGATAGACTAGATTATAGAATACAGAATAGAATAGAATGGAATATATTATAGAATAAAATAAGGAATAGAACAGAGAACAGAATAGAATATATTAGAGACTACGGAATAGAACACAATAGGGAATGGAACAGAAGAGAGAAAGGAATGTATTATAAAACGGAAAAGACTAGACTACAGAACAGGTGCCCGCTCCAGCCCCTCGAGCCGCGGCGGCGCCCCCTGGCGGTCGGCAGGGGAAGCTCTCGCGCGCGGCGGCACCCCTTGGAGAGCGCAGAGGTGGCCGAGCGCACCTGCGGCCAGACAGGGCAGCTTTGGCGGTGCAGCCACCCGCAACCGTCCCCGGGGCGCCGCGGAAGGGGGAGGTCCCTGGCTCCTGCGTTGAAGGCACTTCCTTGCACCCGGGAGCCCACCCCAACTGAGGACGCTGGGGACCCCCTCTCCCAACAGATGCCCCTGCTGAGCTGCGAGCTCCTGAGGACTTACCGGGAGCAGCGCCTGGCGCACCTGGTCCTGGGTTTCCTGAGCATGGGGTACGTGTGGCAGGAAGGCGACACGCACCCTCAGAAGGTAAGGGCTGACGTGGGTGGGCCCCCAGGCCCGCGAGAAGGCGCTGCCCTGGGTGCTTCGTGTTGGGTGTGCTTGGGCGAAGGCAGAGGGCCCCTTGCCCTGAGGGGTTCCTCGCTTCCCACTAGGAAGCCAGTGTTGTTGTCAGCGGCTAATCATCCCTCCCTTTGGTCAGGGTTTGGATCTGTATTCTCGCTGTCATTCTCTTCCTAGAATGTCTGAAGAGCTGCCTGGAAAGATAGATGCTGCGGTGAAAAAAAAAAATTATAGTATTTTTGGACTCCGTGCGTGTCACTTGTTCGGGTCGCTTTTCATAAAGCCGATAGGACTGCATTCTGGCCGCTCTGCGGATGGCAGAACTTATATGCCTGGGCATTTTAAGGCAAATGAATGGAAAAGCCAAGCTCTAGGATCCAGCCCTTCTCACCCTTATTAACGGAGCGTTCACTGCTCAGAAGCACACACTGGCGTTTACAACATATATATATATATATATATATATATAATATTGTTATATATTTTATATATATATATATATATACACTGCTTTTCATGTATAACTCCAGCTTGACAGTTTGTGGAGATCTCTTCTTATCTCTGCATAACGTTTTTAGCAGTTTTGATCTGTGCCTTGGGTCCAGCCGACTTCTACCACCCACGCTGTGTACTTTTTCTAGGTGTCCCTCTCCCGTAAACCAGGGTGTGACCGGTTGGAGAGCACAGGGCATGTTTCCAGTATCGATGTTTCCTTGTACCTTCTGGTCAACGTGTGGGATTGTAGGAAAAGGAAAGTACAGCACTGGCTTGGATGTTTTCTGTGTCATTCCTGCCACCTGTTTTTTGCAAGCTGTGCGTCCGGTGTTAGGAAGTTTGAGGTCTAGCTACAGGACAGAACATCCCAGGGGGTGCCCGTGTACCCTCAGCTCTCCAAACCATGATCCAAAGCAAAGGCGAGGAAGTGTCCAGCTTCGTTATAGCTGTGTCCGTGCAGTTCTAGACTGCTCAGGGGGCTCCTCGCCTGTGGACCCTGCCCCCTTCCCCCTCCCCCCAGATATAGACTGTCTGTCACTTTTTCTACTCCCTACTCCGTGCCTGCCTTTGCAGGAGAGCTTGTCTTACGTTGAAACTTGAAACCTCTTTAAAGCTCTTGTTTTTTCAACTGAAAGTCTACGGGAAAGCAAAGACAGACACAGGGATTCCTGCGTAGGTGTTTCTCTCTCAAGGGGACATGAAAAATGGACTTGGATGATGAGTGTGAGGATGGTTGGTTGGTTGGTTGGTTGGTTTCGCATCTACACCAGTGTAGTCTTGACCATGGGTAGGGATCTCACAGCTCCAAGTGGCTTTTCTGGAGCTGTGGGCAGGTAAGGCTAGCCCCCTCTTTCTCTCTGAGGTGCTCTGGCCTCTCTGACAGGTACACACAGCTCTCAATATTTCTATATCTATCAGGGTAGACATAGGACCGAGCATTTACAACACCCATTAGGACAGCCTGGACCCCCATCACAGTACCTGAGGGCCAGTCCTGGCCCTCCTTAGATTACACCTCCATGCTAATGCACACCCTGGGAGGCAGCAAGTGCTAACTCAAGTAGCGGAGTCCCTGTCTGCTTTGGAAAAAAAAAAACAAACTGAGTTCCTAGCTCCCAGCCTTGGTCCTGACCCACTTCTGGCCACTGAGAACATCTTCTGTGGAGGTAGGGGGTTACTCACAGATTCCAAACTTTCTGCACCAAAACATAAACTTATCTTTGAATTTTATTTTCCTTGAGCTTTTGGCATCACAGAACTATGCATGGGTTTCAAGATTTTTTTCTCACCAAAATAAACTTCACTTTTCATTCCATTCTCTAGGTATTTTGGGAGCACCCTGGTATGTGTGTGTGGATAGAGAGAGAGGTAGTGGTGGACAGATTTCTTTTTTCTTCAATCTCCTCAGTCTACAGTTTATGTTTAAACATTTTGGTTATGCCTTTCTTTGCATGGTCAATCTTCAGGGTTTATTTTAGGTTTATTTTATACTCCATGTGTGTGGTTTTTCTAGCTTTGTCATTCTCATCTGCACTGCGATGGCTACTCACGAGCCATTCTGCCGAGTTGTCCACAGAAAGACACGTATGAGGTATGTGACCGTGGGACCAGTCTGGTGATTAAAGTCCCCAGGTCATGTCTTCATTGTGGCATTACTGCGATAAGACATCCATGTCCGTTTCCTCTGCTGCCTTCCTCTCACGATATACTGTCTGGATTTCTTTCTGAAAGGTGCTGCCCAGAAATCTTGCTCTTCCCTTTGTTGAGGTCTCCAGCATCTTGGGGCTCCCTCCCATCCTGGTCCACTCGGACTTGGTGCTGACAAACTGGACGAAGAAAAACCCAGAAGGGTAAGGAAGGGCGAGAAAGCTGTGAGTGTCCAGAGACTGAAACTCAGCAAAGGTCGGCCTTGGGACCCTTAACTCTCCCTGCAGGAAGAACCCAGCATGCTTTAGCTATTTTATGATTAGGGGACATTCATGTTTATTGCTCATTTATGGTTCCAGACAAGAGGTGAACTCGAATACATGTTCAAAAACCGCAAGCCCTGGAAGTTTCCAGTTGAATCCACGACTGGCCCAGGCAGGTTTTTCTTGTTTGCACCACAACCACATCTGAGGACCTCAGCCTGACCCTCACACTCCTGCATAATCAGACTCCACTCATGATTTATCACCAGCTTGTTTCTTCCTTTCGAGCCCTCCATGCAAACCAGCTCAGGGCCAGGGACATCCGTCAGCAGTCATCAATATTGTGGCCAAAATGAATGATTGTGGTAGGATGAAGACTGGGTGCTCCAGATATGTTTGAGCTGCGAATTTGGTTAATAATGCCATCTATTCCACTTAGTTTACACTGCCTTTCGTTTTGACAGTTGGGTTGGGAATAGGGCATTTGTCTACAGAAGAAATAGCATGAGTATTGGACAGACAAGAAATGGAATAGCTAGAATGTGGTAGAAGAGGCAAACTGTTGAATTTCCCTTTGAACTGCATTCTCAAAGCCAAATTAAACTGAGGCTACAAATGCAAGATGTCGTTGGTCCTATGGCTGATTGAAGCAGCTGAAGGGACTATGAGGTTGCAGGTGAGGGAGAACTCCCTCAGCATAAGGATCGCAGGCTTGCAAGAGGACATGGTGGGAGCCGACTTTGAAGGATGAAACACCTGTTAGACACTTTAGCTTTTAGGACTAATGTATGTGTGCCTTCGAAGAAGCAAGATGGGGTCATTTCGTGTTTCTGATTCCTCTGAGCCCTGGAATTTTGTGTTTTCTACAACTATTCATTGTGATCTTTGGCCAATTCTGCATGGATAACAAAGTTGGAGGCTACTTACTGAATCTGGCTTGGAATTCAGGTGGAAGAAGTTATAAATGCATGTGCATAAATGAATCTAGTTGGCTGGTGCCGAGGCTCACTAGGCTAATCCTCCGCCTGCAGCACCAGCACCCCAGATTCTAGTCTTGGTCGGGGCGCCAGATTCTGTCCCGGTTGCCCCTCTTCCAGGCCAGCTCTCTGCTGTGGCCCTGGAGTGCAGCAGAGGATGGCCCAAGTGCTTGGTCCCTGCACCCGCATGGGAGACCAGGATAAGCACCTGGCTCCTGCCTTCGGATCAGCATGGTGCGCCGGCCGCAGCAGCCATTGGAGGGTGAACCAACGGCAAAAGAAGACCTTTCTCTCTGTCTCTCTCTCTCACTGTCCACTCTGCCTGTCCAAAAATAAATAAATGAATGAATCTAGTCAAGTCTTTGAATACATTGGATTTATGATTCAAAGAGAAAAGGAGGAGAGAGGGAAGTGGAGGGGGAAACAGCTGCTCTAAACTGGCAATGTAGAAAATACAAGAAAAAAAAAGTTGAGTTTTCTTAGTGAGAGTGCAGGGCTAGTTGAATCCTAGAGATGCAGGCACAATCCTAGCTCTCCGCAGGGCTTCTTTCTGGATAATTAGCTTTGGAGTCTTTGAAATATGCCTAGTGGGAGGCTAAGAACTGGGAAGAAACAGAAGCAAAGCATTCTGAATGGAGGGAAATAACAAGACATAGAAGCCCACTGCACAGGTCAGAGAATGACCTGAACAGTGGGTCCTTTAGAATTTCCGAGAAATGACATGAACACAAGCTTTGAAAACCAGGGGGAAAAATGTTGCTAGAGGGCAGAATCTGCCCGAAGTCTAGTCAAAACAGATGAGTTTGTGGTAATATCACCCATTTAGGGGCAATGAAATAAATAATCCAGATACAGCTCACTCTGAGTCATATGGCAGGCCATGATCCAGATGTGTGTGGATATGACTGTTGCACGTGTTTGCATGTGAACGTGTGTGTCCCTGCACATGTTGGCCCCAGAAAGTATACCTGGTTCACAAACTGAATTTGTCTCTTATTTTCTTTTTCTCTTTATGGTTGTCAATAACTGAAATTTGACTAGACCCCTGGAAATCAGGTCAGTGCTCAGAAATCCTTGGTAACTTTGTTGGTTTTCAATTGTCATTGTATTGCAAGAGGATAGAATTCACTGGAAATTTAAGCTATAACTTGATAATTCAGTCAGACAGCAAGTTTTTCCTTTTTTAAATGGGTTGTTTAATTTATTTGAAAGGCAGAGTGACACACACACACACACACACACACCCGAGAGAGAGAGAGAGAGAGAGAGAGAGAGATCGTCCATATTCTAGTTCATTCCCCAAATGCCCACAGTACCAGCGCTGGTGTTCTGCTATGGTTTGTGCATAACCACATACCACGTATGGTATGTCCCTTAGCCACTAGGCACCTAAATATTTCTTTTAATTCCATTTTCCATGCACGTTTGGAGGCAGCCTCGTACATGTGTACTATAATGTCAGCTCTAGAAAAGTACATGTGAAAAAGACTGGAAGAGAACGTGTCAAAAATTTACCCGTGGTTGCTTCTGCCTTGTAGAAAGGAAGGGATTGCTTTTCTTTATTATGTTTTCCTGTCTGTCTGTCATGACAAGTAAAGTGCAGTATTGGAGAAACAGGAAACCTCACCAAATGTCTAAGGCTCTTTGACGTCTGTTGGTCTGGAAGAGATTCCTCATCTCATCACCACGGCTATGAGTGGCCACACTGCAAGCAGTGGCTACAGCTATAGCAGAATCCCTTTGAACACTTAGTTATTGGGAGGAGCTTTGGTAGCTAGAAAATGCCCCTGTGGGAATAAGGAACCAATGTTTGTATGAAAGCTGCCATCCGCTGATGAGACAAAAGACATTGCCCCCAAGAAAATGAAAAAATTGATAGCTGGGAACTCTGTGGGTCCCACACCCATAGGAAACGCTATGAGAAACTGGGCTGTGGCACCACACCAGAGCACCCCACAAAGCAGCGTGTCTCAAGTGCTTATCCATGGATCAGGTGGGCATAGCCTGCCTTAATTGGTTAGGTCAACAATATTTCTCAACTGTCACATCTCCCAGGTGGCTGACATGGTAACGTTTGCTAACTGGTCAGAAGCCATGATCTCCACACAAGAGACATAGGAAAAAAAGAAGGGACCCTTTTTGGTATGAAAACTATGTAGAAGAATTGATCAATTGATATGCACTCCCTATATAAGCTCCCAATACCCAGACCTGGAGGGACCTCTCCCTTGGGGACCCCTCTTGGCTAGCAGGAGTCTCTGCTTCTCAGTAAAATCTACTTTCACCTGCTTTGCTCACCCTGCCTTTGTCATCCCTCTGCATCATAATCCCAATCCGAACTCCTGTAACATTAATGTATGGCCTGGAGCTTGCGGGGCAGCCCTACTCTACACCTCCCCAGGGCTTCACTTTCCATGGAGAGCAAAGCGAGGCTCAAAGTCAGTATCAGCCCTCTCATCACCAAATCTCAGCTTAATAAGCTACAACCTACAAGATGGGGAGACAGACAGAAACTGAAGACATGAGGCTTGCAACATCAGCATCCCACACCTGAGTGACCCCACTTCAGATCCAGCTCCCTGCTAATGCCCTTGAAAGACAATGGGTAAAGACAATAGAAGTGCTTAAGCCCCTTCCCTTCTATATGGGAGGCCCAGATAGAGTTCCTGGCTCCTAGCTTCAGCCTGACCCAGACTGTCTATTGCAGATTTGGGGAGTGAACCAGCAAGTGGGAGATTTCTCTCTCCATATTTCCCCCCACCTTCTGTCATTCTGCCTTTCAAGTAAATAAATAAATCTTTAAAAGAAGAAGAGGAAGGTGAAACCATCACTTTCCAACTCTTGGAGTTAGAGTTTGTCGAGTTTGTAGAGTGGATCTCCATCTGGAATCTTTGAATCCATTTGTATGACAGCAGGTCATTTTAAAATGATCTGTTTTTCAACAGTCTCCACGTCTATCTCACCAACCAGAAGGAGCAGCGTTTGCTGCCTGGACCTGAGACCCACTGGCACCATGACCTTGGGCTAGCTCTGGGCCCCCGTCTCACACCTGTGAAGAGGGAATGTGGAACCTGCTGCTGTCACTCTAACTCGAGGACTCTATAGCTTTTGACAAGAGTGAAGGGCTGGACCATAGAATTGGTCCTTTGAAGAATCGGCCACAGCTCCTGCTGTGCACCGCCCAGCTGGGGACATGGTGGAGACGACCCTCGGGGCCCTGCTGGACTCTCAGAGGGCTCCAGTCAGCGGACCTGGGCTGGAGCTGATCTGCTTTTGCTCTGTGAACACTGCTGAAGGTGTAGGCCTGTCCTCAGAGCTGTCTTAGTGCCAGCAGACAATTGTTGCCTGATTCCTTCTTTCAGTCGGCTTAAGTCAGTGAGGACCCACAGGCAGGCACAGTACAGTCTCCAGACTTCTAACTTCGTGTCCATCTCCTCCCTAAGGAACCTGGACACCATCGTCTCGTTTCCCGGGGGAGAGAGCCTGCGCGGTTTTGTACTGGTGACGGTTTTGGTGGAAAAGGCAGCTGTACCCGGGATTATGGTATCTTTACTTCACAGCACTTTTTTATTCCCTTGCAAATGATAAATTCCTCTGGGCTTTGATTCCCCCCTCCCTCCCACACACAGAACCACTCCTTTTCCTACAGTAGATTTCCTGATGGAAATGGCCCTGGGCTTTTTCCTCCTTAGGGACTAACAGAAGAGACCCATGTCCTAGCCCACAGTGTAGCTCCTTTATCTCAACCCCTATAAAACTCAGAATTCACCATGTGTCCATTCAACAAACAGGCACGGATCCGGTCAGTGGGGAATTGAGGCAAACAAACCAAACATTGTCCTGGCCCCAGCAGAAGGTCATGATCCAGTGGAGGACATGGGTTCATGTGAGACAAGGAGGCAACAAATGCAATGTTTTCATGAGAAGGCAGCTGGCACCTACTCCAGACCTGAAGGGTTCAGGTTCACTATGGCTTTCTCCGGGGCAATGACAGTTCACCTAGTCACCTATATGGATGGAGTGTTCCTGCCTGGCCTGAAGATGCTGGGGTTGGATTTGTGCCTTTCCTCACCCCGTTTCCCTGGCAAGCACATGCCGAGTGCCCACTGGAGGAGGCTGAGAATCAAGTGCTGGCTTTCCAGATGTTCAGACAAGATGGAGAAGGCTCTAAGAGGAGGAAGGCTGTCTTGGCTTTGTAGAAGGCGAAGGGCCCTGGGGGCCCTGTCCAAACTGTCAGGGCTGCAGGGTAAGGCTGACCAAGTTTGAGATGCCTGAGTAGAAAGGATTGCAACATAACAGCATCCAGGAGAAGGAAGGAGAGGAATCCAACAGACAGCAGGCCCGGACAAGTACAGAAATGGCCACTTACCCAGGAGTTTGCGTGGGAGGCGCCAGTGAGCATCTGGCTGTCCATAGCCCTGGTTCAGGGCTGCACCCAGCGAGCTCTGATCGTCTGTCCCCATGGGCCGAGAGCCCTCACCTGGCTCCTGCCACTGTGAGGGCGACTCTCTCTCCCCCCACTGTGGACTTTAGGGAGGCTGGTGACTTGAGGAGGCTCTCTCATCCCCAGGCACTCGTTCAGGCAGTGAATGCCATCTCACCGCCTGACCAGGACACCCTGCTTCAAGCCCTGCAGCGACTGAAGCTCTCCATTCAGGACATGATCAGCACCTTGGGACAAATGCACGGTATGATGCCCTCAGCGCTGGGACGGGAGCCCCACAGGTTGAGCGCCCTGCTTGGAGCCACGGGTTCTGCCCTCTGGGCACAACCCAAGTGAGCGATGCAATGTTCGTCCACCAGATGGCGCTGGTGCATCGCCCGTGTTTTACTCATCAGCAAATGTTCAGTAAGACATTTTGTGGGTTTTTTGCTCTTTGTAATCTCCTGTGGTTAGCATAGTTTCTTCTCTTTGATGGCTACACATTTTTTTGTCATGTTGAGGGCTCGCCTCGAGCTTGGGGTGAGGGCAGGGGTCCACAGAGCTAGCCTGTGCAGGACTGAAATGTCTTTAAACTCTCAAATACATCTTTTAATTCTTTTCTCTGGGTTGGAACCTGCAATAGCATAACCGACCTTGACTTTGAACCTTCCCTGACACGTAGTCTGAGAGACGGGGCCAGGAAGGTGGCCCACACTTTGGGGATCGGTTACAGCTCTTTGTGGCCCCAGCATTCATCTCCTGTGTCAACTTTCTCTGCCAGAGGAATGTTTTGTCTGCTCCCCGTTGATGGCCTGGAAAAAGAGCTTGGGCCCCCGCACCCACTCAGATGAAGCTCCTGGCTCCTGGCTCCTGGCTTTGGCCTGGGGAGACACATTCAGGATTGCCAGACTCCTAGCACAGAGGTCTGCAGATCACACAAGGCAGGAGCACAAGAGAGGGGTGTGCCCGGTTGGAAGAGACTCCCCCTCCTCACACTGCCTCCCAGACCGAGGCCCAGACCTGACTCTCAGAGTCTCTTGGTAATCCCAGGCCACCCCCAGCCCTGTTCTCAGCACCTTCTGCACAAAGTCTGACTGTCCGAGACAGTACCTCCCCCATTTCGCACACAGATGTCATTAGCTTTCAAAATTTTACTGTCACGTTCAACCAGGTGGCAAAGTAGCCAGTGTGGCCGAGTGCCCTTCCCAAAGACAGCCACAACCCTGCGCCCCGGTGCCCTTCCACAATATGACCTTGACACTCTTCTCACTGGGGGTGGAGCCTGTGCCCCAGCTTGCTTGTGATGTGCTTGTAACCAGTAGATTGCAGTAGAGGGGACAGCAGGTGACTTCTGAGGTGGAGCTGGCCAGGGTGGTGCAACTGCCGCCACATTAAAAAACTCCAGATCTCCAAGGCCCTGTGCTGTGGGTGAAGAGGCAAAGCACATGGACGGGCACAGCTGCCCACACCTTGCGTGGGTGTGAATGAGCCGTCGTACGATCCCAGGCTGCAGCCTCAGGCATCTCCAGTCTTGGAGTCTTCTCGGGCGCAGTGGGCTGCATGTTAGTCCGGCTGCTGAATCCTTCCAGGCCTGGGTTAAAGATGCAGTCCTCAGCACAGTGCTGCTGGGAGGCAGTGGTGCTTTGAGGGAGTGGGTCCTACTGAGGTGTCTTTATGTCGTAGAGGAAGGTAGTCCTTTTAAAAAAAAAAAAACCGGGAGAGATTCGGAGCCAGCGCTGTGGTAAAGCCGCCACCTGCAGTGCCGGCATTTCATATGGGCACGGTTTTGAGTACCAGCTGCTCCACTTCTGATCCAGCTCTCTGCTATGGCCTGGGAAAGCAGTGGAAGATGGCCCAAGTCCTTGGGCCCCTGCACCCATGTGGGAGACCTGGAGGAAGCTCCTGGCTCCTGGCTTTGGATTGGCACAGCTCCAGCCATCACGGCCATTTGGGGAGTGAACCAGTGGACGGAAGACCTCTCTCTCTCTCTCTCTATCTCTGTGTGTGTGTGTGTGTGTAACTATGACTTTCAAATATATATTTTTAAAAAAAAAATTCATTCATTTACTTAGAAAGTCAGAGTTGCAGAGGTTGGAGGGTGAAACAGAGCGGTCTTCCATCTGCTGGTTCACTCCCCAGATGGCCATAACAGCCAGTATTAGGCCAGGCTGAAGCCAGGAGCTGGGAGCCTCTTCCAGGTCTCCCATGTGGGTAGAGGCGCCCAGGTACTTGGGCCATCCCCCACTGCTTTCCCAGGCCGTCAGCAGGGAGCTGGATCAGAAGTGGAGCAGCCAGGGCATGAACCAGTGCCCACATGGAATGCCTGCATTGGCAGGTGGTAGCCTTACCTGCTATACCACAATGGAGCCCTAAGGAAAGCAGTTCTTGCAAGAGAAGAGTGTGGGCCCAGTGTTTGAGGGGAGGAGGTTAGGCCACTGCCTGCAATGCCTGCATCCCATGTGGGTGCCAGTTCAAGTCCTGGCTGTGCCACTTCCTATCCAGCTCTCTGCTATGGCCTGGAAGGGCAACAGGGGATGACCCAAACACTTGGGCCCCTGCACTCATATGGGAGACCTGGGTGAAGCTCCTGGCTTTGTCTTGGCTCAGCCCCAACCATTGGGGCGCTCTGTTCCTTTCAGAGCACAGTTTCACCATATCTGTACCTTCTTTGTTTATGAATATCCCCTCACCAGGCACATAGGAGAGGAGAAAACACCCTGATGGTGAGCCATGACTGGTGTGTTGGTCCTCTGTACTGAGATCTAAGTCCCTAGGCCTGCGTCCAGCTTTTCACGGCACTGCACATTAGTCACCAGTGACTGTAAATAACTCCAGAGCCTTCTGTTCTCATAAGCTGATCCTCCTATAGCAGAGCAGAAGCCTTAACAGCACTGAAAACATCAGCCAAATCCGTCTCCGCATGCCGCCACTTGCGGCGTGTCTACACTGTGTGTCTGCACTGCGTGTCTGCAAGCCCTACATCCAGAGCGCTTCTGACTCGATGGTTTACACAGCCCTGGACTGGGCTGGAGCTTTGCGACTGTCAGAAACCTGTTGTCAGATTTGCAAGCATTTGGGTTAGCCGCAGACCTGTTTGGGGTATGTTTATTTTAACTCCTGTCTTCAGAAAAGCACACACATATCTTACTTCCCAGAACACCTTGGAAGGATTTGTCTTTATTTCCTTCTGAATCAACAGAAGTTCCAGCTTCTGCTTGAGCCATTGACAACTCTATGAAATTTTCTTTTTGTAATAGAGAGGAGTCAGACCATCTCGTTCTCACAAGTCAGGGTGTGTGTTTAACTCAGGTTTTCTAAAGAGCTAGTTGGGGCTACACTGTAGCCTGAACTTCTGCTACCATTCTCTTCTGATTGCTTCATTCATTGTGTTGGGGGAATTTTCCATTTTGTCTAAACCCCACTGAAAAAGAATGGACACTGGAATTCTTCTCTATGAAATTCCATATGGTAATAAAATCATAGTTACATTTCTAATGTTTGTGTTTGCCCATGGACTAACTACACTCACTGATCCAAATACTTAATGCCTAAGCCAGTAGACTCTTCATCATGTAACCATACATCCAATTTTATTGTGTCTGTGCATTGAATCTTGAAATATATATATATATATATATATATATCTAGAGAGTGAGAGAGCATCAACTTTCAAAACATGAAAGAATTTTATAAGTCTTTAAAGAAGAGTTCTTAGTGATATGGGGAAGAATTTAAATTGTGTATCATATTGGAACATGACCTGGAAATCTACAGTGTCTACTTTGTTTGAATATGGTCAAGGTTTGCTCGTTTACCTGTTCACAATCTTCGTGGGGCTCCACCCTTTTTAGATAACTTGCTTTTTCCTGAAGTATCTCCTTCAGGATTTTTTATAAGCAGTGCCTGCTGGCAGTAAACTCTTCCATCTGAAGAAAAAAAAAATGCTTTCTTTAACATTCTTTGTAGAAAAAATTTTTGAGAAACAAAATGAGACAAAAAGAGCCCCCATCCACTGGTTTGCTCCCCAAGTAGCCACAGCAGTTGTCACTGGGCCGGGCTAAAGCCAGCAGCCAGGAACTCAAGCCAGCCTCCTGCATGAGTGGCGAGGTACCAATTACTTGAGCCATCACAGCTCCCAGCATCTACCAATCACAGGAAACTGGAGTCAGGCGTTGGAGTGGTGTATTGAGCGCAGTCACTGTAATAGGGGGCACAGGCACCTTAGCCATCAGGTGGACACCCGCACATAGAAATTGCCTCCCTTGAATCCAGTGGCTGAAGGGCATTTTTCCTGGCAAGTGTGTTCTTTTCCCTGTTGCCTGTTTCAGGGCAGTGTCTTCTGGTTTCCGTGTCACTGTTGAGATGGGAGTTGTCCGTCCATCCTTCTTCCCTGGGCGCCTGTGAGGGTTTCTCTGTATCTGTCCACCACTTAGGTGTCCTTGGCCTCCCTTACCTGATGCTGTCAAGAACTCTGGGACTCCCTCAGCCATTAAGCCTTCGGCAATTGTAAGTGCCTCATTCTGCTGTCTCCCACTGGCACTTAAGAGAGAAGGCTGGGCGTGGCTGCCCTGGCCCCTTCCCTTAGTCTTGGCTCTGCTTTCCATCTTCTCGTCTCTCTGTACTGCAATCTGGACTTTTTTTTTTTTCTGATCTACTTCATTAAGTTTCTCTTCAGTTGTTTCCAATCTGCTGCTCAATGGATACGCTGACTGGGTCACTTTCTTTTATTTTTTAAAAAATATTTTATTTATTTATTTAAGAGGTAGAGTTACAGACAGTGAGAGAGAGGTCTTCCTTCCGTTGATTCACTCCCCAAATGGCTGCAACGGCTGGAGCTGTGCCAATCCGAAGCCAGGAGCCAGGTGCTTCTGCCCCGTCTTCCACATGGGTGCAGGGGCCCAAGCACTTGGGCTATCCTCCACTGCTATCCTGGGCCATAGCAGAGAGCTGGATCAGAAGAGGAGCAGCCAGGACTAGAACCAGCGCCCACATGGGATACCAGCGCCGCAGGCAGAGGATTAACCCACTGCGCCACAGCGCTGGCCCCAGGGTTACTTTATTTCTTATTGCTTAAAGTTGTATTTTACTATTTTCTACTCTAATCAATCATTTTTAGTTTTCTGTTCCCTGCATATATTTTCAATGCAGTTCTTTTATAATCTGTGCTTGATAATTCTGATATTTGGAAGGTGTTTCTATTTCCTTCTTGTTCCTTTTTTATGTTAATTCTCATTTTTGTCATTTTCTTGTGTGTTTGGTTGTATTTTCACTACATAATGCTGATTATTTATAAAAACATAACTTGATTTTTTAAGTTTTTATTTAATGAATGCATTTTTCATAGATACAGCTTTAGGAATACAGTGGTTCTTTCTCCCATACCCACCTTCCCCCCCAACTCCCAACCCACCTACCTCTCCCTCTCCCTCTCCCATCTCCTTCTTCATTATATTCATTATATCACTATTATATTATATATATTATTATATTATATATATGTTATATATTATATATTATTTTATTATTCATTATATTATAATTCTAGGAGCCTGCAATTCTATCTGGGTCTCCTATGTGGGTGGAAGGGGCCCAAGAATTTCAACCATCTTCTACTGCTTTACTAAGTGCGTTAGCAACGAGCCGGGTGGAGAGTCAAGCAGTCGGGACTTGAACCAGAGCTCATTTGGGATGCTGATGTTGCAGGTGGCAGCTTTACCCACTGAGTCACAATGCCAGCCACTGAAAGTACTTTTTAAAGTGCGAATTGGGCACCATCATTAATATTTTGTTTTTAACTTTGAAAGGGAGAGATCTCCCATCTGCTGGTTCACTCCTCAAATACCTGCAACAACCAGGTCTGGCCCAGACCAAAGCCAGGGACCAGAAATTCAATCAAGCTTTCCAATATGGATGACCCGATCATTTGAGACACCATTTTCTGCCACCCAGTGTGTGCGTTAGCAGGAAGATAAATTGTAGAACAGAGCCAGGACACAAACACAAGCACTCTGATATGAGAGATGGGCCTCCTCGACTCCCATGCCTGCTAATACTTTTAAAACTTCAATGTCTAGTCTACCACAGACCACATAGGCTATCGAATATTCAAACTGTGGCCTGTGGACAGGGTGGCTGGGATAGTAATTTTTTAATTGGATTCAGTTTCAATTCATTGAAATTCAAAGCCTGAATCAGTGTAACAAGGGTTTCTTTTAGACCCATTTTTATTATTAGAAAGACTATATTTTGAAGCTGACATTGTGGCATAGGAGGTTGGTACCACCTACAGTGCCAGCATCCCATATGGGTGCCGGATCACATCCCAGCTGCTCCACTTCTGATCCAGCTCCCTACTAATGTGCCAGGGAGAACAGTGGAGGATGGCCCAAGTCCTTGGGCCCCTGCACCCACATGAAAGACCTGGAAGAAGCACTTGGCTCCTGGTTTCAACCTGACCCAGTTCTGGAAGATCTCTCTCTGTAATTTCCGTCTCTGTAATTCTGAATTTCAAATAAGTAAAATAAAAATATTTTTAAAAAAGACTATATTTCACTTAATTGTTGAAAGTTTGCCGTCCAAATTAAATGTACCATAAGTGTAAAATAAAAAGATGCAAATGTATACACTGGATTTCAAGGACTTACTACCAAAAAAAATGAATAAATTTTATACTTGTTGGTTAGTAAAATGATAATACTTTAGATATTTAGAGCTACATAAAGCATAGTACTAAATTTAATTTTGCCAATTTTTAGGTTTTTTTCCTTTTAACGTATTACTACTAGAAAATGGAAGGCTACATTTGTGAGTTACATTATGGGTCTATGGAAAAACGCTGGAGTCTCCACTATTGTAAGCACAAGGTCAAAATTCGTAGCCTGTTCTGCAAGACCCAGAATGATCTCAGCCTATACTTTAAATTTGGATTTTGCTTTATTTGACATCATGTGTTTGCCTGGACTCTTTCTTCCTGAAAAGGAACTTATTTCCTGTTTGTTTTTAATGATTTCCTTTTATGTATTTGAAAGGCAGAGTTACAGAGAGAGAGAGGGAGAGGGAGAGACAGAGATCTTCCATCCACTGGTTCACTCCCTAAATGGCTGCAACAGCCAGGGCTGGGCCGGATCAAAGCCAGGAGCCCGGAGCTTCCTGTGGGTCTCCCACGTGGGTGCAGGGGCACAAGCACTTGAGCCATCCTCCACTTCCTTCCCAGGCACATTAGCAGGGAGCTGGACCAGAAGTGGAGCAGCCGGGACTTGAACCAGTGCCCACATGGGATGCCAGGATCGCAGGTCCTGGCTTAACCTGCTCTACCACAAACCTCAGGACCTTTTTCTTCCATTCCAAAGTTTATGTATCTGCTTTTCCTTCTGTTTCAAACATTCTGCCCTACTCATCTTTTGCCTAATTAACTCCTATTTATACTTCAGAGCTCATTCCAAACGTGACTTCTTCAGGCAGAGCAGTGATCTCATCCAGGGACTTAGGCTGTGCTGCCAACCCTGGGCAGTGCTAGGGACAGACGAGAAGAGCAAGGGACATCGAGAAGGAAGACCAGATTGGCCAGGGGTCGCGAGGCTCAAGAGGCCGAGGGAGATGTCCAGAGTTTATGCCTGATCTCATAGCAAGTTGAAGGACCACCGCACCGCATCAACAAAGACGTGCCATTTCGTATGCGGCGTCGAATGCTGCTGGGCTGAGCGGTTGGTTTTCAGAGCAGACAGAAAACGCAGAGGTAGAGGTTGGGTTTGCTTTGTGTTCTGTCCCCTTGTGCAATAATCTTCTCGGGTACCAGGAGCAGTTGATATTGCCACAACAGTCAAGCTGTGGGGGATTCGTGAATTAATGAAGCAAAAATGAACAAGTGAGTTAAAACCCTGGTGGTTATGTTAATGTCAGTTAGTGTGCAGATTATATCTCAAAATGTATGAATAGTTTTAGAAATTAAAAATTGTTTTTCTTCTACATGAGATTAAGAAGAATCAAAGGTAAGCTCTGGAAGTCTTGACCAATAGCCACTCAGTGAGAATGTTCCACATAGAATCCTCTAGAAAAGATGCCAATAGCAGTGGAATGCCTCTGGTGAGGGGAACTCGTGGTTGGGGGCAGGCTTGAGAGGAAAAGCAAACTATTCATTCTAAACCTTGTTTTGCTCTTTAAATTTTGTACCAAATGTACGTATTACCTAGCTTTGGTAAATAATTTCTTTAAAATACAAAAGAGAAATTTAAAAAACTGTTTGGTGTGTCATCCAGTGGAAATATGGGGTTTTGAAAAGTGAGGCTGACAGGGGTGGGTATTTGTCCCAACAGTTAAGACACCCAAGTCTCACACTGAAATGCCTGCATTCAGTTCCTGGGCACCAGTTCCTGATTCTAGCTTTCTTTCCTTGCAGATGCTGGGGGGGGGGGGGGGGGGGGGGGGGGGGGGGGGCAGCAGGTGATGATGGATTGTGTAGTTGGTTTCCTGCCTGGATTGATTCCTCAGCTCCTTGCTTTGCTTTGGTCATTGTGGGATTCAGGAAGTGAACCAGCAGATGGGAGCTTGTTCTGTCCAATCTCTGTTTCTCTGTCTTTCTGTCTGTGTGTCCAGCTCTCTCCCCCTTTCCCTTTGCCTCTCAAAGAAATAAATTTTTTTTACAGAAAGTAAGAATTATACAAATAAAGTATAGTTGAGTGTCCCAGCCAGGGAATATAGAGTTCAAACCATGGAAGTCATGGAAGTGAAGTAGGTATCTGCCATGCTTTGCCTTCTATGAAATTAGCAAAAGCAAAATATTGTCCATGCTACCTTCCTGAGAAGGATCATAGTAAGTGTTAATAGTGAGAGGTCAGCATTGTGGTACAGCCAGTTAGCCTCTGCGTGTTATGCCAGCATTCCATATGAGCACCCATTCGAGTTCCAGCTACTCGACTTCTGTTGCAGCTCCCTTCCAACGCATCTGGGAAAGCAGTGGATGATGACCCAATCGATCGGGCCCCTGCTACCCATGTGAAGACCCAGGTGGAGTTCCAGGCTCTTGGCTTCAGTCTCAACCAGCCCTGGCTTTTGTGAACATTTAGGGATGGGGTATTTCTATCTATATCTCTTTCACTCTGCTTTTCAAATAAATAAAATAAATCTTTTTTTAAAAGAAATAATGCATTGTGGAACTACTGAGTCCTTTTGAGTTTGTGGCTTTGCATTGACCCAAAGCTGGATTTTCAAATTCTTTCTACTGTAAAACCTGTATTTTTACTTCTATAAAGTTTAAAAAGCAAGTTTCCTTAGGTTTTCCAAGCAAAATAACAGCACATACAACACAAAATTTTTATAAGTGTAAGTTAATCAAAAGCAGGCATTATAGTTTTCATTAAATGAGCAGCACTTTGACTTTGAATTTCCCTGATCTCTGGCGAGTTAACTGTCCCCTCCTTGTGTGCGTGTGTTTGTTGTTTGCGTCCATTTTCTGGAAGATGCATGTTTTTCCTCTTTTTGTCTTGGACTTTTATCTTTCACTTATTAATCATTAAAGTTTTTTGTAATCTGCTGTCTTATTATTAACTATATGTGTCTAAAGTATTGTGGTTTGTCTCATGCTTCTCTAAAAATTGATTCATTTATTTATTTGAAAGCCAAAGTGACAGAGAAGGAGAGACAGAGAAGAGAGATCTTCCATCTGCTGGTTCACTCCCCAAATGCCTGCAACAGCCAGGGCTGGGCCAGGTCAAAGCCAGGGGCCAGAAACCTCATCCTGGTCTCCTGTGCTGGGGGCATCATCTGCTGACTCCCAGGAAGCTGGGTTGGAAGCAGAGGTGGAACTCAATCTCAGACAACTAAATCCAGATCATCCAGGCCACAGCTTAACTTGCCTTTGGAAAGTAGAAACTCTCCATGTATATAGACCAAGTAAGAATTATTTGAAAAAATGTTTGCTTCAGTAGGTCTTTTGCAAAAACTTTTTCTATAATCTCAGGTCATAAATAGATTTTCCTAAATTTTCTTCTAAAATTCCTGTTTTGTCTGTTACATGTAAGTCTTTAGTATACATGTAATTATTATCTACATAGAAAGATACAGAAAATAAATTCTACTTCCCTCTTATGTATGTGCATTAATCTGCAATACTGGCACAACCTTTTTAAAGATTTATTTATTTGCTTGAAAGGTAAAAATACATAGAATCAGATGGAAAGAGAGAGAGAGAAATCTTCCACCTGCTGGTTCATTCCCCAAATGGCAGCAAAGGCCGGGGCTGGGCCAGGCCAGAGTCAGGAGCCAGGAGCCTTCTCCAGGCCTCCCACGTGGGTGCAAGGGCCCAAGCACTCGGGTCATCCTCTGCTGCTTTCCCAGGTGCATTGGCAGGGAGCTGGATTGGAAGCGGAGCAGCTGGGATTCAAGTCGGTGCCCATATGGGATGTCAGTGCTGCAGAGAGCTGGTTAACCTGCTGTGCCACAGCACCGGCCCCAATACTGGCACAATCTTACAGTAGGTTTTATGAAATGACAGGTCTGTCTCTATGTTCCCTATTCTGTTTCATGATTTTTCTTTCCCTACACCAACCCCATCTGCCTTTAAAAAAAAAATAGCTTCATCATATTCTTCATTTTCAAGTAGAAAAATCCCACCCTCGCCTTGTTTCCCTTCTCCCAGGAGCATCTGTGCTATTTTTGACCTTTTGTCCTTCATCTAGACTGTTAGAATCTGCTTGTCAAATTCCATTCTAAGATAATCATGGTTGGGAATTTTACTCAGACTGCACTGAGTGTGTGAATAGTACGGAGGAATCGCAGGAGTTTGGTATTGTATCCAGTCTTCCTGTCTTAGGACCAGGGACAGTGACGAGACAAGGAACATCATCAGCTATTAACTAAGGCTCCTGAGTGAACCAGCCCAAGTCATTTCTTCCCATTGCTGCCTATTCCTCATTGGCTGCGTGGTCTGAAGTACACCCAAACAGAGAGAACACTTCTTCAATACATTTATGGTCTTAGAGGTTGGTCCTGTGTTTTCTTGTTCTTGCAAATTGTGTAAAGGTGCACCTTTTCGTTTATTCATTTTATTCCTTAATTTCTTTCAAGGTTTGGGTCATTTCTATTCTTCTGTTTTACTCATAGTTACCAGACACTTCTGTTTCTAGTGAATGCAGCTTTTCCCCTCTTAACTGCCCCCTCACTATTCATTTCTGGTCTGTAGAATGAAATTGGTATTTGGGTGTTAACCTTGAATACATCCCCTTGGTAAACTCTGTAATTCATTCTAAAGTAATTATGTGTCGATGCTCTAAGTTTTCTGTGTAGACATTGTGTTTGCTTATTTATAATACTGAAAATTTTTGTCTATTTTTATTATTTTTTGTTCTTCTGAATATGAATATTGAGTGGAAATGCTGATCCTTATTTGGTTTCACACTTTAAAAGAATTTTTTTAAAGATTTATGTATTTATTTGAAAGTCAGGGTTACACAGAGAGTCCATTTATATAGACCAAGTAAGAATTATTTGAAAAAATGTATGGAGAGGCAGAGAGAGAGAGAGAGAGAGATTCACTCCCCAATAGGCCAAAACGACCAGAGCTGCACCGATCCGAAGCCAGGAGCCAGGAGCCAGGAGCTTCTTCCAGGGCTCCCATGCAGATGCAGGGGCCCAAGGACTTGGGCCATCTTCTACTGCTTTCCCAGGCCATAGCAGAGAGCTGGATGGGAAGTGGAGAAGCTGGGTTTCGACCCGGTGCCCATATGGGATGCCGGCGCTTCAGGCCAGGGCATTAACCCGCTGCGCCACAGCACCAGCCCAAAAGAATTGTTTTTAACATCTTATACTAAAGAAAAGACCTACTTAGAACTTTCCATGGATTCCTGCCATCCATTTAAAGATGTTTCCTTCTATTCTTAGTAAACAAATGGGGTTTTTTCATCAATAATTTTTTTTGCATTTGTTGATGCTATTTTATTTGAAGAAATATTGTTCATGTATTGAAATGATCATTTGACTCCTCCTCATTTAATAAGGCAAATTGGGTAGGAGTGGAAGATGCTGCCAGTGGTTATGGCTTCAGCAGAAGGTTGTGGGTGATACTCAGCAGTTTTGGTGGGGACACAGCACCAATGGGAGAGCCTCAGAAGCAGCCCATGGTGTTGTCCAGCCTCAGAAAAGTCCAGTGGGCGTTGTCACGGCTGAGTGGGGACAGCGAGACAGCCGGGGGCATGTGAAAGTCTCAGGGGCTGAAGGGAGACGGGAGTCCCCAAGGGACTTCAGGGAACACAGAGCAGGATGAGGAGGAGGAGGATCAGGGACTAGGCAGGAAAGGGGAATTGGTGAGATGGAGCTGTTGTCACTGAGACCTCATTCAAAGCTGTGTCTTATTCTCAGACACAAAGAGGCAGAGCCGAGAAGCTGGGTAAGATCAACACAGGACAAGTCACAGAATTCAGAAGGGTAAACAACCTTCAAAAGTTGATTTAAAAAAAAAAAATTAGAACAGCCCTGCTCTTGACTGTCAAGAACAATATTTTTTTTTCTTGTTTGTTTGGTTTTGTTCTTTTTTTTTTTTCATGCTATTTGGTGAACTCTCTACTTAGTGTAGGGTTAATCTTATGGGTATAAAATTAACTGAAAACTGACCTTTGCAAAAAATAAGAATAGGAAAGGGAGAGGGAGGAGGAAGATGGGTGGGAGGGAGGTAGACAGGGGAGGACTCTCCATGTTCCCAAATTGGTATATATTAAATGCATGGAGTTTGTATTCCTTAAGTAAAATTTTAAGAAAAAATAGTACAAGTATGAGGACATGCGTCCTTACATAAAAGCTAATAAATTAGTAGACACAGTTATCCCCAAGCGCTGGCATAGATTCGAAAGTAGCTTCATGTAACACTGACCTCAGGTAGCCATGCAGTTAAAGGGACCTGGGTCTTGTCTGGAATGGCAGGCCCTGGGCGAGGGACACTGCACCCTCTATCCTCTGCTCGCCAAGCAGACTTCACTAAGGCATGGATGAATTTCATGTCACTGTTGTGAAAGCCTCGGGGCAGGTAATTTTCTCTGCTTCAATTCTCTACATTTCCCACAGTCCCTCCAGTATCATGTCTGGTAAAAACATTACATTTTTAGAGATGACCTTGATTTCTTTTTTCGTTGCTGTTGTCATTGCTTAGTACAGAAAAGGGAAGAACCAGAAATAGAAAAGACCAGCACATGGAATAGTTTAAAAGTGCTGGACACGGTAGTGCAAGGGACCTCAAAAAGGAACATTCCTTCTCCTTTTGCTCCCTTTCTTTCCAGTCCTGTGTGCACATCAGATAGAGGCAGCAGCCCCAGGAGAGCTGCAGGGCCAACACACATGGAGCCAATTGCCTTTTTTGCCTGTAGTAAAGTTCACGTTTTGATTGCTTTTCCAGATTATGTAGATCCAGATGTATTTTATGCAGTCATCCGGATCTTTCTCTCTGGGTGAGTATAGTTCAATCGTTTTCCTAGGTGAAGCCTCTGTAGCATTTTCCTAATTGAAGATGGGAGATAGCAGAAACTTCCTAGGATAAGAGGCAAAGTAATTGCTTCTCCAAGAAAATGAGTGGGGGACCACCTGTGTGACCAGTGCCACTGAGGGCCGAGAACTTGAGTTCAGAGAGAGAGCCTCATTACACCATCACAGGAGGCCCATTTGCATTCGCTTTTCTTGGAATCCTGCCCTTGGACAGGAAGTAAAAAGCCTCATGTGCCACCCATAGGACTCTGCCCTGCACGTCCATTCTCTGTGGCCCCCCTCCCCGTTACCCAGGCAGGTGGAAGGAGAGATGGCAGCTCAGAGCTCTCCCCTCAGTTCCTGGGAGAGCCCCCTGCTGCGGTTGGAATGCATGGGTCCTTCCACAATTTCTGTGTTGAAACCTAGTCACCAGGGGAGGATATCAGAAAGTGGGACCTGCACTCTGTGGATGGGGTTTCTACCACATAGAGGGGCTGGAGGCGACAAGGCAGGCCTTCTTTCCCCTTTTGTCTATCTGTCCTTACACCGTGTGAGAACTCAGCATTCAAGGTGCCCTCTTGGAGACAAAAATTGGGCCCGCAGCAGCCACAGAACTTGCCAACGCCTTGAATCTTGGACTTTCCAACTTCTAAAACTGTGAGAAATACATTTCCGGTACTTACACATGGCTCCCAGTTTCAGATTTTTTTTAAAAAAGATTGTATTTATTTATTTGAGAGGTAGAGTTACAGACAGAGAGAAAGACAGAAAAGGTCTTCCATTGGCTGGTTCACTCTTCAAATGGCTGCAACAGCTGGAGCTGGGCAGATCTGAAGCCAGGAGCCAGGAGCTTCTTCCGGTCTCCCACGCAGGGACCCAAGGTCATGGGCCATCTTCTACTGCTTCCCCAGACCATAGCAGAGAGCTGGATCGGAAGTGGAGCAGCCGGGACTAGAACCAGCATGTCTATGGGATGCTGGCACCACAGGTGGAGGCTTAGCCCACTGCGCCACAGTGCCAGCCCCTAAGATATTTTGTCGTAGCAAAAGGAATGAATTAAGACACTATCCCAAACCTTTTTTCCCCCCTCCTTCAGATTCCTGGACACCCTTTGGTCACATCCCTTAACATTTCTCCAGGCAGAGAACCCTACTCCTAGATGCATGGCTTCTCCTAAACACATGACTCATTGCTAACTCGACAAATCGGAGCCACATTGGCTTCCTAGTAACATTAGCTGGGGGACGTTCAGCTGGCTTCTTTTCAATGGCGAGGCACAAAAGGCAGAGTCAGTGAATGGGTGAGGTGTTGTCTACTGTGCCACCTGGCTAACCTGGAGATGCCGCAAGTGCTGTCAACAGAACACCAGGCTGGGCCTGAGTGTGCCAAGTTGATCATAGACATGGTCCACTGCTACACGAAAGGAGGAAAGGCATGTGCTAAGTATTTTCTCCGTATTGGGTAGGCCTACAGTGTGAGGCAGTTGACGGGGAGTCCAGGCTGGTGGGAGGGAAGTTTTGTTGTTGCCGTTGTTGCTCAGTACGGAAAAGGAAAGAACCACAAATAGAAAAAGACCAGCATATGGAATAGTTTGGAACAAGGCTTCCATCGAGTAACTTGAGAGTGATGGGTATGTAGCTTCTGGGAGAAAAAGGGGGGGGGGGGAGAGCGGAGGGAGTGAGTAAGCATTTGGCTCAATGGTTTAGAAACTCAGATGACATGTCAGAGTGCCTGGGTTCGATACCTTCCTCTAGCTCTTGATTCCAGCTTCCAGCCAATGCAGCTGGGCTCCTCCCACCCACATAGGAGACCTGGATTGAGTTCCCAGCCTTGGCCTCAGTCCAGCCCTAGCTTTTGTGGGTTTTGGGGAGTGAGAGCAGATGGGAGAGCTCTCTCTGTCTCTGTGCCTTATTGCCTCTCAAATAAACAAAATACAATGAGGAATGAGTTTCAATGTTGTACCTGAGCGAGTGTAAACAAAGGAGCTCCACACATTGATAAACTTTGATGGTCCTTTATTGCCGGTGGTGGAGAGTGGGCTCATGCCCTAAAGAACTCTCGACCCTGAAGCCCAAAGCAATAGGGTTTATAAAGCCAAAAACTGCAAAATCGGGAGGGGAGTACATGGTTGCTAGGATCGGGAAAAATACATGGTTACTGGGGTCAAGCTGACCTAAAACCTACGTGAAACTAGTATCAATTATAATCTTGACAGTACCAATTACAATCTTAACAATTTTAATTATAATCCTGACATTAATCTAGGTATTGGTTTTAATCATATGTAGGACATAGACAAATTACATTTTTATCATTAACCCAGGTACAGCCTTTCCACTTCCAAGCTTAAACGATCATGCTAGGGGGTTTCTGTGCTCTGCCAAGTGTGATGTAGTGGACTATTACTGTTCAACTGTTTTAGATCATAGTTTCAGAACAGAGTCTCACGGTGTTGGGGGCACCTTCCCACAATGGAGTCTCAGGTTCTCCAAAATGGAGTCTCTACTGTCAAGGTGTCACTGCATCAGAATTTAGCGCTTTATTTCTACCTTTTTTAGAATTAGACAAGGAAAATAAGGGCCACTTTTAAAAGTTCATGCTATCATGCTGTAATTCCTGCACTAGATTCAGAAATAGACTGGGATTTCAAACCCACCCATGCCTGGAAAATCTCTTTGTGTTTCACTATGCTCTCTGAGTATATATTCGTTTTGCATTGTAGTATAACAAGTTAACCACAAATTTAACAGCATTCCTCTCACAGTTCTGCAGAAGACCAGGTAAGCTCAACTGGGCTCTCTGCCCCCGAAGCTGGAGTAAGGTGTCTGCTAAGCTAAGCTGTGAGCTAAGCACCTGGGGAAGCACTGGCTGCCAAATTCATGTGTGGCTCTGGGGCTGAGACCTTGTTTCCTCGCTGGCTGTCAGACAGCACCCAGGGACCTCACACATTCCATGTGCTCCCCCTCTCAGCAGTGATACCCCTACTCCTGCTAGGACTTTGAGACTTCCTGACTTCTCCTTCTTTAAAAAAAAAGCATTTATTTCCCTGAAAGGCAAAGTGACAAAGAGAAAGAGCGAGAGAAAGAGCGAGAGGGGGGTGGGGAATATATCTTTCAAATGCTTGCAATAGCCAGATCTGGGCCAAAGCTGGGAGCCAGGAAGTTCAGGGGCCCAGGCTCTTGGGCCATCATTCCATCATTTGCTGCTTTCCCAGGCACATTAACAGCAAGCTGGATTGGAAGAAGAGCAGCTAGGACTTGAACTAGCAATCTGACATGGGATGCTGCTGTCTGAAGTGGCAACTTAACCTGCTACACCACGACATTGGCCTCGGACTCCTTTTAAGAATCTTACGTGATTAGATTCAGCTCACCTAAGATAATCTTCCTATTTGAAGGTCAACGCAAGAGTAACCTTGATTATGATTGTCTAGTTGCTTTTGCCATGCTGTGTAATATAGGATTTTGATAGACACAATATCTCATAATAATAACAGTCTGGAATTAGCACTTGAATCTTGGGAAATCATTCATTCAAGGGAATAAATTAACTGATTACACCTAACATCAGAAGTATCTGATAAGGGCAAAATGTACATTCTAAGATCTTCATGTTTGCATGGATATCAGAGTTGACTATTTGAAATAAATTCTGGGGGCCTGCACTGTGGTATAGCAGGTAAAGCCGCCACCCGCATTGCTGATGTCCCGTATAGACACCGGTTTGAGTCCCAGCAGCTCCATTTCCAATCCAGCTCTCTGCTATGGCCTGGGAAAGCAGGAGAAGATGGCCCAAGTCCTTGGGCCCCTGCACCCACATGGGAGACTGGGAAGAAGCTCCTGGCTCCTGGCTTTGGATCAGTGCAGCTCCAGCCGTTGCGGCTAATTGGAGAGCAAACCAGTGGATGGAAGACCTCTCTCTCTCCCCCTCTCTTCCATTCCTTCTCTATGTAACTCTGACTTTTAAATAAGTAAATAAATCTTAAAAAAAAGAAAGAAATTCTGTGTCAGAGACATGTTTTATCTGTGATCCACATAAATGCCTTCCCTCTGATCTTCAAAATATTGTCCCATGTAAAAGCAGTGGAAGATGCTCCAAGTGCTTGGGCCCCTGCACCCATGTTGGAGACCTGGAAGAAGCTCCTGGCTCCTGGCTTCATCCTGTCCCAGTCCCGGCTGTCGTGGCCATTTGGGGAGTGAACCAGTGCATGGAAGATCTCTCTATCTCCACCCCACCCCCGTAACTCTGCCTTTCAAATAAATAAATAAAAATATTAAAAATAAAAGAAAAAAATATATCCCATGTAGCCACGTGGCCGGTAGCAAATCCTTGGTGCGCTGATAAGCATAGATGACCAAGACATCTGGGTTGTTAAAAATTCCCAGGAGGGCGATTTGTTTGCGATTTGTTCTGTGTTTGTTCTGTCTTCTGTTTACTTGTTTCAAAGTATGTTTACTTAGGACGGTTGAGAGGTGCCGTCCGTAGGTGAGAAGGTTGAGAGGTGCCATCCGTAGATGAGAAGCGCCACTCACAGAACATTCCTGTGAGAACGTCTCAGCCCTGCAGAAAGGAATGCCATCTCACTGATGTTTTCTGTTTCAACTTCCCCTTTTCTTGGGGTTGCTAGAAATGCCTGGCAACAAAGGCTAAAAATAACCTTGACTTTGCCGAGATTTAAAGAGAAAATGGTTCCTTTCCTTCAAACACTGCAGCCTGGGACTGAGGGGCTGGGAGCAATGTTTTTTTTTTTTTTTTTTTTTTAGGGGAGGGGTTCATGCTGGTGATTTCTCTGTCACCTCCAACGTGACTTTGACATACTCTTTTTAGGGTGGGGCATTGAAAAAGAGATGATTAATGTGTTTTGGCCATTTGAGGTAGCTGATGGCTCCAGGAGACAGCCCCAGGCCTTTTTAAGAAATACACTTGGAGCTGCATATTCTGAGTATGTAGTTCTGATTCACAGAATGGTGGTTTTTTTTTTTTTTTTCATTTATTCATTCATGAAATACATAGTGGGCATTCACCACAGGCCAGGCACCATGGTGGGTACTGAGAATAGAGCTTTAAAACAAATTGGCGACTTAGATCCCGGAGGGGTTTACATGCTAATAATGGAGGAGAGACAGTGAATAAACACATCTATTAAAGACAAGCATCATACAACATATGCTACGTAAGCCATATAGAAAAATGTGGAGTTGGATACAGGGATCTGAGAGCATTGGGTGTGGTGACCAGCGTTCTCACTTACTTGTTATGATCCAAGAATGCCACACAGCTAAGTGCCATGTTTTAAAAGCAGATGTATTCTATTTATTTGAAACCAGAGCTACAGAGAGGGAGCAACAGTCAGACATAGATATTCCAAATGACTGCAATGGCCAGGGCCAGCCAGGAACCTGGAACTCCATCCAGGGCTCCCATGTGGGTGGCAGGGGCCCAAGCACCTGAGCTGTCCTCACAGGTGCCTTAGCAGGGATAGGGGCGCAGCAGCTGGGACAGCCGCCTAACTGCCACACGCTGTCCTCACTGCAGGCAGTGAGGGCGTGAGCCACCCAGATTCTGGTCCCAAGCCAACAGGACAGCAGTGCAGAAGACCCTGGGCTGGCAGCATCTTTGTCTGAAATGTCCCCATAGGCAGAGGATGTCGGCTTTTTTCCTGAGTATGATAGGCAGTGTTGGCAAGCTCTGAGATTTGTCTTAAGTATGAAATCACCACTGTAGCTGCTGAGAGGGGAAAACATACCACTTAGCAGAAACTCAGACCCCGGATGGACAGAGGGGAAGTATTTCTGAAGCAGTCCAGGGTGGTGGTTTGGACCAGGGTGGTTGTGGGAAAGGGGCTGAGAAATGGTCAGATGCAGATCGGAGTTACAGATGACAGAATTAGCTGGTGGATTAAACACGCAATCAAAGAGAAAGGGTCAGCTGAAGATGATCCTGAGGTCCCTTGGCCAGAACCATTGATAGAGAGGAATTGTCTTTATTCCGCTGGGGAAGAAAATGGGTGGAAGGGGTTTGGCAAAGGGGAGGGAAAAATCTGATCAACTTGGAGGTGTGTCTGCTCCTGTGGAGGTGTCGAGTAGGCAGTGGTCTGGCTAGGGGTGTTCATTCATACAGTCTGAATTTTTAAGTCCCTGCATCAGGTCACTTGGGAAATGAAAGTAGTGAGAAACTAGGATTAAGTTCCGTGAGGGTCCAACCTTTAGAAGTATTCAAGATGGGAAGGAGCAGGAAAGAGACTGAGGCCGCTGTGTGAGACATAACACGAGTACAGAGAAAATCTGAGCAAGTGTCCCCGTGTGAGGACATCTGAGCAAGTGTCCCCGTGTGTCTGGTCCATCTCTCACCCGACAGCAGTCGTGTCTCTCATATTTCTTCCCCATAAAGTGTTCAGAAATGTTCTTAGACCCGGGTCCTCACATTGGACAAATCACAGAACCGCCCTGGAGTCCATCTCATTCCTCCGACAGCTGTAGGAGACAAATATAAATTGGGGAGACTGAGGCCCAGAAAGATATAAAGCCAGAAAGTAGTCAGAGGAGGAGCAGGGATTCCAACTTGCTCTGATTAATGGTGTGAAAATGGCCAAGTACTGCTGAATGCTTAGTATGTTAGAAGCACTGAACAGGCAGTATTCTAATCAGTAAGGAAGCCAGTAAGGGAGGAAGATACTAACATTACGCCGATGAGGACACTCAGGTACACGGAGGTTAATAAGTTGTACAAAGCAATACAAAGCAAAGCTGAGGTTAAATTCTCCGTCTGCCCTGAATCGAGGCCTTCCCTCTAACAGCTGTGGCCTGGTTTCATCTACAAGTACTCTATACGTTGGATCTCCTCCTGGCTCCTGCCACCTGGGCCCCTGCCCTGCTTTCCCACACCCTGTCTTATTCCAAAGGGACATTGCGCCAACTGCAAAGGCCACTCTGCTGCTCATCCAGAGAAAACTCGAAACATCCCCAAAAGAAAATAACCACTCCTTACAGCATCTGCAACCGCAGGGCATGATTTGAGAAGGGTCATGGACAGCAAGCAGAGCCGCCATCTGTGCTGTCGTGTGTGCCTGTGATGTGTGTGGGTCCCTTCCCTTGAGCCAAATAACTTGCAGAATCACAGGAGGAAGGTGAAACATCAGTGGAGATCTGCTATTTAAACTGTGGTAGTGGCAAAGGAAACTTGCTCCAGGCCATAAGAAGAAAAGATATTTTTTTTTCTTAGTAAAAATAGAAATCCACATATGGTGTTCTTGGGAAAATGAAAATACAGAATTATAAGTTCGGGGTTCAAGTTCTGGTGTCACCAGTCTTTATGTGATCCCTGAAACTCAGCTGATTTGAGGTTTTGTTTATTTATGAAATAAGACGATAGATACCTCCCCACATCTATGAAAGCACTTCCGAAAGTCTGTGGAAAATGAATAAAAGATAACTTTATTTTTGTGCAAAAGTATTTTGCCATATTTTCCCATCTGTAAATAGTATGCGTGTATTTATATTTACATATATACATATATATAACACATATATTACATATGTTATTTAAAGGGTGAAGACACACTTGCAAATTGCAAATATCTAAATATGACACACACATGTATAAATTTCCACACATGGGACAAATGCGCTCTTTGTTTTCTGAGTTAATTCACTTAACATTATGATCAGTTCCATCCATTTTGCTGCAAATGGAAGGCTCCTTTTGGATGGGCTAGGTACTATTCCATCATGTATATTGTCTACATTTTCTTCACTCATTCGTCCATTGATGGACATCTAGGTTGATTCCATGTCTTTGCTGTTGTGAATTGGGCTGCAATGAATGTGAGGATGAAGTTGTGTCTGTCATGTGTTAACTTCATTTCCTTTGGCTATATTCCCAGAAGCAGGATAGCTGGCTCAAATAGTAGCTTTATCTTCAGGTTTGCTCCTGAAGAATCTCCATGCTGCTCTCCATAACAGCTGTACTAATTTGCATTCACACCAGCAGTATATTAGGGTTCCCTTTCTATACATCCTTACCAACACTTTTTATTATCTGACTTCTCAGGAGTAGCCATTCTAACTGGAGTGAGATGATACCACATTATGGTTTTTATTTGCATTTCCCTGATGGCTAGTGATCCTGAGCATCTTTTTGTGTGTTTGTCTGTATTTCTTCTTTTGAAAAATGTCTGTTCAGTTCCTTTGCCCATTTCTTAACCAGATTGCTTGTTAGGTTGTTTATGAGTTTTTTGAACTGTTTATATATTTTGGATATTAATCCTTTATCAGATGCATAGTTTGCAAATACATTCTCCTCTCTCATTCTTTAGGTTGTCTCTTCACACTATAATTATTTCCTTTGCTGTGCAGAGCTTCTTAGTTTGATATAACCTCGTTTGTTTATTTTTAGTTCTGTTGCCTGTGCTTATGGTGTCTTAGTAAAGAAAACCGTTGCCTATACCAATGTCTCGGAGTGTTTTCCTTTCGTAGTTTCATGGTTTCAGGCCTTACCTTTAGATCTTTGATCTGTTTTGAATTGGTTTTTGCTTAGTGTGTAAGGTAGGGTTCTTGAGGAAATCCAGTTTTCCCAATACCATCTATGGAAGATACTGTCCTTTCTCAGAATGTGTTTTCAACATCTTTTCAAAGGCGGGTTGATTGGAAATTCATGCATTCCTTCCTGGGGTTTCTGTTCTGTTCTATCAGCCTATGTGTCTACTTTTATGCCAGTATCATGCTGTTTTGCATCCAATAGCCCTGTAGTAGATCTTGAAATCTGGTATTGTGATGCCTCTGGCTTTGTTTTTAGTCAAGATTGCTTTGACTAATCTAGGTCTTTTGTGTTTCCACATGAATTTTAGTATTGTTTTTTCTAAGTCTGTGAAGAACGTTATTGATATTTTGATGGGAGTTGTGTAGAATCTTTAGATCTCTTTAGGTAGTATGGGCATTTTAATCGTATCAGTTCTTTCAATCCATGAGCATGAGAGGCCTTTCCATTTTTGTGTGTCTTTTTCAATTGCTTCCATGTGTTTCATAATTTTCATGGTAGAGTTCTTTCACAGCCTTGGTTAAATTTATACCAAGGCATTTATTTTCTTTTTACAGCTATTGTGAATGAGATTGCTCTCACAAGATCTTTCTTAGTAAGATAATTGTTGGTGCATAAAAATGCTACTGATTTTTGTGTGGTGATTTGTTCTCTTACCAGTTCTGATGGTCTCATGGTAGAGTCTTTAGGTTTTTCCTGTATATAGAATTAATGTCATTTACAAACGGGGATAATATGACTTCCTCCTTCCCTCTTTGTATGCTTTTAATGCTTTCTCTGATCTAATGGCTCCAGATCAAACTTCCAGAACTATATTGAAGAAGAGTGGCATCCTTGTCTAGTTCCAGATTTTAGTGAAAATATTTCCAGCTTTTCTCCATTCAATATGATGTTAGCTATGAGCTTGCCATATATAACCTCAGTTGTACAGAGATATGTTCCTTCTCTGCCTACTTTGTTTAAGGTTTTTAATTGTCAGTAGATGTTATATTTTATTAATGCTTTCTCTGAATCTATTGAGATAATCATATGACTTTTATCTCACATTCTGTTGTGATGTACCACACTTGTTGATTTGTGTATGTTGAACCATCCTTACATTCCTGGGGTAAATTGCACTTGGTCAGGGTGAAAGAGCTTTCAGATGTATTATAGGGTTTGCTTTGCTAGATTTTGTTGGGCACTTTTGCATCAACATTCATCAGAAGTATTGAACCATAGTTTTCTTTTTTTGTTGTTGTATCCTTGTTTGGTTTTGAAATTAAGGTAACATTGGCCTCATAGCATGAGTTTGGAAGGGTTCCCTCCCTTTCAAACATTCAGAACAGTTTGAGAAGAATTCGTGCTAGTGTTACCTTCAAAGTTTTATAGAATTCATCAGTGACACTATCTGGTCCTAGGTTTTGCATTGTTTGGAGACTACTACTGATTCAGTTTCTTTTTTCTTTTTTCTTTTTTCTTTTTTTTTTTTTGACAGGCAGAGTGGACAGTGAGAGAGAGAGACAGAGAGAAAGGTCTTCCTTTTGCCGTTGGTTCACCCTCCAATGGCCACCGCGGTTGGCGCGCTGCGGCCGGTGCACCGCACTGATCCGATGGCAGGAGCCAGGGGCTTCTCCTGGTCTCCCATGGGGTGCAGGACCCAAGCACTTGGGCCATCCTCCACTGCACTCCCTGGCCACAGCAGAGAGCTGGCCTGGAAGAGGGGCAACCGGGACAGAATCCGGCGCCCCGACCGGGACTAGAACCCGGTGTGCCGGCGCCGCAAGGCGGAGGATTAGCCTAGTGAGCCACGGCGCCGGCCATGATTCAGTTTCATCATCAATTATTTGATCTGGTTTTCTGTGCTTTCATGATCCAACTTTAGTTAGTTATATATTTTCAGAAATTTATCCATTTCTTGCACATGTTCCAATTTCTTGGCATTTAGTTGTTCTTAACAGTTCCTAATGGACTTTTTGTGTTTCTGAAGTATTGGTTATAATATCTCTTTCATCTCTGATTTTATTGATTTGAGTCTTCTCTGTTTTGTTTAGCTTGTCTAGCAATTGATCAATCTTGTTTATCTTTTCAGAAAACCAACTCTTCATTCCATTAATCTTTTGAGGGTTTTTAAATTTCTATCTTATTTTTTCTCTAATTTTTATTATTCTTTTTCTTCTACTAAATCTGTATTTGGTCTGTTCTTGATTTTCTGAGTCCTTTAAATGCATTAGTAGGTTATTTATGTGATGCTCTTCCATTTTTTTGATGTAGGTACTTACTCATAAACTTTCCTTTTAGTGCTGCTTTTGCTGTATTACATAAGTTTTATTCATGGTATTTACATTTTCATTAGTCAGGGACTTTTTAAATTTCCCCTTTCATTTCTTCAATGACCTATTGCTCTTTTGGGAACATGTTGTTCTGTCTCTATGTATTTGTATAATTTCTAGAATTTCTTTTCTTGTTAATTTCCAGCTTTACTACACCATAGTTAGAAAAAGATACATTATCTGATTTCAATTTTCTAAAAAATTTGTTGAGGCCCAGGCTATGTTGCAACAGGTTAAAGCCCCAGCCTGCAGCTCAGGCATCCTATATGGGTGCCAGTTCAAGTCCTGGCTGCTCCACTTCCTATTCAGCTCTCTGTTAATGCACCTGGGATAGCAACTGAAGATGGCCCAAGTCCTTGGGCTCCTGCATTCATGTGGGAGACCCAAAAGAAGCTCCTGGCTCCTGCCTTCAGATCAGCTCAGCTCAGCCACTTCAGCCATTTGAGGAATGAACCAGTGGATGGAAGACTCTCTCTCTCTCTCTCTCTCTCTCTCTACCTCTCTTTGTAACTCTGTCTTTCAAATAAATAAATCTTTAAAAAAAGAAATTTGTTGAGACTTGTTTTATAGCCCAGTATTCAATCTATAGAATGTTCTACGTGCTGATGAGAACATATATTCTATAACTAAAGGGTGAATATTCTGTAACTCTGTTAGATCCATTCCATCTATAGTATAGATTAACTATTTGTTGTTGTTGTTTTGTCTAGTTGCTCTGCTCATTTAATGAATCTGGGATGTTGAAGTCCCTCAATAGTAGTGTGTTAAAATGTACCCTTTCCTTTTAGATCTATAAACATACCCAGGTTTACATACCTGTAAACCTGGGTATGTCACCTGGGTATGTCCACATTAGGTGCCTGCACATTTATAGTGATCATATCTCCTTGTTGAACTGATCACTTGGCCATTAGATAGTGATCGTGTCTCTTTCAACTGTTTTTGTCTTAAGGTCTATTTTATCTAAGTATAGCTACTTTTGTTCACTTTTGATTTCCACCTGCATGGAATGTTTTGTCCCATCTTTTCCCTTTCAATCTGTGTGTGTTTCTACTGGTGAAATAAGCTTCTTGTAGGCAGCATATTTTTTTAAAGATTTATTTATTTATTTATTTGAAAGTTATACAGAAGTTTATTTGAAAGTTATACAGAGAAGAAAGATGGAGAGAGAGAGAGAGAGAGAGAGAGAGAGAGAGGTCTTCCACCCACTGGTTCACACCCCAGTTGGCCGCAACGGCTGGAGCTACGCTAGAGCTACACTGATCTGAAACCAGGAGCCAGTAGCTTCTTCCAGATCTCCCACACGGGTGCAGGGGCCCAAGGACTTGGGCCATCTTCTACTGCTGTCCCAGGCCATAGCAGAGAGCTAGATCAAAAGTAGAACGTCCAGGACTCGAACCTCTGCCCATATGGGATGCAGGCACTTTACCCACTTTACCCAGGTGGCTTTACCCACTATGCCGCAGTGCCAGCCCCAGCATATTTTTTTTAAAAATCCATTCAACCAATCTACATATTTAACTGGTGAATTGTCCATTTACATTTAAGGTTTATAATGATAAGTAATGATGTGGTTCTGCCATATTTCCTTTAGAATTCATTTTGTTTATTTTGAATATCTTTTGTTCTTTTTCTAGTAGTTTTCATACTTCTTTCCTAATGAGGATTACGTTTCCTAGTTTCTGTATGGAGTACGTCCAGAAGTATCATTTGTTTTTTTTTTTTGTTTGTTTGTTTGTTTGTTTGTTTTTGACAGGCAGAGTGGATAGTGAGAGAGAGACAGAGAGGAAGGTCTTCCTTTTTGCCGTTGGTTCACCCTCCAATGGCCGCCGCGGTAGCGCACTGCGGCCGGCGCACCGCACTGATCCGAAGCCAGGAGCCAGGTGCCTATCCTGGTCTCCCATTGGGTGCAGGGCCCAAGGACCTGGGCCACCCTCCATCTGCACTCCCTGGCCACAGCAGAGAGCTGGCCTGGAAGAGGGGCAACCGGGACAGAATCCGGTGCCCCGACCGGGACTAGAACCCCATGTGCCGGCACCGCAAGGCGGAGGATTAGCTTGTTGAGCCACGGCGCCGGCCCAGAAGTATCATTTGTAAGGCTAGTCATGTGGTAGTGAATTTCTTCAGTGTTTGCTTGTCTTGGAGTCTTTCTTTCTCCTTCAATTATGAAACAGAACTTCACTAGGTAAAGTATTCTTTTCTTTTTTTTTTTTTTTTTTTTTTAATTTTTGACAGGCAGAGTGGACAGTGAGAGAGAGACAGAGAGAAAGGTCTTCCTTTTGCCGTTGGTTCACCCTCCAATGGCCGCCGCGGTAGCACGCTGCGGCCGGCGCACCGTGCTGTTCTGATGGCAGGAGCCAGGTGCTTCTCCTGGTCTCCCATGGGGTGCAGAGCCCAAGCACTTGGGCCATCCTCCACTGCACTCCCTGGCCACAGCAGAGAGCTGGCCTGGAAGAGGGGCAACCGGGACAGTATCGGTGCCCCGACCGGGACTAGAACCCGGTGTGCCGGCGCCGCAAGGCGGAGGATTAGCCTGTTGAGCCACGGCGCCGGCCGTAAAGTATTCTTGGTTGGATAATTTTATATTCAGGACTTGGACAAAATCTCTCTAGTTAATCTAATTAGAAATCCTTTCAATGTGACCTGACATTTCAAAAATCAGAATTCTCTCTGTGTGTTGTTGTACATTTGAAAGTTTGACTACAGTGTGTCGTGGTGAGGTTCTTTTCTGATCACATCTAACTGAGTTCCTTTGAGTGTCTTACATTTGGAAGTTCGTATCTTTCTCCAAATTTGGGAATTTTTCTGCTATTTTTCACTGAACAAACTTTCTAAGCCATTCTTTTTTTTTTTTTCCCGTTCCTTTGGAGACTCCCAGAACTCAAATGTTGGTTTGTTTGATGGTATCCCAGAGACCCTGAACATTGTTTACGTTCTTCTCAATTCTTTTTTTTTTTCTTCTGGTCTGTCTGAGATATTTCAAAGGCCTGTCTTCAGGATAAGATATTTGTCCTCTTCTGGATCTAGTCTGTTGTTGAGGTTTTCCACTGCATCTTGTATTTGACTCATTTCTACTATTTGTGTTTGAGTCCCAAGACTTATTTCTCTTTGCTGAAGTCCTCTTTCATATCATGCATTGGTTTCCTAATTTCATTTAACTGTTTATCAGTAGCCTTTTTAATCTCTGAGTACCCTTATTATACTTATTCTTTTGAATTCTTTCTCAGGGATTACATCGGTCTCCCTTGTTTCATGGTCTGGTACTAAAGTGTTGTTGTGTTTGTTTAAGGAATAACACTGCCTGTTTTTTTCATGTTTCTTGTGTTCCTATGTTGATTTTGGGGGAGGATCTGGGGTTCAGTTATTTCTCTTCCTTGTAAAGGATGATTTTCACAGACTGAAGGCAGTTTTCTGAAGATGTGCCCTTAGGTGTGGATGTGGTTGCCTATTTCAGCTTTCGTTCTAGGTGGCCTCCACAGTACAATCTCCCTACACCTGTTTTTGCCATACTCGTCCGCAGCAGTTGTAGGGATTTGGAATGCTCCTGGGCCCCAGGGTCCCAGAGCAATTGCTCAGATCACCATTGACAGGTCCCCAACTGTCTTTCCAAGGGGATACTGGAATCATGATCTCGGGTGTTGGGAGCAGGTCCTTGCTGATGCCACAGATGAGCCTGACACACAGGTTCCCAGGCAGAGCTGGAGCTGGAGATCAGTACCCACTCTGGGAGCTGGCTGGGCTCAAGACTCCCAACCACTGCTGGACGCCAGGGCCCCAAGAGCAGTTCTGATGCTGAGCAGGGCAGGCAAGTTTCCAGGACGCTGTCTGGGTGAGTGGCTGGATTCTCGACAGTGGCATTGGCTCTGAGACAGCAGAGCAAGCATCCCCAGACCCCTCTCTGTGGGCTACATGCTGAGCCAGGAGAGGTACAGGAATGCCAGGCCATAGCCATGAGCAAACAGCAGCACACTAGCCTTTTAGAGGTAAAGAAACCGGGCAGCTTCGGAGGACGGGACTGGAGCCCTGAGATCCGTGATGGACCTGGGCAGGATACAGAAATCCATACCCAGAACTCCCAGTAATGGAGCTGTATGCTGGGCTAGGTGTGGCCCAAAAAATCTAAACCAGAGTCGCAAGTGAGCATGCAACGAGTTGTGCTGGGAGGGACAGAGAAAACCCATGCTGGATCCAAGGGAGAGCGCTGAGACCTGGACTGAGCAAAGACTGGAAACCCAGGCTGCTACATGTGGGAGGGGAAGAGCCTAGAATGATGCCCAGGTGCAAAAGGTGCAGAAATCCCCTGCTGCTGTCAGTGGGAGAGAGCCAAGCAGCATGGACCTCAACCTGCAGCCTCTTAGCTCTGCTGCTGTTGGGAGTGGGGAGGGTGCACTACCCATTCCGAGCTCATTGCTCTGAGCCTGTTGACCCCCCAGAACACTGTACAGAGTGTGGGGACACTCCCTGCTGCACACTCAGACCCTGCTGCAAGAACTGTCCCCAGTGCACAGGCAGCTCTGAGCCTCTGTGGGCAGATGGGGCAGAACCGTGGGAACCCTGACTGAATCACACAGATTCAGGCGGCTGCGAGCAATGTTTTGAGGGAAGGTGGAAGGGGAGGCAGCAGGGAAGAGGGTCATCTCCTTCTCTCCAGGGTCCCAAGGGCTGGATATCCTAGTTGTCCTGCGGCTGCTGTCCCCTGAGGTGCAGAATGCCGCATGGGCTGGGGTGCTGGGCTCATGCAGGTGCTACTGGGTCCAGCTGCGGCTGTGAGGCTCAGTCTTCCTGCCAGGGGGCAGAGACGTCGGCAGGGCCCCTGGGAAGGAGACCTGCAGAGACCTCTGTCTACTAGCCCAGTGCGGATTCCTACAGTGACTCCTTTGTCCAGCTAGAAGCCGCTGCGGCTCCCTGTGCTCTGAGGATGGAGAGGGAGTGGAAAGTGCAGGTTCCTTCTCTGAAGCATCTGGGAGTTTTCCAGGGAGCTCTCCTGGTCTATGGGGACGGATTTCTCTCTACCGGGGACTGGGGCTCCCCTGCTCACGCCTCCTCCTGCCCCAGGCAGTCCCCCCAGCTAGGGGGCCAGGTATTCAGTTTCCAGGTGGCCTTGTGCCTTTCTGTGCTGCCTTGCCTGGTCTCTGAGACCTGCTATGCATCAGCTGTTCCCTTACTCCATTCAGGTGCTCACTCCAGATGTGACTACTAGACTTTCTTATTGGGCTCTCTTGAAAACTTTGGCGCAAAAATATTTTTCTGAAATCCATGCACACAAGACATCTTTTTAAAAGTTCATGAAAATGAGTATTACCAGAACAAAGGCTATGCATGAATGTCAAAGATTTTTCTGCACCATAATAAACTTTATCTTTTACTTACGTTTTCCATGAAATCTTTGAGGTGCCCTTATATACTCACACAAGGCCAAATGAGAGAAACATCCCGAGAGGTGCTTTGTAAACTGTCAAGTTGTAGATGCGAATGGATCGTGCTCTTGTTGTGACTGTTTCTGTGCTATTGTGGAGTCACCCACACACACTGTGACTGCTGAGCAAAGTCACACTCAAGGGAACGAGGGAATTAGATGGAGAGAGAAAGCGCGGAGGGGTGACTCAGAAAATAATGAAAGGAGGAGACAGAAGAGGAAGAGAAGGGAAGGGGAAGGAGGTGAAGGGGTGAAAGCCCACTTCACCTGGACATGACTGAGAGCCCCAGATTCCAGCCCTTCTGCATCTCCCTGACCATGGCCTCTGTTGTGTTCTCTCTTTGGGGCACCCGTGTCATTCACCCGTAATCTCAACACCTGTGGCCAACCAAGTATTTGACAAAGGCATTCTCCCAAAGTAAGAAAACACCACCTGTGACTGACAATGTAATGTGACAGTTTAGCACCATGATTGTTTCCGGGAAGGGCAAAGGTGTGTGTGTGTGTGTGTGCCTGTCTATGTGCATGCATGTATGTATGCACATTGTGTGTGCCCATATATGTGCACGCATACATATGTGCTTGAATATGGACATGCTGTGTGTGTGTGCAGATGTGTGTTCATGCATGTAGACACACATGTGTGTACATCTGTGTGTGTGCATGCATGTACACCTGTGTGTATCATGTGTGTGCCTGTCTATGTGCATGCATGTGTGTATGCACATTGTGTGTGCCCATATATGTGCACGCATACATATGTGCTTGAATGTGGACATGCTGTGTGTGTGTGCAGATGTGTGTTCATGCATGTAGACACACATGTGTGTGCATCTGTGTGTGTGCATGCATGTACACCTGTGTGTATCATGTGTGTGCCTGTCTATGTGCATGCATGTGTGTATGCACATTGTGTGTGCCCATATATGTGCACGCATACATATGTGCTTGAATGTGGACATGCTGTGTGTGTGCAGATGTGTGTTCATGCATGTAGACACACATGTGTGTACATCTGTGTGTGTGCATGCATGTACACCTGTGTGTATCATGTGTGTGCCTGTCTATGTGCATGCATGTGTGTATGCACATTGTGTGTGCCCATATATGTGCACGCATACATATGTGCTTGAATATAGACATGCTGTGTGTGTGTGCAGATGTGTGTTCATGCATGTGGACACACATGTGTGTACATCTGTGTGTGTGTGTGTGTGTGTGTGTGTGTGAAGCTGTGCTGCTGGAGCTGCAGCTGCCAGGTTGTCAGGCTGGAGAGTGGCAGAAGAAGTGAAGAAGGTTTGCCAGAGCCCCTGAGTCGTTCCCGGTCATCCACTACCACAGCATCTTTGCACTAACTTCTCTCAGGGAGGACAGCACGGAGCCAGCGCACATGATGCTACATTGCTCTGGAAGAATCCTCTTGGTGCAGAGTGGAAGGGAGGTGATTTAGGGCTGTCACAGGGCTGAGTCAGGCAGTGCTTGAGTACGTGTCCAGCATCCGTCCCTCGCTGGACGACCGCCGCTGAAGTCACGCCTGCTTTCCGCGTGCTCTGTGTCCACCACCAGCCCCAGCACCCCTTCTGCCCTCTCACGTCTCCTCTCGTGCAGATGGAAAGATAACCCGGCAATGCCCATGGGACTGATCTACGAAGGCGTCTCAGAAGAACCCCTGCAGTACTCGGGGGGGAGTGCGGCTCAGAGCACCGTGCTCCACGCCATGGATGAGTTCTTAGGCATTCGCCACAGCCAGGAAAGCGGTGAGTTACTTTTTAAAAATTTGCTTTTGTTTTTTTTTATTTTCTTAAAGAGTAAAGGAAGGGTAAACAAAGAGGTGTTTTTAAGCAAGCAGTAAAACCAGGGTAGAGGAAAATGCCATAAGGTCCATACTTCCCGTCAAACAGGAAGTGGTGTGTTTTCCTTTTGTTACTGTGTCAAGTCCATTGATAGCTGATCTCCATGTGGTACCTACTTTCATTTCCAAATTTGAAAATGTTTCTGAATTCCCAGCTGTTCGCTGATTTGGGGTTGGGTTCCTGGGCAGTGGCTCTGTCTTCTGAAATGGAGGTGAGATCTGGAGTTTGAAGCCTGGGAGGCCATGTGGGTGAGCCTGGAGCCGGCCACCCTTGGACCTCACCTTCTCCACTGAAACCCACCCTCAATGATAAAACTTTTGGAGAAACCCACTTAGACAAGATGATGAATTTGTTGCTTCAGAGGTTGAGATTTGCCTGCCTCAAACGAAGGGCTTACCAGATGCAAAAAAGGAACCTCCTCTTGCAAAGATTTCCAGTTGGATTGGGGGAGAAATCACTGGAACTTTGGGTGAGGGAGTCCCATGTCACCCCCAAATGTCCATTCTCTAGAACTGGGGTAATTTTTCATGGATTTGTGTGTTTGGTGAGGTTGATAGTTGATTGACCACACTTAGCACTAAGCATGCAATGAACTGTCTGCAAACAGCTATCATTTTTAAACAACTTGCTTTCCAGAGCCTGTTACTGCAACAGTTGTTCATCCTTTGTCTCTCGGCCCTTCTACGCCCTATAAATTCTCTCCTCCTGAGCACGACTTTTTGAAAGTGCTCAGGAAACAAAATCCTCTGGAATACTTAGCTGATCAGTTTAAAGGCAGGCTTTTACGTCTGGGGACACCCCTCACAGTGGCCAGCAGCTGGTCATTTGGCCCTCCTTTGGCCGATGATAAATATCTGTAGGCCAGCTGACGGGTCTGATTCCAATTCCGTTATCCGGAACGTCTTTGCTGCTTTGACTGTCAACAGTCCAAAATGCGCATGTGAGTGTTGAAGTTTGGGAGGCTGTGTGGGTGAGCCTGGTGCGGACAAGCATATTGGGTAAGGCCACCAGCAACAGTGACTGGTGCTCCACCTCCAGGAGAGCAGGGCAGGCGGCCCTGGATTTCCGCGTGCAGCTCTGATGTTGCCCTGCGCTTTCTCTTTCAGCTGATTTCCTGTGCAGGATGAGAGACTACATGCCGCCTTCTCATAGAGCCTTCCTAGAAGACATCCACTCGGCTCCTTCACTGAGGGACCACGTCCTGTCCTCTGGCCACGGCCCCCTTCGGACAGCCTATAACCAGTGTCTGGAGACCCTGGCAGAGCTTCGTAGCTATCACATCACCATAGTAACCAAATATCTTGTCACAGCGGCAGCGAGAGCAAAGAGCAGGGGGTCGAGCCCTCTCCCCGGGCCACCACGGGCTTTGGAAGACAGGGGCACGGGCGGAACTCAAGTTATGAGCTTCCTGAAGAGTGTCAGGAACAGGACCTTGGAGATGATCCTCCAGCCGAGTGGCTGAGCGTCTTGCCTGCTCCCCAGCCGTGCACAGCTCTTGCGGAGGGCAAGAGAAAGCGGGTGCGAAAGCGACCTCAGCCCCGTGCCTGTCTCACTCAGCTCTCCGTGGACAGCTGTCATCATCTCAGATTTCACTGGATAGGGGTGCCCCATTCTCTTCCAACACCTAAATTGCAACAACCAAATACATTTGCCAATAAACAGATCACCTT